>NC_139998.1:47139581-47409238 GCF_964263955.1 Coregonus lavaretus
GGTTCAGACCCAGGGCCTCAAGCTTAATGATGAGCTTGGAGGGTACTATGGTGTTGAATACTGAGCTATAGTCAATGAACAGCATTCTTACATCGGTATCCCTCTTGTCCAGATGGGATAGGGCAGTGTGCAGTGTGATAGCGATTACATTGTCTGTGGATCTATTGGGGCGGTAAGCAAATTGAAGTGGGTCTAGGGTGACAGGTAAGGTAGAGGTGATGACAGAGGTGAGTGCTACGGGGCGATAGTCATTTAGTTCAGTTACCTTTGCTTTCTTGGGTACAGGAAAGCATTTAGTTGTGTATATGCATATAGGCCTACATTCAGGTGAGACACAAACCAAATACTGTTTTCTCAAATAGCCCATCTCTCTAGTGTTGAACATAATTGTCAAGTAGAAATGAGTTGACTAGTACGTGGTCATCGAATGTTTCTGTATCTCTGACTGTGTGTTGTTGTCTGGTCAGATAATGATAGGGGAGGGCCTGATCTACTGCATGCAGTCACACCTTAAGATCCGCCCTGGGGTGGAGGGCAGCATCAACGCCGGTGGGTGCAACTTCAACTCCTTCCTACGGCGAACGGTGCGCTTCGTAGGTATGGTTCCACTCTGTGTCAAATGAATGTGGCCTGTTCCTGTATTTATCCAGTGTGACAAAGACTCACTTTTCTTCCTCCTCTTTCTGTCTTGTCTTCACTGCTCTCCCTTTCTCCCCACGTCACTGCTCGCTCCCTCCTCTTTCTCTCAATCTCCCCATCTTTCTCTTACCCTCCTACAACCCGCCCCCCTCTCTCTTTCTATCTCTGTATTTCTCTCTCCCTCTCATTCACCCTCCTCTCCTTTTCACTCCCTTACTCTCTCTCCCCTTCTCCCTGTGTCTTTAGGCGTACATGTATTTGGGCTGTGCGCCACAGCTCTAGTAACTGATGTGATCCAGTTGGCCACAGGCTATCACTCCCCCTTCTTTCTGACCGTGTGTAAACCCAACTACACTCAGCCAGGGGTGGCATGTGACAAAAACCCCTACATCACCAAGGACATCTGCTCCAGCCACGACCAGCACACCATCCTCTCCGCCAGGTAGCTGCATTACATAACATGACATACACTGTAAAGGGGTTGCCTTGAATTTGACAGTAATTTACAGGCAGCTCATTGGCAAGTAAGTTACTGTATTTCATATTGCAGTACACCTACTGTAATCCAAATACAGTATCAAAGCAAGTGCTGTGTAATAACACACAGTACAATACTGTAGAATTGACTGTATTATACTATAGTAAAGTAAATGCTACCGTAATCTTAATAAATGGATGGATGAATGAATGAAATTCATTGAGGGGATTGGGGTTTGTATTTCACAGTATTTTGCTGTAATTACATGGGATTGGTGCAAGCAGGTCGGCTGCTAGTTAATGTGTTTGCACATTACAGAATATCAATGAATATTTCGTGTTCCACTTAACAAACGCTACTAAACTGTCAGCGACTACATGGCAAAACCATTGGCAACCATTAAAGGTTTGTGACGCTTGCCATTCCAATCTGCCCCCTATATATTTTTATTTGATGGGGAACAACTACCACATACCAGTTAAATTGGTACAGCTCTCTCTAACAGGTGCAACAAATATAGCCTCTCACAATACATGCCTCAAAATATGTTAATGAGCCAGAAACAACAATATCATGCACCCACTAGTGGTCAAAAGGTTTTTAGTGCTCCAAATATACGGTACAGCACAGATTCTATGGGATGAAATTACAATACCATTCAAAATACAGCAATTATTTCCCCGGCCACAACATTTTCCCACAATGCACCATCATTTACAGTACGCTGTAGTATAATGCTTACCCAAAATTACTGTATAAATTACAGTTTTCCATTACAGTGTAACATGAAATAAAATGACATGACATAACGTAAAGTGACATCACATAACATAATATATCATAACACAGTTTAACTTAACACATAACATAACCACCTGAACCAGGAGGTTCTGTTCCAATATCCACACTAGCATACCACTTTGAATGAAGCTATTGCTAGAGTGGATATCAGAAGATACTGTAGCTCTTGTTTGTCCACATCTCCTCATGAGGCACAATAAACACAGCAAGGGAAAAAGAGAAGCTAAAAAAAAATGAAGGATGAATATGAATTTAATGGGCTTTCAAGGACATTATGTAATAAAGCTCAACTTCTTGTAAATTCAGTTACAGTTACAGAGCAAAAAATGAACCTAAAAGGAATACTGATGCAGTGGAGATGAGGACAGAAAATAATTTCAAAGTATTGGAATGCAGCCTTGGACAGACCATCTTATTTTCTCTGGCTGAGGATGTGTCCCAATACTGAAAATGTTCTTGTTTTCTTCCTCTCTGGACCACTGATCTAAACAGACTGGATAGGTGAAAGACATAGCAATTTCTCCTTTCCTCCATGTTGCTTTCAGGTAGATTATCCATTCTTATCCAATCTAAGGTAGGCTAAGTGATTATAAAGGTGGCGTTAGTAAGGACACCATTTTGGAGTATTTGGACAAAGATTCACAGACCAGTCATAGGCAGATAAACAGGGAGATATGTTTAGACAGATATAGCACACCTTGACAGCAACACCACAACACTAACCCGCACTGTAGAAATGTACAGGTGGGATCTTTCTTCCTTTACACCACATTGGCGCTGTTTTCTCCCCTTTCAAGTTGTGATCAAAGCTGTGTGACATACGGTGTCTGTCTTTCTGCTTTTCTAGCATTTCGTCTCAACGCTAACATGTTTTCTGTTTCTCGACAGGAAAACCTTTCCCTCCCAGCATGCAACCCTGTCTGCCTTTGCTGCTGTGTACATATCAGTAAGTACACCTCCAGGGATGAATACACAGTATGGAAGCTAGTAGTCAGTGGCATCGGTAACACTTTATTTGGATAGTCCATCTGTAGATGCTCTACAGACTATCTACAGACTATCAGTAACATTTCAAGTAACATTTCAGTTCAGAGCATGGTTATTGCCTACAGTGTATTGCTAGGGCCAGGTTAAATTTTCTGAGGCAGTGTTTCCCTATAGGCCGCCAGGACTCAACTGACAGAAAATAATGTCTGTCGCTTTAAGTCAACTGAAAACAATAACTGCGACAGAACATTTTAAGATAGTTTTATTGATTAAACGTGCAGAGAACGCTGTCTTGATAAGAAAACATTCCCCAGATTCCGTCTTTGGTTCTTTTTAATGCGTTGTTCAATGGCTGGTCAAGTATAATAGCAGTTTGATTAGCCACAAATTAGGGCATTGGGCTAATATTGCTTGAGAATATAAATGGAATCGTAGCCAAAGTAGTCACACCAGATTCTCAATGCACAAATCCTTTGGGCAAATCTGTCCCCACTATTTATTTTAAGGAAGAGCTTAACGTACTGTGCCAAACACACTGGCTTTTCCCACATATATATTTGGTAACTCTTAAATAGAAAGGTTTGCTTATAAACCGCTTAAAATATTATCACAAAGCTTAAATTATGTGGATTTAATTAACATGTAGAAGCCTGTTCAGTTTATTAAAAGTTAACAAGGCATGTTATAATGCCGTTTATAAGCATAAATAAAATTTAACCATATATCATCTTCATAGATGAATGGAATGTATTTAATTTTTCTTTTATAATATCTCACCATGTATTTTCTCGATTTCCCTCTTCTTGCAGATGTACTTTAATTCAACCATCTCAGACAGCACCAAGCTGCTAAAGCCAGTGTTGGTGTTTGCGTTTGCCATCGCTGCGGCGCTAACCGGCCTGACCCAGATCACCCAGTACCGCAGCCACCCCATCGACGTCTACGTGGGCTTCCTCATAGGGGCCGGCATCGCTGCCTACCTGGTATGACCTGACTTCCATTTAAATCTATCTTGAATTCTATAGTATATGACATTTATATATTTGATACTGATGATTAATATTTATTTCTGTAAATGTTTTTTTTTTGTTATCTGCAGGGTAGGATTTACTGGTGATTAAAACATTTAGGAATAAGACATTTAAGGATTCTACCAAAGCTGATTTACAAAGGCTATTTATGCGTACATACTGTACATTTCTGAAAGGTAGATGTGAGGGAAGTCTACCTACTACTTCCTATAGTAGCCATTCTGTGATTTGATTTGAGGCGAGCACAGGAGAGGAAAGTGTTATTCGCCAGGCACTGATGCAGGATTTCAGCCAATCAAACTGTACTGCATACAATCTCTCCCTCCCCCACTTAAATGGCTTACCTGCAGTTTAGCGCTAGGCTCTTTGATATCTCTAGATTGCTGCTCTCATTAAAGTTTCTCACTCCTCCCACTCTCATTTGGTTTCTGCTTTCATTCGACTATCTGTCCTCAGGGAGGGATGGAGTTCACTATCATGCCCATCATCTCTCTCTCTCTCTCTCTCTCTCTCTCTCTCTCTCTCTCTCTCTCTCTCTCTCTCTCGCTCTCTCTCTCTCTCTCTCTCTCTCTCTCTCTCTCTCTCTCTCTCTCTCTCTCTCTCGCTCTCTCTGCCTCTCTCTCTCTCTCTCTCTCCATTTTAGATACTGTCTTTCCATCGTTCGCCTCAATGGTGTTTATTTGAACAGATTCTGGAAGTGTTTTCCATGACGTTCTGTCTTTCTATGGTGGGGCCTACTCTACATACCCATTTATCTTATCATGCTCTCTCACTCATATGTCCTTTTTTCTCATAGCTCTTTTCTGTCTCGTATCTCTTTCCCTCTCTCATTTCCTCTTTGTCCCTGTGTTCTCTCACTCTTATCCGAGATAGAGAGAGCGTGGTTAGAGCTAGCTCATCAGTTCTGTTGAAGTTGGCTTCCTCTGGAGTGCAAAGCGCAGGGCAATAACCAGGCAGACGAATGATAGTGAATGATAATGCCTTTCCACAGCACTATTATACTGAGTAGCCGTGGAGGAGTTTCAGGCCACCAAGACCTTCTCTTCTTCTCTTGCAGGCTTTCCACGCTGTTGGCAATTTCAGGTCCTCCGACGACATCATCATCAAGCCAGCTCCGCCCCCCCAGAAGGAAGACGCCCTACGAGCACTGACCCAGCGGGGCCACGACTCAGTCTACAACAAAGGCGTAGCTTCAGCATCGGAGAGCGCCGACGAGATCGCCGTGCCACCTTCCCTGGACCGGCTGGAAGGCATGGGGCTTCCGCTGCAGCACGAGAAGGCCTCCATGGGCAACCTGAACAGGGCCAGCGTGGACGTGGAGCTCCTTGCGCCCCGCAGCCCCATGGGCCAGCAGACCATGGTGACCTTCAGCAACACGCTGCCCAGAGCTAGCATGAACGCTAACGGGGGCATGGGCACTAATGGGAGCCCCGAGGATTCCATGATGCAGCCCACCCAGCCTGTAAAGAGGAGGCTCAAGGCTGTGCAGGTGCCCATGGACCCCATGCGCTCACAGCAGCTGGTGACGGAGTGGAAGCAGAAGTCCATGGAGATGCGGGGTCTGAGCCTCAGGGATGAGGCCGAGCGGGAGGCCAGTGAGGAGGGCTCCGAAGGGGGAGAGGAAGGGTCTGAGGAAGGGGGGCCACAGGCCTCGCTGTACCCATCTACGGTGCAGTCCAACAGTGGAGCTTCCACCGGCCAAATCCCCGTCAGTGTGGGGCCTCCGGGGGGTGTGAGGGTGGGGGCAATCCCCAGAACCCCCCACATTCCCGAGAAAGGTCCCCCGCCGGTGTCGCCCAAGAGCGCACTGACCCGCGCCAAGTGGCTGTCCATCACGGAGAAGAGTGGTGGTTGCGTGTCGCTTCGGGGGGCTCCCAACCAGCCACGCATCATGCAGGTGATCGCCATGTCTAAACAGCAGGGCCTCCTCCCATCGTCCTCTTCGGGGGACACGCCCAAGTCCTCCGAGACCACCTCCACCTCCTCCTGCACCTCCTCTACGACCAGCGCCGACTCGCCCCACTACCGCCCGCCCTCGGAGGCCCAGCGCAATTCGGCCATCATCACGGTAGACGCCCACGCCCCCCACCACCCCGTGGTGCACGCCGCCGCCCTGCCCTCCTCGGGCAACGGGAATCCCTGGAAGTGGAGAGGCGCGTCCGACGGCAGCGACCCACGCGACGCCTACGAGCTAAACGACCTGAACCGCGGCGACCATGGCGCTGCTCGCGGCAGCGCTGGCAGTTTCCGGCCGCACCACAGCATCTCGCCCTGCTCCTCCACTGGCGATGGTGACCACGAAGTGCTCCCCCCTCTGCCCCTCCCTCACGCAGAGGTCCCCCATGACGGGCGAAGCCGGGAGTCCACTTTACGACGCAAGACCGCGCTAGTTCTCCTGGAGAGGGACATTCAATTTCAAAACAAGACTGAGCAGGAGAACTACTATAAAAAACTACAGGGTGCCCGGAGGTATAAGGAGTAGTCACTAACTAACTCACTAACTAACTAAATAACTAACTAACTAACTAACTAATTAGCCTTACAGTCAAACCAGAAAACAGCAGAAAACCTTGACTGACAAGCTGGGCTCTGCTGCTATGTATCTCTCAGACTTTATGTGGTGTTATCAAATGAGTAACGCAATACGGTGGTAGCCTACACAGGTATGATGTATGCTAGCTGGAGGGATAAATCTTGAGTGGCTGTGGAACTGGTCAGTGTCATAGCAGGTCTGCGCAAAAGGGGACCCTGAGGTATTTAATTTCAGGAGCACAAAGAAGATTTTCAAAGATTGAAATGGGAAGCACACCACCATGCAACACAAACCTAAAAACACATTTGAAGGACAACGTATTAAAGCTCCATCTACTGAGCCGAATCTTCATTGACTCCATCTTCCTTTCAATGTTTCCTGTTACTCGATGGGCTGATTGTCTAGTGTTGGTATCGCATCGACTCTATGTTGTGGACATTTCGTTGTTAATACTTAATTGCTAATGTGTAGATTCTCAGCATGTATGTCTGTGTGTTTTTGTGTGTTTGGGAAAGTGGGTCAGGTGCTTGTGTGCTTGTGTGTATGGGTGTGTGTTTGTGTTGAAGAAGCACAGTATGTTTAAAAATATATATAATTCTGCTGTATTCAGCAGAATGTTCGGGGGCCCATGATTGTGCCAATTCTCAACTAAGTTCAGACCTTGATCTTAACTCTAAAACTGAAGAACAACAACAATTTTAACATGAGCTTCATCTGATGAAGAATACTGACAGGACTGAATGAAAGTAAGTGCAAAGGAGTGCTTTTCAATTTCAACATTTCCATTTGGATCTTACTTTTGAGAGCACTACAGGAGTACCTCTTAAACTGACTTAAAGCATAAACCGTGTGTATTTTTTACTGGAGATGTTATATGAGAACAAACTACAATAAGAAAAGTCACATCAGGGGAACAGTCATTTTATAAAAGCAATAGAGGCCGTACGAGGCAGAATGTATAAAATAGGACGGGTAATATTGATGCTTTCCTTTTTGATGATCGTTGAAAGCCTCATAGTGAACATGTATACAAATCAATACACTCCTGTGGATGGACTACTGCACGTTATGTACATGGCTGTCAGGTTGGAAGTACTACTTTGTCAGTAAACAAAAAAATACATTAAAAGTTGTCATTGGTAACTGAACTGTAAAGTACTAGTGTGGCAAATGTTGTATATCTGAGACATGTTTGGTTTTTATTGTCCACCAAAGCCCTCCAACTGACATCTATAGTACATTTCTCCAACCCCAGCCCTTAGCTTTTTAGAGAAACGGGTGGTGCTTTGTTATTGTTTAAATTAAAGATTCTAGATTTAAAGGGAATTCCCACACTGTTAATGGAGATCGTATTCATGGTAAACGCTGTGGATGTCGGCTCAAACTTAAATTACCTTTAAAAGGGACGTCCGTCACTGCCTAAACAAAATGATTAAAAAGGTCAGACATCTTGGTTTTCCCTGTAGGAGAGTCTGTCTTCCTAGAGTAGACCTACCGTAACAATATACTCATGAATCATGCATGAATCATCTTCCAATCAGAGAGTGATGAATCAGAGAGTGTTGACTGTGTGGGGTATAAAGTTCTTCAAAGACCATCTATTTTTCTCATTCTAAAACTCTCAGCTACCATGATACACATCAATGCTCATTATAGTCACTCCTATAGGCTACAATAACTACATCAAAGACCAAATAGACCAGTATTTTGTCTAGAAAGTAGACACCTTGTTTTGTCTGGGAACAGCACCATGTGTATTCCCCCATTTGTTTATTTGCAGTTGTTTATCCTGAACAAACTTAAATGTGCAACAGACTAGAGAGAGAGAGAGAGAGAGAGAGAGAGAGAGAGAGAGAGAGAGAGAGAGAGAGAGAGAGAGAGAGAGAGAGAGAGAGAGAGAGAGAGAATGAAGGATAAATTCACCCAGCTGGAGGTAAGGCAGGTGGAGCTGGAACAGCAGGTGAACACACTCCAGTCAGCACAGACCCAGACAACAGTCCAGCACAACAACACCTCCTTAACTAGACCTGGAGAGCTGGAGGTAGAGAGAGACATGTCTGCACTCTGGACTGTGGTGAGACAACATCAACAGGAGAAAGAGCAGGAATAGGAGAAGAACAGAGCACTAGAGGAGAGGATCAGAGTGCTGGAGGAGAAGGTGAGAATGATGACGGGTGACAGAGAACAACCCATTAGAGAGCTGGCCACCCCCGCAGAGAAGCCAGCAGAACAGCCCACCTCAGATCCTGGCCAAAGTCTCGACACCGCAGCAGAACAGTACACTCTAGACCCTGACCATAGCCTCGACATCACAGCCAGACAAACAAATGAAGAACTCCAAGCCCTGGGGACCCCAACCCCTCTGAGCACCCCCCCCCGAGCCACCCTGATAGCCCTCATGACGACCCCCCCACACCCACTGAGTCATACACAAGCCACAGATTGTACTCCTTATGGACTCAAACGGGAAATACATACAAGAAAAAACACTTTTCCCCAAACACACAGTGTCTAAACTCTGGTGTCCAAACACCCAGCGCGCCCTAGACCTTCTGTCTGAGGACCAACTAGGATCACACAGCCACATAATAATACACACAGGCACAAATGACCTGAGAACACAGCAGGAAAGGGTGGCCACAGCACTCAATGGAGTGATAGGTAAAGCTTCTTCTACTTTCCCCAACGCACAAGTGGTTATCTCAACCCTGCTACCACGAAAATATTTCCACCCTGCTACCATACAGCAGGTAAACGCAAGTATTTCCCGTGACTGTGCATCAAAACCAAATGTCTACCTGGCCCACCACTCCACCCTGGACGTGAACAGCCTTTACGACCAGGTCCACCTATACAAGGCAGCAGTGACCACCTTCGCCCGGACCCTAAAGGATATCGCCCTCAACTGCAGACCCAACACCTCACACAGGAGCAACAAATCAACAGACACCCCGCCCAGACCAGCGAGACACTCTCCCAGACCTGCGGGACCACCCCCCGGACCTACACATAGAGGACCCCTGCCGAGAGGACCTACATCCAGACCACAGCACCATCAGCCACATCTACACCCCACCCCCACCAATTAACACCCCACCAAGTCAACCATGCCCACACCCCATTTAGGCCCCCTCAGATCAGACCTATGCCGTCCTACCCATCCCATGCCCCCCACTCCCGCAAAGAGGGCCTCAACATGAAAGTCACACATACGCCCAGGCCGTGAGCAGGCAAACAGGCCCAACCGCCACTCTTACACTAGCCCAAGCCAATGACATGTACCAGATGCTCAGCAGGCTCTGCTCACAATTACTGGCCAGAGGCCAAACCACACGACCAACAACATTAGACACTTTATGGAACACAAAGCCTTCACTATTTCATCCTGGAATATCCAAGGCCTGAGGTCATCTGCAGGAACCTGGACTTCACCAAAGAAATCGGAAATACAGACATTGTCATCCTACAAGAAAACATGGTATAGAGGAGACAGACCCACTGGTTGCCCTCTAGGTTACAGAGAGCTGGTAGTCCCATCCACCAAACTACCAGGTGTGAAACAGGGAAGGGACTCAGGGGGTAAGCTAATTTGGTATAGAGCAGACCTAACTCACTCTATTAAATTAATCAAAACAGGAATATTTTACATTTGCCTAGAAATTCAAAAGGAAATTATCTCAACAGAGAAAAATGTCCTCCTGTGTGCTACCTATATCCCCCCACTAGAATCCCCATACTTTAATGAAGACAGCTTCTCCATCCTGGAGGGGGAAATCAATCATTTCCAGACCCAGGGACATGTACTTGTCTGTGGCAACCTAAATGCCAGAACTGGACAAGAACCTGACACCCTCAGTACACAGGGGGACAAACACCTACCTGGAGGTGACAGCATTCCCTCCCCCATATGCCCCTCTAGGCACAACTACGACAACATAACCAACAAAAACGGGTCACAACTCCTGCAGCTCTGTCGCACACTGGGTATGTACATAGTCAATGGTAGGCTTCGAGGGGACTCCTATGGTAGGTACACCTATAGCTCATCTCTTGGCAGTAGTACTGTAGACTACTTTATCACTGACCTCAACCCAGAGTCTCTCAGAGCGTTCACAGTCAGCCCACTGCCACCCCTATCAGACCACAGCAAAATCACAGTCTACTTGAACAGAGGAATACTCAATCATGAGGCATCAAAGCCAAAGGAACTGAATAATATTAAGAAATACTATAGACGGAAGGAAAGTAGTGTCGAAACCTACCAAAAAACAATTAAGCAACAACAAATTCAATCTCTTAGACAACTTCCTGGACAAAACGTTCCACTGTAATAGTGAAGATGTAAACTTGGCAGTAGAAAACCTAAACAGTATATTTCACCTCTGAGCTTTCCTATCAAATCTATAAATCTCTTACAGAAAACCGAAGAAAAGTAACAACAGTGACAAATGGTTTGATGAAGAATGCAAAAACCTAAGAAAGAAATTGAGAAACCTATCCTACCAAAAACATAGAGACCCAGAAAACCTGAACCTACGCCTTCACTATGGTGAATAACTAAAACAATACAGAAACACACTACGGAAAAAGATGGAACAGCAAGTCAGAAATCAGCTCAATGTAATTGAAGAATCCATAGACTCTAACCACTTCTGGGAAAATTGGAAAACACTAAACAAACAACAACATGAAGAGCTATCTATCCAAAATGGAGATGTATGGGTAAACCACTTTTTCAATCTTTTTGGGCCTATAACAAAGAACAAACAGCAAAAAAATATACATGATCAAATGCAAATCTTAGAATCAACTATTAAAGACTACCAGAACCCATTGGATTCTCCAATTACATTGAATGAACTACAGGACAAAATACAAACCCTCCAACCCAGAAAGGCCTGTGGTGTTGATGGTATCCTCAATGAAATGATAAAATATACAGACCACAAATTCCAATTGGCTATACTTAAACTCTTTAACATCATCGTTATCACTGGCATCTTCCCCAATATTTGGAACCAAGGACTGATCACCCCAATCCACAAAAGTGGAGACAAATTTGACCCCAATAACTACCGTGGGATACGCGTCAACAGCAGCCTTGGGAAAATCCTCTGCATTATCATTAACAGCAGACTAGTTCATTTCCTTAGTGAAAACAATGTACTGAGCAAATCTCAAATTGGCTTTTCACCAAATTACCATACGACAGACCACGTATTCACCCTGCACACCCTAATTGACAAACAAACAAACCAAAACAAAGGCAAAGTCTTCTCATGCTTTGTTGATTTAAAAAAAGCTTTTGACTTAATTTGGCATGAGGGTCTGCTATACAAATTTATGGAAAGTGGGATTGGGGGAAAAACATACGACATTATAAAATCCATGTACACAAACAACAAGTGTGCGGTTAAATTTGGCAAAAAACACACACATTTCTTTCCACAGGGCCGTGGGGTGAGACAGGGATGCAGTTTAAGCCTCACCCTCTTCAACACATATATCAACGAATTGGTGAGGGCACTAGAACAGTCTGCAGCACCCGGCCTCACCCTACTAGAATCTGAAGTCAAATGTCTACTGTTTGCTGATGATCTGGTGCTTCTTTCACCAACCAAGGAGGGCCTACAGCAGCACCTAGATCTTCTGCACAGATTCTGTCAGACCTGGGCCCTGACAGTAAATCTCAGTAAGACAAAAATAATGGTGTTCCAAAAAAGGTCCAGTTGCCAGGACCACAAATACAAATTCTATCTAGACACCGTTGCCCTAGAGCACACAGAAAACTATGCATATCTCGGCCTAAACATCAGTGCCACAGGTAACTTCCACAAAACTGTGAACGATCTGAGAGACAAGGCAAGAAGGGCCTTCTATGCCATCAAAAGGAACATACAATTTGACATACCAATTAGGATCTGGCTAAAAATACTTGAATCAGTTATAGAACCCATTGCCCTTTATGGTTGTGAGGTCTGGGGTCCGCTCACCAACCAAGAATTCACAAAATGGGACAAACACCAAATTGAGACTCTGCATGCAGAATTCTGCAAAAATATCCTCAGTGTACAACGAAAAACACAAAATAATGCATGCAGAGCAGAATTAGGCCGATACCCGCTAATGATCAAAATCCAGAAAAGAGCCGTTAAATTCTATAACCACTTAAAAGGAAGCGATTCCCAAACCTTCCATAACAAAGCCATCACCTACAAAGAGATGAACTTGGAGAAGAGTCCCCTAAGTAAGCTGGTCCAGGACAACAACAACAACAACAACACAATTATACCCAACCAAATCATGAGAAAACAAAAAGAGAATTACTTGACACATTGGAAAGAATTAACAAAAAAACTGAGCAAACTAGAGTGATATTTGGCTCTAAACAGAGAGTACACAGTGGCAGAATACCTGACCACTGTGACTGACCCAAACTTAAGGAAAGCTTTGACTATGTACAGACACCGTGAGCATAGCGTTGCTATTGAGAAAGGCCGCCGTAGGCAGACCTGGCTCTCAAGAGAAGACAGGCTATGTGCACACTGCCCACAAAATGAGGTGGAAACTGAACTGCACTTCCTAACCTCCTGCCAAATGTATGACCATATTAGAGACACATATTTCCCTCAGATTACAGAGATCCACAACGAATTTGAAAACAAACCCAATTTTGATAAATTCCCTTATCTACTGGGTAAAAACCCACAGTGTGCCATTACAGCAGCAAGATTTGTGACCAGTGAAGAACAAACACCATTGTAAATACAACTCATATTTATGTTTATTTATTTTCCCATTTGTATTTTAACTATTTGCACATTGTTACAACACTATATATATACATAATATGACATTTGAAATGTCTTTATTCTTTTGGAACTTCTGAGTGTAATGTTTACTGTTAATATTTATTGTTTATTTCACTTTTGTTCATGATCTACTTCACTTGCTTTGGCAATGTTACAGTTTTTCTCAATTGCTAAAACACTAAAACCCCATTGGCTGAACAAAGTTCTCAGTTGCCTGGACTCATTTAGCTAATTATGCAGTCTGTTGTCAATACCTTAAACCATTTCACATGGTAAAACACTATTTGCAGATCTCACTTAGACTTTTCAGAAAAACTCTAAACACATTCTCATTCTCAAAACACATTCTGCACTCTAATGCACATGTCATCCATACTGGTAAACACAAGTGGCAACAATCAAATACAAATAGAGAACACATGTCATTGATTGAACACAACCACTCGAAATTGATTTAACCTGTTTCAAATGATGCGACACAACCAATATAAGCCAGTTCAGAGAGCAAACAGGTTGTTGAAGGTGGGAAGGAGAAAGTCTGAGAATGGATAGAAGAAACAATGTGAGAGGACGAGTGCGCATGCGAGGTGGGCAAGAAAGAGGCAGAGGAGGACGAAAGGAAGACAAAGAGTGGAAATATCTGATGAAATTCGAGTGCAACCCAATTTGAGCCGATTATCTGTGTCCACCATAGTAAGGACATTCAGAGAAGAGAACAGGTACAGTATGCTACTGTATTTTTGTAATTGCAAATTTTACTACACTATATGCAGCTGTTTCAATAGACATGTGTAAAGTTAATCACTGTATGTATTGTACTGCATGAATATGTTTTGTAACTGCACAACTACTTTTTGTAGAATTGCAAGGCTGCCACATGCAGGTAGAAGGACGGCTATATTCACTCGGGAGCAAGAGGCCAATTATAGTTGGCATGGTCCTTCAAGATAATGCAATACGACTCAGAGAAATCCAGGAACGAGTGATACAAGACAACACACACTTCCAGGGAATCGACAGTGTGAGCATTTCCACAATTGACCGTGTCCTCCATCGTGTAGGGCGGCAGGTAGCTTAGTGGGTAAGAGCGTTGTGCCAGTAACCGAAAGGTCGCTGGTTCTAATCCCCAAGCCGACTAGGTGAAAAATCTGTCGATGTGCCCTTAAGCAAGGCACTTAACCCTAATTGCTGATGTAAGTCGCTCTGGATAAGAGCGTCTGCTAAATGACTAAAATGTAAATGTAAAATGTAACAGGATGCGAATGAAACAAGTATACAGAGTACCTTTTGAGCGCAACTCACCCAGGGTGAAAGAACTGTGAGCTCAGTATGTGCAAGTAATTGTACATTCAGAAACATTTACTGTAATCCAGATTGTCTACAGTACTAACACATACTGTGTGAATGACATTACTCTTCAGTACATACAATGTATGTGAATCAGAAGTGCATACAGTAGGCCTAATTGTACTCTACAGTATAGCACTGTCTCTGTACCACTGACAAAATCCTACATACAGTATATTGTATTTCTACACAGACAATATTTGACTTGGAATCCTTGGACAGACCCCATGAGTTCATCTTTGTCGATGAAGCAGGCTTCAATCTAACAAAGAGGAGAAGGAGAGGCCGAAACATGATTGGACAGCGGGCCGTTGTTGAAGTCCCTGGTCAACGAGGTGGCAATGTCACAATCTGTGCTGCTATCAGCAACCATGGTGTTCTACATCACCATGTTACACTCGGGCCATATAACACCCAGCACCTTCTAAGATTTATCGCCAATCTAAGATATATTTTATTTGAGCAGCAGGTTCAAGAGCAGCAGGGTCAAGAGCTAAATGAGAATCCCATTCCCACCTACGTGATAGTGTGGGACAATGTCAGTTTCCACCGAGCTGCTCAGGTAAGGGAATGGTTTAACATCAATGGGCAGTTTATGAACTTGTACCTCCCTCCATACTCGCCTTTCCTGAATCCGATTGAGGAGTTTTTCTCCTCTTGGAGATGGAAAGTGTATGATAGACAACCCTACACCAGAGTAAATCTGCTGCAAGCCATGGATTTAGCCTGTGGTGATATAGGTGAGGAATTATGTCAGGGCTGGATACGGCACACAAGAGGCTTCTTCCCCCATTGCCTCAGGAGGGACAATATTGCTTGTGATGTCGACAAAGTGATCTGGCCTGACCCAGCCCAAAGACAAGAAGAAGCACATTGATCACATGTTTACTCCTTTGATTTTTGTCCCTTTTAGTATTGTATACTGTAGTACAGTGCATTGTAGGCTGTATACTGTACAATGGACAAATTGTATGGCCCTGAACATTGTGCTTTCCATTTGTTAACAGTACTGACTGCTCAATAGATTTTGACTGGTTGCAGGTTCATATCAACAAAGAACAAGAATTACAGTATCACAGAGACAAAGGACAAGTTTGTGAGATGCAGGGTACACTACTTTAAAAATTGGGGTACAAGGAGGAGGAAGAACAAAAAACAAAATTGCAAAGAGCAAAGCAGAGTAGTAATTTCTGATCAGTTTTGAGCTACTATGATAGAATATTTTTTCGTTCATCAAAAGACAATGACGGAAAAATATGACATTTGTTTTGAGATTTAAAATGTACTTCTCCCTGAGAACTGTATGTTTTGAGCAATGTGTTTTCTATTTTTCGGTGTATTGTTTACTGACTGCTTGAGAGTGTTTATCATTTTGATCACTTTGTTTATGATTTGAGAGCAGTGTTTGATTTTGAACACTGGTAAAAACTGTTTTGAGGGCGAATATTTCATTTTGCGAGAGGAGTCAAAGGTTTTGTAAATAGTGCTTGAAGATGAGGTTTTGTGTTGAATGTTTTCAGGAAATGGAGCAAGGTTTCAGAAATTGTATTTCAGCAATTGAGAAAAACTGTAACATACGTTTCCCATGCCAATAAAGCCCTTAAATTGAATTAGAGAGAGAGAGAGAGAGAGAGAGAGAGAGAGAGAGAGAGAGAGAGAGAGAGAGAGAGAGAGAGAGAGAGAGAGAGAGAGAGAGAGAGAGAGAGAGAGAGAGAGAGAGAGAGAGAGAGAGAGAGAGAGAGAGAGAGAGAGAGAGAGAGAGAGAGAGAGAGAGAGAGAGAGAGAGAGAGAGAGAGAGAGAGAGAGGCATCAAAGCCAAAAGAACTGAATAATATTAAGAAATGCTATAGATGGAAGGAAAGTAGTGTTGAAACCTACCAAAAAACAATTAGGAAACAACAAATTCAATCCATTCTAGACAACTTCCTGGACAAAACGTTCCACTGTAATAGTGAAGGTGTAAACTTGGCAGTAGAAAACCTAAACAGTATATTTGACCTCTCAGCTTCCCTATCAAATCTAAAAATCTCTAACAGAAAACCAAAGAAAAGTAATAACAGTGATAAATGGTTTGATGAAGAATGCAAAACCTAAGAAAGAAATTGAGAAACCTATCCAACCAAAAACATAGAGACCCAGAAAACCTGAGCCTACGCCTTCACTATGGTGAATCACTAAAACAATACAGAAATACACTACGGAAAAAGAAGGAACAGCATGTCAGAAATCAGCTCAATGTAATTGAAGAATCCATAGACTCTAACCACTTCTGGGAAAATTGGAAAACACTAAACAAACAACAACACGAAGAGCTATCTATCCAAAACGGAGATGTATGGGTAAACCACTTCTCCAATCTTTTTGGCCCTATAACAGAGAACAAACAGCAAAAAAATATACATGATCAAATGAAAATCTTAGAATCAACTATTAAAGACTACCAGAACCCACTGGATTCTCCAATTACATTGAATGAACTACAGGATAAAATACAAACCCTCCAACCCAAAAAGTCCTGTGGTGTTGATGGTATCCTCAATGAAATGATAAAATATACAGACCACAAATTCCAATTAGCTATACTTAAACTCTTTAACATCATCCTTAGCTCTGGCATCTTCCCCAACATCTGGAACCAAGGACTGATCACCCCAATCCACAAAAGTGGAGACAAATTTGACCCCAATAACTACCGTGGGATATGCGTCAACAGCAACCTTGGGAAAATCCTCTGCATTATCATTAACAGCAGACTAGTTCATTTCCTCAGTGAAAACAATGTACTGAGCAAATGTCAAATTGGCTTTTTACCAAATTACCGTACGACAGACCACGTATTCACCCTGCACACCCTAATTGACAAACAAACAAACCAAAACAAAGGCAAAGTCTTCTCATGCTTTGTTGATTTCAAAAAAGCTTTTGACTCAATTTGGCATGAGGGTCTGCTATACAAATTGATGGAAAGTGGGGTTGGGGGAAAAACATACGACATTATAAAATCCATGTACACAAACAACAAGTGTGCGGTTAAAATTGGCAAAAAACACACATTTCTTTCCACAGGGCCGTGGGGTGAGACAGGGATGCAGTTTAAGCCCCACCCTCTTCAACATATATATCAACGAATTGGCGAGGGCACTAGAACAGTCTGCAGCACCCGGCCTACCCTACTAGAATCTGAAGTCAAATGTCTTCTGTTTGCTGACGATCTGGTGCTTCTGTCACCAACCAAGGAGGGCCTACAGCAGCACCTAGATCTTCTGCACAGATTCTGTCAGACCTGGGCCCTGACAGTAAATCTCAGTAAGACAAAAATAATGGTGTTCCAAAAAAGGTCCAGTTGCCAGGACCACAAATACAAATTCCATCTAGACACCGTTGCCCTAGAGCACACAAAAAACTATACATACCTCGGCCTAAACATCAGCGCCACAGGTAACTTCCACAAAGCTGTGAACAATCTGAGAGACAAGGCAAGAAGGGCCTTCTATGCCATCAAAAGGAACATACAATTTGACATACCAATTAGGATCTGGCTAAAAATACTTGAATCAGTTATAGAACCCATTGCCCTTTATGGTTCTGAGGTCTGGGGTCCGCTCACCAACCAAGAATTCACAAAATGGGACAAACACCAAATTGAGACTCTGCATGCAGAATTCTGCAAAAACATCCTCCGTGTACAACGTAAAACACCAAATAATGCATGCAGAGCAGAATTAGGCCAATACCCGCTAATTATCCAAATCCAGAAAAGAGCCGTTAAATTCTATAACCACTTAAAAGGAAGCGATTCCCAAACCTTCCATAACAAAGCCATCACCTACAGAGAGATGAACTTGGAGAAGAGTCCCCTAAGTAAGCTTGTCCTGGGGCTCTGTTCACAAACACAAACAGACCCCACACAGCCCCAGGACAACAACAACAACAACACAACTAGACCCAACCAAATCATGAGAAAACAAAAAGAGAATTACTTGACACATTGGAAAGAACAAACAAAAAAACAGAGCAAACTAGAATGCTATTTGGCCCTAAACAGAGAGTACACAGTGGCAGAATACTTGACCACTGTGACTGACCCAAACTTAAGGAAAGCTTTGACTATGTACAGACTCAGTGAGCATAGCCTTGCTATTGAGAAAGGCCGCCGTAGGCAGACCTGGCTCTCAAGAGAAGACAGGCTATGTGCACACTGCCCACAAAATGAGGTGGAAACTGAGCTGCACTTCCTAACCTCCTGCCAAATGTATGACCATATTAGAGACACATATTTCCCTCAGATTACAGCGATCCACAAAGAATTCGAAAACAAACCCAATTTTGATAAACTCCCTTATCTACTGGGTGAAAAACCACAGTGTGCCATCACAGCTGCAAGATTTGTGACCTGTTGCCACAAGAAAAGGGCAACCAGTGAAGAACAAACACCATTGTAAATACAACCCATATTTATGTTTATTTATTTTCCCATTTGTACTTTAACTATTTGCACATTGTTACAACACTGTATATATACATAATATGACATTTGAAATGTCTTTATTCTTTTGAAACTTCTGAGTGTAATGTTTACTGTTAATATTTATTGTTTATTTCACTTTTGTTTACTATCTACTTCACTTGCTTTGGCAATGTTAACACACGTTTCCCATGCCAATAAAGCCCTTTGAAATTGAATTGAATTGAGAGAGAGAGAGAGAGAGAGAGAGAGAGAGAGAGAGAGAGAGAGAGAGAGAGATGAGAGAGAGAGAGAGAGAGAGAGAGAGGATCCCCAGGCACTGAACAGATTGCTGTGGATGGTCACTGGGAGTCTAAATGAGCACCAAAATGCCTGAGGGAATACAGTGACTATGATTTATTGCTGAGGAATATGCTAAACAGACACACTTGCATGTACGCTCACGCACACTCGCATGTCACACACACACATATGCAGACACAAACACACTTACTCATGCATTCAAATGAATGTCTCCGCTGACA
Source organism: Coregonus lavaretus (assembly GCF_964263955.1). Taxonomy (NCBI): domain Eukaryota; kingdom Metazoa; phylum Chordata; class Actinopteri; order Salmoniformes; family Salmonidae; genus Coregonus; species Coregonus lavaretus. Next base: position 47,159,199 of record NC_139998.1, read on the forward strand.
AAGGCACACATACACTGAATATACAAAACATTAAGAACACCTGCTATTTCCATGACATAGACTTGTTGATGTCAGTAGTTAAATCCACTTCAATCCGTGTAGATGAAGGGGAGGAGACAGGTTAAAGAAAGATGTTTAAGCCTTGAGACATGGATTGTGTATGTGTGCCATTCAGAGGGTGAATTAGTAAGACAAAAGATGTAAGTGCTTTTGAACAGGGTATGGTAGTAGGTGCCAGGAGTACCAGTTTGTGTCAAGAACTGCAACGCTGCTGTGTTTTTCACGCGCAACAGTTCCCCCTGTGTATCAACAATGGTCTACCACCCAAAGGACATCCAGCCAACTTGACACAACTGTGGGAAGCATTGGAGTCAACATGGGCCAGCATCCCTGTGGAACGCTTTTGACACCTTGTAGAGTCCATGCCCCAACGAATTGAGGCTGTTCTGAGGGCAAAAGGGGGGGTGCAACTCAATATTAGGAAGGTGTTCCCAATGTTTGGTATGCTCAGTGTAGCTACATACAGTAGAACTGGAATTTACTGCATTAACCTTAAACTCCATGCCCCTTGAGGTGACTGGTTAAACTCCATGCCCCATGAGGTGACTGGTTAAACTCCATGCCCCATGAGGTGACTGGTTAAACTCCATGCCCCTTGATGTGACTGGTTAAACTCCATGCCCCTTGAAGTGACTGGTTAAACTTTTAAAATCAACCCGCAGAGGCCCTTTAATTAACCTTGTTAATCATACTTGCTCAGTGATTGAGAATGGGAGTTAGACGTTTTTTGTTGTTGTTGCTTATAGTGAGTTGCCTTGTTGTCAAGGAAATTAATAATGTAAGTGTAGATCTGCACAGGATAGCTGCCCTATCAGATAGTTGCGTCCATGGCCGATGATATCCTTGAAGATGCAAACAGAACCTTGTGTCCCACACCTGGGGCCTCATTATGCAGTTACCAGGGCAACAGTCTAGATGCTTGATGTTGGAGATGGGAGCCCAGTGTTGGAGAAACACACTCCTTCCTCCCTCCTTCCATCCTTCTCTCCTTCTCTCTATCTCTCTATCCTTCTCCCTCAGTCTTTCATTACACACACAAACACACACACACGCACGCACGCACAAACACACACACACACACACACACACACACAAACACACACACACACAGGAGATGGGAGACAGGCTCAAAACCAGTCAATTTCAGATAATTCTGCATTAATATACACCTGGGGTCAGCATCCACTTGGCGGCGACCGTCTGATTTGATTTTGTTGCCAGACAGATGGGTACTTGCTGTAGATTTGCAGTGTAAAGTAAATTGTGTGTACACTGCATTGTATCCTAAATTCAGGCTTGCGTTTGTGTTTTTTTTAGAATAGATAAATTCCAGCTTTAAGCGTGCACATTTTCAATGACAATTCATATCCTCAGTGCATGAATTTTTCAGATCATCTGATACAAAAACACTTATCTCTAACGATTTCATCCAACAATATTAAGCCAGAGTAGATAGACACACTATTAAAATATGTAATTGCAAAAGTATTGTGGTTACATGATTGTTGAGTAGACCTGGTACAGTGTAATTTAATCCAAGTCATTAAATGAACAAAGTAGCAGGTAATTATGATTTATTCAATGTAGGAGTCAACAGCTGAAGCCTGAGGATGATGAAAAACGTATGTAATATCAGCCTTATGAGGTGTTTTTGGTCTCAGTATCTCTTTAAACAACCAGACACAAAAAGGGACTTGAGTTCAGACCTTGCATACATACAGTAGCTAATGGTCCCTTTTTCTCATCTGCTTTGCACTGAACATCAGGTACAGTCTCAATACCCCACCTACACACCCACACACACACACATACACCCACCCACCCGCACACACACGCTTGCATGCATACTCTCTCAAACACACACACACACACGCGCACGCACAAACATACACCTGAATAGAGGCTCACAAGATCCGCAAGGGGCAGAGGCGGCGGTCAGCACCCCATAACATATGTTTATTTCTTTTTTTCCTGGAGCACAGTCTGGGATGTTGCTATGGCAACAGCGGGTAGGCAGTGTGCGTCTGGAGTGTGAAGCAATTTATCACTATAATAAGGAGTGTGTGTATGTGTGTGTGTGTGAGAGAGAGACAGAGAGACAAAGAGAGAGAGAGAGGGAGAGAGGGGGGGGGGGGGGGGGGGGGGGGGGGGGGCAACAGATGAGGGGTGAAAAGGTGCACATGAGACAGGCATTCAATTCATTTGATTGTTCAGCCATTTCATGAAAGACTGCATTTGAATGAATCTCTTACCATACCTTGTCTGTGCTTCTGAATACACTGAAAGAATCTAAATTCAAGCATAACATTACACACTTTGAGTGGTTTGCACATCAAACAGGTGACTATTAATGTGAACTGAGCTGAGAGCCAAATATCTGTGATATGGTACCTTGGCAGTAATGTGCTTGGTAAACATTTTAACAAACAGGGAAGGAGGCAGGGTAGGAGGAGGCGAAGGAAGGAAGCAAGGCAGGGTAAGAGGCAGGGTAGGAGGCAGGAAAGGAGGCAGGGGAGGAGACAGGGTAGGAGGCAGGGTAAGAGGCAGGGGAGGAGACAGGGTAGGAGGCAGGGCATTTCTTTAGCAATTAGTCTTTACCAAGAATGTTCTAATGGTTTCAATCTTCTCAATATCCCCCTGATCATAAGGCAATTAACTGATGTGTGGATAAGAGGAGGTACAGTGTATCCAATGACAATAACTCTCCTTCCAGATTACACTATTGTTCTTCCCCTTTGCCTTTAGTGTGAAGAAAGTGTGAAGCAATGGAATGTGAATAGCTCATTTAAAAACAAACTGTTAATAATTGAACATATAGAACAACAAACTAAAGTGTAAGCAAATGTTTTCCAAGGCAATTATAATATGGAGTTGTTTGGAGATTCTGTGGTAGTTTATTGTCTATTGTTTTCTTCATTACCGCTCATTGTTTTCTAGTGTGGGAATTTCTCAGTACCCACCGGAGTACAGTGAGTACAGTTTTGCATTGATTCTCTGTTGTTTTTCGGTTATAACCATCAATTTCCCCTTTCTACCTCCTACTCAGATCTCATCACGTTTAGCTTCAAAGAGCTTTAGTGTGCCTGTCTGCCTGTTGGCATAAATTAGGCTACTCTGGGAGATCACGACACCTCTCCTATATTGAACAAAGATATAAACGCAACATGCAACAATTTCAACGATTTTACTGAGTTACAGTTCATATGAGGAAATCAGTCAATTGAAATCAATTCATTAGGCCCTAATCTATGGATTTCACATAACTGGGCAGGGGGCGCAGCCATTGGTGGACCTGGGAGGGCATAGGCTCACCCAACAAGAAGCCAGGCCAATCAGAATTCGTTTTTCCCCACAAAAGGGCTTTATTACAGACAGAAATACTCCTCAGTTTCATCAGCAGTCCGGGTCGCTGGTCTCAGGCGATCCCACAGGTGAAGAAGTTGGTTCCTCTCTAGGTTTCTTCCTAGGTTTTCTGCCTTTCTAGGGAGTTTTTCCTAGCCACCATGCTTCTACATCTGCATTGCTTGTTGTTTGGGGTTTTAGACTGGGTTTCTGTATAGCACTTTGTGACATCTGCTGATGTAAAAAAGGCTTTATAAATAAAATGTGATTGCTTGATTGATTGATGTGGAGGTCCTGGGCTGGCATGGTTACACGTAGTCTGCGGTTGTGAGGCTAGTTGGACGTACTGCCAAATTCTCTAAAATGACATTGGAGGTGGTTTATGGTGGAGAAATTAACATTCAATTCTCTGGCAACAGCTCTGGTCGACATTCCTGCAGTCAGCATGCCAATTGCACGCTCCCTCAAAACATGAGACATCTTTGGCATTGTGTTGTGTGACAAAATTGCACATTTTAGAGTGCCCTTTTATTGTCCCCAGGCACAAGGTGCACCAGTGTAATGATCATGCTGTTTAATCAGCTTCTTGATATGCCACAGCTGTCAGGTGGATGGATTATCTTGGCAAAGGAGAAATGCTCACTAACAGGGATGTAAACAAATTTGTGCAAAAAATTTGAGAGAAATCAAACGTTTTTTGTGTATGGAACATTTCTGGGATCTTTTATTTCAGCTCATGAAACATGGGACCAACGCTTTACATGTTGCGTTTATATTTTTGTTCAGTATAGGTTCGTCACTCAGAAGAATGGATGTCATCTTCAATCATACGCAGTACAAGCTCTTCGGAGACAGAGGGCAGCCCTGACAGGTACCACACTTTAGCCCACTCACACCAGCTAGTTTCCTGTTGTAAATGCTGTTCATGATCTGTGCTGTGAGTGTGAACCTCCTAAAAGCATTTTTCTGTAGTGCAACTGTGGATTAAAACGATGGTCCTGTCCAGAAACAACCCCTACCCCCCTAAGTCTAGACACTTGGGTAGATCAGAAATAATTATGGTAGTAACTCCATCTTACCCTTCAATACACTCGGTTGACTTGTTAATATCCTCCCTCCTGGATCCAAGTGCCCTGGGAGGTAGGGGTTAGGGCTTGTTTCAAGACAGAACTTATGTTCGCTGGAGAAGTCGTCGTCGAGTGAGGTTGTGTCTCTCTCTGGCGGGAGGTAAGCTTGGCTTATATGGCCTATATGGTGTAGAGTAAAGCTTAAACCATGTATTTAGATTGTAGTTACGTATTGTAGGTAGTTATCGTAGGTTATTGTAGTTATCGTAGGTTATTGTATGTAATTATTGTAGGTAAGTATTGTATTCGGCTGAGCCCGGTGAAGCACGAGGCTAGCTAACCCACTACCTGGACTAGCTAGTTTTTTTTCGTTGGCAGAAAGCAATGGCTAGCTAGTATGCTAACTATTCTAGCTAACTAACTGGCTGAATAAGTTGACGATGGACTCGCTCAAGCTGTCGGGACTAACCCAGAACTTTACACAACGTTAGACATGGACACAAATGATCTTCTTGGCGTGTTGACACACTGGTGGTTTGTTGTGTCCGAGTATTGGTGCTAAACCGTGTTGTTGGAGGCTGGCATGCTAGTTTGCTGTGGCGTCATAGGATTCAGTGCCCTGGATGGTTTTCACGGAAGAATACTGTACCAAGTTAGCTAGCTGAATAAACTAAGTTAGTCTATTCCTAGAAAACATTGAACCGCTGTAGTTTACAACAATTATAGTTTCTGAGGTGGAAGTTGGGAGAGTTATATTTGGGTGTTCCAGTGAAACGTAAGTGAGGGAGGCCCCGCTCTCTCGCTTTCCCAGATGTTTAGTTCATTTCATTCCGAACTCCTTTGCATTATTGTAGCCATTTTCTGTAGCCTGTCAACTATGCGTCTGTCTATCCCTGTTCTCTCCTCTCCGCACAGGCCATACAAACGCTTCACACCGCATGGCTGCTGCCACTCTAACCTGGTAGTCCCTGCACGTACGACCCACGTGGAGTTCCAGGTCTCCGGCAGCCTCTGGAACTGCCGCTCTGCGGCCAACAAGGCAGAGTTCATCTCAGCCTATGCTACCCTCCAGTCCCTCGACTTCTTGGCACTGACGGAAACATGGATTACCACTGAAAACACTGCTACTCCTACTGCCCTCTCCTTGTCTGACCATGTGTTCTCGCATACCCCGAGAGCATCTGGTCAGCGGGGTAGTGGCACAGGAATCCTCATCTCTCCCAAGTGGACATTCTCTCTTTCTCCCCTGACCCATCTGTCTATCTCCTCATTTGAATTCCATGCTGTCACAGTCACTAGCCCATTCAAGCTTAACATCCTTCTCATTTATCGCCCTCCAGGTTCCCTTGGAGAGTTCATCAATGAGCTTGACGCCTTGATAAGTTCCTTTCCTGAGGATGGCTCACCCCTCACAGTTCTGGGTGACTTCAACCTCCCTACGTCTACCTTTGACTCATTTCTCTCTGCCTCCTTCTTTCCACTCCTCTCCTCTTTTGACCTCACCCTCTCACCGTCCCCCCCTACTCACAAGGCAGGCAATACGCTTGACCTCATCTTTACTAGATGCTGTTCTTCTACTAATCTCACTGCAACTCCCCTCCAAGTCTCCGACCACTGCTTTGTATCCTTTTCTCTCTCGCTCTCCTCCAACACTACTCACTCTGCCCCTACTCAGATGGTAATGCGCCGTAGCAACCTTCACTCTCTCTCTCCCGCTACTCTCTCCTCTTCCATCCTATCATCTCTTCCCTCTGCTCAATCCTTCTCCCTCCAATCTCCTGATTCTGCCTCCTCAACCCTCCTCTCCTCCCATTCTGCATCCTTTGACTCTCTATGTCCCATATCCTCCCGGCCGGCTCGGTCCTCCCCTCCTGCTCCGTGGCTTGACGACTCATTGCGAGCTCACAGAACAGGGCTCCGGGCAGCCGAGCGGAAATGGAGGAATACTAGACTCCCTGCAGACCTGGCATCTTTTCACTCCCTCCTCTCTAAATTTTCTTCCTCTGTTTCTCCTGCTAAAGCCACTTTCTAGCACTCTAAATTCTAAGCATCTGCCTCTAACCCTAGGAAGCTCTTTGCCACCTTCTCCTCCCTGCTGAATCCTCCTCCCCCTCCCCCCCTCCTCCCTCTCTGTGGATGACTTTGTCAACCATTTTGAAAAGAAGGTTGACGACATCCGATCCTCGTTTGTTAAGTCAAATGACACCGCTGGTCCTGCTCACACTGCCATACCCTATGCTTTGACTTCTTTCTCCCCTCTCTCTCCAGATGAAATCTTGCGACTTGTGACGGCCGGCCGCCCAACAACCTGCCCGCTTGACCCTATCCCCTCCTCTCTCTCCAGAACATTTCCGGAGACCTTCTCCCTTACCTCACCTCGCTCATCAACTCATCCTTGACCGCTGGCTATGTCCCTTCCGTCTTCAAGAGAGCGAGAGTTGCACCCCTTCTCAAAAAACCTACACTCGATCCCTCCGATGTCAACAACTACAGACCAGTATCCCTTCTGTCTTTTCTCTCCAAAACTCTTGAGCGTGCCGTCTTTAGCCAACTCTCTTGCTATCTATCTCAGAATGACCAAACCAGTCAGGTTTCAAGACTGGTCATTCAACTGAGACTGCTCTTCTCTGTGTCACGGAGGCTCTCCGCACTGCTAAAGCTAACTCTCTCTCCTCTGCTCTTGTACTTCTAGACCTATCTGCTGCCTTTGATACTGTGAACCATCAGATCCTCCTCTCCACCCTCTCCGAGTTGGGCATCTCCGGCGCGGCTCACTCTTGGATTGCGTCCTACCTGACAGGTCGCTCCTACCAGGTGGCATGGCGAGAATCTGTCTCCGCACCACGTGCTCTCACCACTGGTGTCCCCCAGGGCTCAGTTCTAGGCCCTCTCCTATTCTCGCTATACACCAAGTCACTTGGCTCTGTCATATCCTCACATGGCCTCTCCTATCATTGCTACGCAGACGACACACAACTAATCTTCTCCTTTCCCCCTTCTGATAACCAGGTGGCGAATCGCATCTCTGCATGTCTGGCAGACATATCAGTGTGGATGACGGATCACCACCTCAAGCTGAACCTCGGCAAGACGGAGCTGCTCTTCCTCCCGGGGAAGGACTGCCCATTCCATGATCTCGCCATCACGGTTGACAGAGCCTTGGCGTGACCCTGGACAACACCCTGTCGTTCTCCGCTAACATCAAGGCGGTGACCCGATCCTGTAGGTTCATGCTCTACAACATTCGGAGAGTACGACCCTGCCTTACACAGGAAGCGGCACAGGTCCTAATCCAGGCACTTGTCATCTCCCGTCTGAATTACTGCAACTTCTGTTGGCTGGGCTCCCTGCCTGTGCCATTAAACCCCTACAACTCATCCAGAATGCTGCAGCCCGTCTGGTGTTCAACCTTCCCAAGTTCTCTCACGTCACCCTGCTCCTCCGCACACTCCACTGGCTTCCAGTTGAAGCTCGCATCTGCTACAAGACCATGGTGCTTGCCTACGGAGCTGTGAGGGGAACGGCACCTCCTTACCTTCAGGCTCTGATCAGTCCCTACACCCAAACGAGGGCATTGCGTTCATCCACCTCTGGCCTGCTGGCCCCCCTACCTCTGCGGAAGCACAGTTTCCGCTCAGCCCAGTCAAAACTGTTCGCTGCCCTGGCACCCCAATGGTGGAACAAGCTCCCTCACGACGCCAGGACAGCGGAGTCACTCACCACCTTCCAGAGACACTTGAAACCCCACCTCTTTAAGGAATACCTGGGATAGGATAAAGTAATCCTTCTTCTCCCTCAGTAGGATGATATGATTTGGCATGGCCCCAAGATCCTTAGGAACATTTACAGCTGCACCATCGAGAGCATACTGACTGGTTGTATCACCATCTGGTATGGCAACTGCACCGTCCCTCGACCGGAAGACCCTACAAAGGGTGGTGCAAACTGCCCAGTACATCACTCCAAGCCCAGCCATCCAGGACGTACATGCCATGCTGTGTCTGAGAAAGGCCCTGAAAAATTGCCAAAGACTCCAGCGACCTGAGACATGGACTGTTCTCCATGCTCCCGTCCGGAAGGCGGCACCAGTGCATCAAGGCTCAGACCAACAGACTCCTAAAAGACTAAATTATTATTGATTAGATGTATTACTACCACTACACTGCTGTTCATTTATTATTGATTGCCATTACCATTAGTATCTATCTATTTATCCTGCTACTGGTCACTATTACTCCTGTTCACATGTATATAGAATATTACCATTCATATATTACCATAAGTATTTATATATTCCTGCTACCAGTCACTTTTCACGCCTACACTGACACTCTTGCACTCACCCACACACTCACACTTACATAGACACACTCACCACCACCACACACCCACCCACCCACCACTTATGCTGCTGCCATGCTGTTTACTATTGTTATTATTATTCATCCTGTTACCAATCACTTTCTCCTAATCCCTGCCTACATGTACATATCTACCTCAATACTCCAGTATTCCAGTAAATTTGGTACTGGCACTGACCCTGCATATAGCTTCCTCTCCTATTTCTTATTTCTCGGGGTAAAATAAATAAATTAGTTCTACTATTTTGATATTGAATACTGCACTGTTGGGTAGGGCTTGCAAGTTAAGCGTTCCACTGTACTAGTCTGTACAATGTTACCAAACTTGAACTTGAACTCAGCCAACAACTCAACAGTTATATTTAGATCGTTTCGACGTGACCTATACAAGGTTATTACACAAATCTGATAGTACCAAGTTGGTGGCTCAATGTCCCCTTTTCAATTAGATTTTCGACTCTAAACAGTGACTCCATCTTATGATCCAGGTCAACCATTTCTAAAGCTCACACATAGCATATTCTCAGTGTTCTGCCCTACTGTTGCTCTGCTCAATGTTCTGTCCTATTGTTGCTCTGCTCAGTGTTCTGTCCTATTGTTGCTCTGCTCAATGTTCTGTCCTACTGTTGCTCTGCTCAGTGTTCTGTCCCATTATTGCTCTGCTCAGTGTTCTGTCCTATTGTTGCTCTGCTCAGTGTTCTGTCCTATTGTTGCTCTGCTCAGTGTTCTGTCCTACTGTTGCTCTGCTCAGTGTTCTACCCTACTGTTGCTCTGCTCAGTGTTCTGTCCTATTGTTGCTCTGCTCAGTGTTATGTCCTGTTGTTGCTCTGCTCAGTGTTCTGCCCTACTGTTGCTCTGCTCAGTGTTCTGCCCTACTGTTGCTTTGCTCAGTGTTATGTCCTATTGTTGCTTTGCTCAGTGTTCTGTCCTACTGTTGCTCTGCTCAGTATTCTGTCCTACTGCTGCTCTGCTCAGTGTTCTATCCTATTGTTGCTCTGCTCAGTGTTCAGCCCTACTGTTGCTCTGCTCAGTGTTCTATCCTATTGTTGCTCTGCTCAGTGTTCTGTCCTACTGTTGCTCTGCTCAGTGTTCTACCCTATTGTTGCTTTGCTCAGTGTTCTGCCCTACTGTTGCTTTGCTCAGTGTTCTGCCCTACTGTTGCTCTGCTCAGTGTTCTATCCTATTGTTGCTCTGCTCAGTGTTCTGTCCTACTGCTGCTTTGCTCAGTGTTCTGTCCTACTGTTGCTCTGCTTAGTGTTCTGTCCTACTGTTGCTCTGCTCAGTGTTCTGCCCTACTGTTGCTCTGCTCAGTGTTCTGTCCTACTGTTGCTCTGCTCAGTGTTCCGTCCTACTGTTGCTCTGCTCAGTGTTCTGTCCTACTGTTGCTCTGCTCAGTGTTCTGTCCTACTGTTGCTCTGCTCAGAGTTCTGGTCATTTGTGCTGCAATAGGCTTTTCTCCCTCTGGTCCTTCCCTTTCATTTCCCCCACCAATCCCCATCTCCCTGTCTCTGCATCAGACCAGATAACAAATCAAATCAAATCAAATGTTATTGGTCACATGCGCCGAATACAACAGGTGCAGACATTACAGTGAAATGCTTACTTACAGCCCTTAACCAACAGTGCATTTATTTTAAACAAAAGAAGTAAAAATAAAACAACAACAACAAAAAAAAAAAGTGTTGAGAAAAAAAAATAAAGAGCAGAAGTAAAAATAAAGTGACAGTAGGGAGGCTATATATACAGGGGGGTACCGGTGCAGAGTCAGCACTTGTGTGTACGTGTGGACGTCCGTACGAGTGTGTTTGTCTGTTCGTGTGTGTGTGTGTGAGTGAGTGTGAGTGTGAGTGCGTGTGTGCGAGTGTGTGTGTGTGTGTGTGTGTGTGTGTGTGTGTGTGTGTGTGTGTGTGTGAGAGAGAGAGAGAGTGAGGGAAAGAGAGGGCCCTTCATCAGGGTCAAAACATGACGAAGGCTAACGACCGAAACGCATTAGTTTTTATCATTGAAGAAGCGTTTAAAAAGAACAAATTATCAACTTCCACTGCCCTCCAAGAGTTCCTGAATTCCCTCTTCACTTCAATTGTGGCAAAATCAAAGACTAAAATGTTAAGTATTTTCATACAGAATGAATAAGCTATAGTAAAAAAGAGAGAGAAAAAAGAGAGGGCCCTTGGGAGTGCTTTCATGTTTGCCTGTGTCTGTGTGTCAGTGCAGCCTACATAAGGCATCGGTGTGCTTGCATGTCAGTGGTCAGTATGTGTGTCTGCCCCCTATGGTGCAATACGATGTGACGTCATGACCATCCCTCAGATATTGTGCCACTCTAGGTAGAATTAAATTAAAATGGCTATATGGCACCAAAGGGTACTTGTTTTCATTAATTGTAAAGAAAACAAAATTATTAGTAAACGCGTCTATATATAACAGGTGAATAGTGGAATGCAATATGTATACGTGAGAATTTAAATTAATCTTAAAAGCTATTTACCTTGCTTATATTAAGCACAACGAGTGCCTTTCTTAACCTTATGGTAAGGATTCAATGGCTGCAGGGATTATTGTAAGGATTAAATGGCTGTAGGGATTATTGTAAGGATTCAATGGTTGTGGTTATTATTGTAACGATGCTGCTGGGTGACAGGAAGAATACAACTTTTATCTTAACCTGCTTACAAAAATACCCACTCAGCAAAAACAGCCAGTGCCTGATTTTCCAAAAGCATCTTAAGGCTAAATTCATCTTTAGAACCATTGAGCTCAATGGTTCTAACGTTGAGCTCAATGGTTCTAACGATGTTGTGGTCAGCAGTTGTGTGGTTGTGGTCAGTAGGTATGTGGTTGTGGTTGTGGTCAGTAGGTATGTGGTTGTGGTCAGTAGGTATGTGGTTGTGGTCAGTAGGTATGTGGGAAGGGAAGCTCTAAATAAAAACATGCCAGCCAGACAAGCCAGTGTATGAATGAAACTGATTTGCATATGAATAGAGTGGACATTTGCTGACTTTGTGATCTGTAAGGTATGTAACATTAATGTGTCAAGCAGATTACACTTTTTCTTTGCTATTTCCGAAACGTAGCAATGTTCAAGACATGGATTTCATGTTGTTGTTATAACAAGGTACCCAAAAGTAGTTATAAGTAATGTTTTCATCTTATTAGCTAAACAAAACTCGTTTAAACAGTGAACATTTTTGGGAAATCAGCTTTGTTTACGTAGCGGGGATGAAAAGAATGTCAAAATTCGATGCATTTGGTCATCACACTGTTGATATAGCAACAGAAGCGAATAGTTTATCGAATCTCATTGTGATGCGGGGGGTGGTGGGGGGGGACACTATTTAGCAGGGGAACACTATTTATCAGGGGGACACTTTTTAGCAGGGGGACACTATTTAGCAGGGTGATATTATGTTTTTATGGTATAATGATGTCATGTCATAGTGTTGTGAGGACAGAGGAAGAGTTAAGAGATGAGGGGTTTGGGGCCATGAAGTCTACATTCCATTATGTCAAGGTAGATTAGTGATGTTTAGGATAGCATGAGTGATGGACAGGATGTAGTGACCTGGGGGCAAAGGTTAATAATAACAGAGAAAGGGAGTGCTATGATGGTTACCAGATGAATGTGAAAGGAAGGAGGACCAAAAGGGTATATAAGGTAGACTGTCTTCTTTGTTAGGGAGTTCAACTGACGAAGGGCAAAGCCATGTCCGTTTGTTAGATGAACCCACGAGCTCGTGATTCAATAAATACTTGGTATAAAATCTCCACAGAATGTCTAAGTAAATTCTTGCATCTTGAACTCCTCAGTACCAGAAACTCATCATAATATATTGGCGTCTAAACGAACAGGATGCAGTTCACAGCTCAACTAACAGGTAAGCAGACTTTAATTTGTTTAATTATGTCAAAATCTGCTTATCTGTGGTAAAGCTGAACTGTAACGAACGTTTAAAATTCTATATTTTTAAAGGGGGACGATGAGTTGTATTGAGTTATGTAATGAGATGTAAGGAGTTAATTACATTTGACGATAATAGGGTGCTATTATTCTAAACAGGGTTTGGTCTGAGTAAAGGACCAAACATAAAACAGAAGTAGTAGAATGGGTTTTAACAACATTGGGTGTAGGCTCTTTTATTATGATAAATTAGATTTGTGTCCCAAAGTAAGGTAGATGGGTTATGTCAGTCCCGTGACGACAGGATAGACATTTTTAAGATGCGAGGTTCGAGTCCTCAGAGATAAACGTCTTTGGTAGACGAACGTAGAAAGATGCGGGGTTCGAGTCCTCAACATGACGAGATTATAAAATAGAATCCTTGGTATAGGTTCGAGGCCTTTGATGTGAAAGAATCATCATAAAGTTCATAAAATAGGTTCGAGGCCTTTGATGTGAAAGAATCATCATAAAGTTCATCAAATAGGTTCGAGGCCTTTGATGTGAAAGAATCATCATAAAGTGTTAGTCGGGAAGAGGTTCAAGGCCTCAACCGTGTTATACAAGCCCTGTCACAATAAGTACTGTGGATGACTTACTCAAAAAGGCTAGGAGATGGAGCCAATGCAATGTAACATATTGAATACTAGCACCAAAATGGCAAAAATAAGCAAACAACATTTTAATACAGATGGGGATTTTATGTAAAGTATTTAATTACTAATATTGCATGCAAGGAGTGGTATGGAGATTGACGTTATTTTAGAGAGCAATTTAGGCTATATTTTCTGGACAGGCAGAGCAGTGTCTGGGAAATTAGTCTATTTAATTTTATTGTTCCGCTGGGAAATTTTTTGTAGAGATTTGTGTCGATTAAGAATATTTAAAAACACTACGAAGGGATTATTTGATTGTAATGGCGCAATTTGTGGAATTTATTTATCATTTCAAGGCATGGAGTAACAATCTGCATTTATGAGTATAAATTCCACTGCTGATGTGTTGATTGAATGGGTACAGCGGAGTATTTGGTTTGGTGATGTTGAATGTATGATTTGAAGTGTGTGTGGTATAAATAGCAGGACTCTTGCAGCTCGTTTGGTGGAGAATGGTGCTTGCAACGCCAGGGTTGTGTGTTCTATTCCAAAGGGGGGCTAGTATAAGTATAAAAAATGTATGAGCTCACTAATTGTGGGTCGCTGGGGATAGGAGCGTCAGCTAAATGACTAAAATGTAAAAATGTTAACGGATATGGAGAGAAGAGTGCGTGATAGTAATTTTTTTGGGCATTGAATAAGGTTTTGCTAGATTAAACGAGTGAGAATGGTGGAATATGTCTATAAATATATTGGATCATGATAAATGGATGATTTCAATATATGATGGTAAACTACAGCAAGTGTTTGGTGTTACTTGTAGCCTACTTCGAAAGGATAGTTGACTAGATCTCATTCTGATAATGGCGGAGTGATGGTTTCATTGCGTGGCTATGATTTTAGTTGATTACAAGAGAAATAGGATATAGTTTACGACGCATCGAGAAGTGAATGTCTTATATGGTAATAAATAAACTGAACATACATGACGTTACTAGAGCAATTTAGGATGGTTAATGTTGTTAAATTCATTTTAAAAACCTATGATAGAGGTAAATGCAGAACGCTGTTTGAAAGTGTGTTTTATTAGGTCTGCTAGTAAAAATTGAAGAATTTCCATTTTTGTCTGCGGGTGTTAACCATTAGGGCTTGCTGAAACGTGAGAGCGCTGTAAGGGACATTATGGGTTTTCATTAGGTGACGTCACTTGCTCTATGAACTGGAAGTAGTTGCTTTGCAAGAATCGCGGATTTTGTATGGTGTGTCGATGGTGAATGTTGGCGATATGTGTAGAGTCCCTGGTTCGAGCCCAGTAAGGGACAGAAAGCAAATCTTTTACATTGATGCTATTGACGTGAATTACTGGTTTCATTGATAACATTATAGGAAAGATGTTGTCCTACCAATCCATGTCGGATAGGATAACATAGTAATTAAAATTGCATATCGGTGAATGGTTGTTTTATTTGTTTTGACTATAACTTTAAATTAATTTGTCATCTGTTGAGGTACCGTTATGAGGAAAATTAGCGGTACAGTATGATAGATATTGTAGAGGATTTAAAAAGTAAGTAAGTTAATTGGGTGATGAGACAGGTTGACTTGATGTTGAATGGGATTGTTTAATATAAGTAATTATTTATATTTAGGTGAATGAGAATATGTTATTAGGTAGTATTGCTTTGTGGAGACGATTTACTAATGAAGAACATGTATAGATAGTTGAATATGGAACGTTATTTGATCATTGGTAATTATTATTATGACATTATATAGCTTGTTTAAACAGCGGTGAGTTATGACAATGGTTCATTACTTCTGATAACGATAATCTGTTTATAGTACGTTGAACGATGGGAGATAGTTATTGCTGTTGGCCTGATGGATTAAGTAGACATCTTTTTGTGGGTTTTTTGGATTATGAAACAATAGGTTTATATTTTAATAACATCAATGCAACAGTTTGCAATGATTAAATTGCTAAAAATGGGTTATAGGTTTATAGTGGAAGGTGTAGTTAACTTAATAAAACGTGTTATTATCTATTGTCTTCTAAGTGGGAGTTTTTTTTTTCCAGGATTGATGGAAGTCTCCTATAATATTATGTTAGGGGTAGAGTAGGAGACAACGTATCAAACAATTTTTTAATCGATACCGGGGATAAGATATCTAGTCTTACTTAAGAGGAGTACGTGATTGTGTTGGATAATGTATGAAATTTGACATTTAGAGGGGAGTTAGGAACAATAAAAGGGGTAGCTGATATTTCCTAGGTTGTTGATACAGTAAATGATAATGGTTTATTTGATATGGGATCACAAGGAGCAGATGTAGGGGTTCAATAATCATGGTGAGATTTAAAGAGGATATGATCTGAAGGGTAATCAATTCAACATAATCATTGTAATCTCAGAGGAATTTTGAGTAGTTTTAATTCTGTGAAAGGTTTTATATAGTCTTTTTATGGAGTAGTTATGAGGAATTAGTCTGATATAAATGATTATTGATGAGGTAGGACTGTGGATATATGTATCATGTTTTGTGTGTACTCACTATCTTTGGATTGTTGATTATATGTTAACGACATGTATACTTTCTATTCCAGGAGAAAGGGGATTTCTTTATCTCATTGGAATATTGCCCAGGGCTAGGGTGGTTAGTAAAATTAAGTAGTCTTATTTTTAGGTTGTAATAGGGAGCTACCAAATTAAATAAGGCCATGTTTGTTTTATTTGTTTTCCAAATAGGTTTTTCAAATTAACACATACAGTGGGGAAAAAAAGTATTTAGTCAGTATTAGTCATTGTGCAAGTTCTCCCACTTAAAAAGACGAGAGAGGCCTGTAATTTTCATCATAGGTACACGTCAACTATGACAGACAAATTGAGATTATTTTTCTCCAGAAAATCACATTGTAGGATTTTTTATGAATTTATTTGCAAATTATGGTGGAAAATAAGTATTTGGTCACCTACAAACAAGCAAGATTTCTTGCTCTCACAGACCTGTAACTTCTTCTTTAAGAGGCTCCTCTGTCCTCCACTCGTTACCTGTATTAATGGCACCTGTTTGAACTTGTTATCAGTATAAAAGACACCTGTCCACAACCTCAAACAGTCACACTCCAAACTCCACTATGGCCAAGACCAAAGAGCTGTCAAAGGACACCAGAAACAAAATGATAGACCTGCACCAGGCTGGGAAGACTGAATCTGCCATAGGTAAGCAGCTTGGTTTGAAGAAATCAACTGTGGGAGCAATTATTAGGAAATGGAAGACATACAAGACCACTGATACTCTCCCTCGATCTGGGGCTCCACGCAAGATCTCACCCCGTGGGGGCAAAATGATCACAAGAACGGTGAGCAAAAATCCCAGAACCACACGGGGGGACCTAGTGAATGACCTGCAGAGAGCTGGGACCAAAGTAACAAAGCCTACCATCAGTAACACACTACGCCGCCAGGGACTCAAATCCTGCAGTGCCAGACGTGTCCCCCTGCTTAAGCCAGTACATGTCCAGGCCCGTCTGGAGTTTGCTAGAGTGCATTTGGATGATCCAGAAGAGGATTGGGAGAATGTCAAATGGTCAGATGAAACCAAAATATAACTTTTTGGTAAAAACTCAACTCGTCGTGTTTGGAGGACAAAGAATGCATCCAAAGAACACCATACCTACTGTGAAGCATGGGGGTGGAAACATCATGCTTTGGGGCTGTTTTTCTGCAAAGGGACCAGGATGACTGATCCGTGTAAAGGAAAGAATGAATGGGGCCATGTATCGTGAGATTTTGAGTGAAAACCTCCTTCCATCAGCAAGGGCATTGAAGATGAAACGTGGCTGGGTCTTTCAGCATGACAATGATCCCAAACACACCGCCCGGGCAACGAAGGAGTGGCTTCGTAAGAAGCATTTCAAGGTCCTGGAGTGGCCTAGCCAGTCTCCAGATCTCAACCCCATAGAAAATCTTTGGAGGGAGTTGAAAGTCCGTGTTGCCCAGCGACAGCCCCAAAACATCACTGCTCTAGAGGAGATCTGCAAGGAGGAATGGGCCAAAATATCAGCAACAGTGTGTGAAAACCTTGTGAAGACTTACAGAAAACATTTGACCTGTGTCATTGCCAACAAAGGGTATATAACAAAGTATTGAGAAACTTTTGTTATTGACCAAATACTTATTTTCCACCATAATTTGCAAATAAATTCATTAAAAATCCTATAATGTGATTTTCTGGATTTTTTTTCTCATTTTGTCTGTCATAGTTGACGTGTACCTATGATGAAAATTACAGGCCTCTCTCATCTTTTTAAGTGGGAGAATTTGCACAATTGGTGGCTGACTAAATACTTTTTTCCCCCACTGTAACACACCTAGTATGATGTTATAAAGGGTTGTTATTTTGAGTGTTAGGAGTTTTAACAGGTCATAGGTGATAAGTCTTAAAGATGCACACACAGTGAATTTTATGAAGTTTTTTATTTTTGACTGAGTTTTGGGTATACATGATTTCTTATGAGAATAGATGTCATGAGGATGTAATGTACACTTGGGGTACATAACATTTATGAAATGTTTTGAATGTTCGTAATGATTAGTATACTATTTGATGGAACAATTCGTTGAATGATTTCAATGACCTCTGAACTCTGTTCTGACTTGCTGGTGTGATCTGATCATCCACACTAGTAATCCGAGAAACAAGGGCTGAGAAATTTAAGATAGTTCATTTTACTGAGTTGAGGGTAATTTTATTATAACTGACTATTGTGAAGTGGTTTATAATTTGATTTTAATATATGTGATTTGGGCTAGATAATAACATGGGAGAGAGAGAGAGCTATCCTGAATTAGGGATACCTGTTGATAGTTAAGTGTACTAATCTTGGATTACTTTACGGGATAGAAGTAAATTGAGGTATTATCAAAGGTTGTCTTTTTAATTTCAATTTTATTATGATTTAATAAACAATGTTGGTGTTTTGTTTTTGAAAGCATGAATCACGTTGTGACTCATGTGTTCAAAAAAGGGGGTAGTATTGATGGTATGAGGATTTATTGGTATATTTGCATATCATAGTAAGAATTTGAGCAGTAGTAAGTAATGTGTTATGGGTTGGATTACATTTTTTAGGGGAAAATGTATTTGTGGTATAAGGCAGAATTTAGAGGAGGCCTGTCTATGACATTAGTGACTATAACAAGCTGCAAGAATGTGCACTTCCTAATCTAAAAGGCTTATCAGGAATGATAAGAAGAAAGAGTTTATACTAAGAAAGGAAATAGAAAGTCTAACAGAACAGATAGATGGCAATAAAAACTGTAACATAGAGGCTCAGAATAAATTAGAGGAAAAACAAAAAGAAATTGAAAAACGTATTCAAGAAAGATCAAGTGTAATATATTATAAAAATAAAGCAAACTGGATGGAATATGGGGAAAAATGCACAAAATTCTTTTTTAATCTTCAACATAGGAATGCTACCAAAAAGAACTTAATGAAACTGGTTACAATTGACGGAGTCACCCATAATTCACCTAATGATATTTTGAAGGAAGAAACAAAGTATTTTAAGCATATGTTTTCTTTTCAGTCGCCTCCATCTCCTCTAACTGAAGCTAATTGTAGAGATTTTTTTCCTATTGATAATGTCAAATTAACAGCCACACAGAAAGACTCATGTGAAGGTGAAATTACAGAGGAGGAACTTCTGGATGCAATTAAAGACTTTAAGTCCGGGAAAACTCCAGGGTTGGATGGCATACCAATCGAGGTATACCAAACCTTTTTTGATATACTAAGAGGACCGTTATTAGCATGTTTTAACCACTCCTATGTAAATGGTAGATTATCTGACACTCAAGAAGAAGGTCTGATCTCATTATTACTGAAACAGGATACAAGTGGAAAATATAAAGATCCAGTCCATTTACAAAATTGGAGGCCCCTTACACTTCAGTGTTGTGATGCAAAAATCCTAGCAAAATGTATAGCGCATAGACTTAAAAAGGTATTGTCGGATATTATTCATTCTAATCAGACAGGTTTTTTACATGGAAGATACATTGGAGATAATATAAGGCAAGTATTGGAAACAATAGAACACTATGGAAAATATGGGAAACCAGGCCTGCTATTCATAGCAGACTTCGAAAAGGCATTTGATAAAGTTCGACTGGAATTTATATATAAATGCCTGGAGCATTTCAATTTTGGAGAATCTCTTATAAAATGGGTCAAAATCATGTATAGTAACCCTAGGTGTAAAATAGTAAATAATGGCTATTTCTCAGAAAGTTTCAAACTGTCAAGAGGAGTGAAACAAGGTTGTCCACTATCGGCATATCTATTTATTGTGGCCATCGAGATGTTAGCTATTAAAATCAGATCCAATAATAATATCAGAGGATTAGAAATACAGGGCTTAAAAACAAAGGTGTCATTGTACGCAGATGATTCATGTTTTCTTTTAGATCCACAACTAGAATCCCTCCACAGCCTCATAGAGGATCTAGATACATTTTCTAACCTCTCTGGATTAAAACCAAATTATGACAAATGTACTATATTACGTATTGGATCACTAAAAAATACAATTTTTACATTACCATGTAGTTTACCAATAAAATGGTCTGATGGTGATGTGGATATACTCGGAATACATATCCCAAAGGAAATAAATGATCTCACTTCAATAAATTTTAATAGAAAGTTAGCAAAAATAGATAAGATCTTACTACCATGGAAAGGAAAATACCTGTCAATTTGTGGGAAAATCACCCTGATTAACTCTTTAGTATTATCCCAGTTTACCTATTTGCTTATGGTCTTGCCTACGCCTAGCAAACAGTTTTTTAAATTATATGAGAAAAAAATATTCAATTTTATTTGGAACGGCAAGCCAGACAAAATTAAAAGAGCATATTTATATAATGAATATGAATTCGGAGGACAGAAATTATTAAATATTAAAGCATTAGACCTATCACTAAAATCTTCAGTCATCCAAAAGTTATACTTAAATCCGAACTGGTTCTCAAGCAAATTAGTAAGATTGTCTCACCCACTGTTCAAGAAAGGCCTTTTTCCCTTTATTCAGATTACAACCTCTCACTTTCAGTTATTTGAAAAGGAAATAATCTCCCAAATGTCACTATTTCTAAAACAAGCCATAGAAAGTTGGTTGCAATTTCAATTTAATCCTCCAGAAACGACAGAACAAATAATGCAACAAATATTGTGGTTAAATTCAAATATACTAATTGACAAAAAACCTTTATTTTTTGACAGAATGTTTAAAAAAGGTATAATCTTCGTAAATGATATCATCGGTAGGACTGGTGGAGTTATGTCGCACATGCAGCTAACAAAAACATATGGAAATGTCTGCTCTACCCAAAATTACAACCAAATAATTGCAGCCTTACCGCAAAAGTGGAAGAGGAAAGTTGAAGGGGGAGAAAGTAAGGAACTTGTCTGTCGGCCTTGCATTAAAGAACATAATTTGTTAAGGAAAACTGTGATAAATAAAAAAGTATATCAGTTTCACTTAAGGACCAAAGGATTGACAGCAGTCCCATATAGATTGCAAAATAGTTGGGAAGAGATCTTTGACGTACCGATCCCATGGCATAGTGTTTATGAACTGACACGCAAAACGACACCGGATTCAAAAATTAGAATCTTTCAATTTAAATTATTATATAAAATTCTTGCTACCAATAGAATGTTATTTATATGGGGGATACAATCTTCCCAGCTCTGCAGATTTTGCTGTGAAGAGATAGAATCATTAGATCATTTGTTTTGGTTCTGTCCATTTGTAGCTTGTTTTTGGACACAGGTCCAGGAATGGCTAAAGGATTGCAATATTTACCTGGAACTAACCTTGCAGATAGCATTACTGGGTGATCTGAAAAGTCATAGTCAATCAATCAATAATATAATAATACTTTTAGCAAAAATGTTTATTTTTAATTCACAATCTGTAGAAGCAATGAGAATAGAAAGGTTCAGAACTTTTGTAAAACATCACAGTATGGTTGAAATATATATGGCAAATAGAAATCCTATATGGATGGTGTTAAGAGATAGATGGGAGGTATTGAATAGAGTTGAAGGATGGGACTAATAACAAATAACAACAAATAATAACAAAGATAGCTAATAATGTAAGCATACTGTGTCCATAATAAGTATATAGGTTGTATGTTGGGAGCTTTTGGGAAAGAGCACAGTTAGAAAGATATGGCATTTAGAAGCAAACCGGATGGACATCATGAAAATGATCGGAGAGGTTGAGAGTAGAAGAAGTTCAGGAGCAAAAAAATAAATGTATATATATATATGTATGTATATATATATATATATATATATATATATATATGTGTGTATATATATATATATATGTATGTATGTATGTATATATATATATATATATGTATGTGTATGTATGTATATATGTATGTATGTATATGTGTATATGTATATATATATATATATATATATATATATATAGATATAGAATTATTGTAAAATTAACTCTGTCCATAAGGTGTAGATAGTAAGTATAGACCGGAAGTAGAGGCCTGGGCGTTGTTGTTCACTAATTTACTCCAAGTAGGGAAAGGATGGTGGGGTTGAAAAGTAATAAAGGGGAATATATATATAAAAATAAAAAAAAACATGGGGGATTGGAAGTGATGCAGACAATTACATTGATAGAAGATACAATCTATCTGCAATATTAAGCTGATCCATCCCCCCCAAAAAAAATAAAATAAAAAATAAAATAAAAAAAAGAATAATAAATACAAATAAATAAAGAAAAAAAAAAGAAAAAAAAAAGAGTGTGCACTTCCTAATCTAAAAGGCTTATCAGGAATGATAAGAAGAAAGGTTGAAGTAGCATTGTCACGGTTCAGACAGACGACCAGAGGACCACAATTGCGTCACACCAGAAAGTTTATTAAAACTTAAGGGAAAAGGGAAGTAGGGAGTGAATGAAGGCTCCAGGGGTGACAGGGATCCCGTCCAATGTGCTGGGTCTGTGCCCCCCCCAGTGGCAGCGATGCGTCCTATGAAGCCGGTGGTGGGTGGTCCAGAAGTCCTGGGGGGGGGAGACACAGACACAACAGGGCGGAATGAAACAAGGCAGCAGTACAGTTCAAGGGAAATCCAAAATACGTAGTAGCAAGGCAGAAGGCTGGTCAGAGTTACCGGGATAGAAGAGTAGTCAGGAGTCGTTATGGCAGAAGCAGGTCTGGATCTCCTGGGGCAGAAGAGTATCCAAAAATCAGGCAGGTCCGGGGTCACAAAACCAGGGTGAGCCAGAAGCGCGAGCAAACAGGTTCCGGGTGAGAGCTTTGCAGACGATCTGACACCGGAGAGCTGAAAGACAGGGCCTTAAATACTGGGAGAGGTAGTGGTTAATGCAGCGCAGCTGGCAGAGTAATTAGAGCAGAGCAGAGCAGGGACAGGTGGAGCTAGTTAGGCTGAGTAGAGAGAGTGGTGAGCAGAGTGGAAGAAAATTAAGGTGGTAACCCGGTGGAGTGAGAGGCTCATGACAGAACCCCCCCCCCAAGGGACGGCCCCAGAAGTCCCAAGAGCAACACCACGCCGGGCGGGAGGAGGGGAGCCGGAGGAGGGCTAGAACTCCTCCGAACGGTCCGAGTGAACGTCCTCATCCTCGGAGGAAGCCGGAGGGCCGTGGTCGGGAGATGGGACAGGTCCCGAGACAGGATCAGGCACAGGACAGGAAGCCGAGCGGGCAGGACGGTTAGGGACCCCTCTGGGGCGGCCCCTACGGATTGCAGGTTGATCAGGATGCCGTTGGTGGAAAGCGGTGATGAGAGTCCTATCCACAATCCGACTAGCTGGCACCCAGGTCCTTTCCTCAGGTCCATAGCCCTCCCAGTCAATGAGGTACTGGAGACCCCTACCCCTCCGTCTGGACCGAAGCAGGCGGCGGACGGTGTAAACCAGACCACCATCGACGAGCCGTGGAGGCGGAGGACAAGGCGCAGCAGGGACCAGCGGACTCTCATGGATGGGCTTAATCTTAGACACATGGAAAGTGGGGTGCACCCTCAGGGAATTAGGCAGTTGGAGCCGGACAGCAGTTGGGCTAATCACTCTTATGATAGGGAATGGGCCAATGAACCGAGGTGCCAGCTTCTGCGACTCCACCCTGAGTGGCAGGTTCTTTGATGACAACCACACCCTTTGACCAACATGGTAGGTGGGAGCAGGAATTCTCCGACGGTTGGCCCCGGTAGTGTAGCTGGCAACGGATCTGAGGAGTGTGGCTCGGGCTTGTGACCAGGTGCGGCGACATCGACGGGCAAAAGCAAGTGCAGATGGGCAAGTAACCTCCTCTTCCTGGCTGGCAAATAGAGGAGGCTGGTATCCATAAACACATTGGAAAGGGGACATACCGATGGCAGAGCAGGTCAGGGAATTGTGTGCGTACTCCACCCATGTCAATTGCTGCGACCAGGAGTGGGGGTTGCGTGAAGTCATGCATCGCAGTGCCTTCTCGAGCTCCTGATTAGCCCGCTCTGACTGCCCATTGGATTGGGGATGGAATCCGGAAGTCAGACTGACTGTGGCTCCCAGCAGGTGACAGAACTCCTTCCAAAAAGCGGAGGAGAATTGTGGACCACGGTCAGAAACAACATCCTTTGGCAGTCCGTGGATCCGGAAGACGTGTTCCAGGACCACCTGGGCGGTCTCCTTGGCGGTTGGGAGCTTGGGGAGGGGAATGAAGTGTGCCATCTTGCTGAAACGGTCAACTATGGTGAGAATGACGGTCATGCCACTTGAAGGGGGCAGCCCCGTGACAAAGTCAAGGGCGATGTGAGACCAGGGACGTCTGGGCACAGGCAGGGGCTGCAGCAATCCGGCTGGGGGCTGGCAGGACGACTTGTGTTGGTTGCAGATGGGGCAGGCTTGGACGAATTCCCGTACATCCTTTCTCAGAGAGGGCCACCAGAACCTCTGGGCGAGCAGGTTGTAAGTGCGGGTGGAGCCAGGGTGACAAGCTAGGCGGGAGTCATGTCCCCACTGAACGACCTGGGACCTCAGGTCTTCGGGGACAAAAAGGCGGTCAGCTGGGCAAGTGCTGGGACCTGGCTGGTTACGGAGAGCCTCCAGCACCTGTTCCTCAACAGCCCAGGTCAGAGCTGCAACGATGCAGGGACTAGGCAGAATCGACACAGGGTCCTTGGAGGGGGTGTCATCCTTCTGGAATTGACGGGAGAGGGCGTCTGGCTTGGTGTTGCGTGATCCAGGCCGGTATGACAGAGTGAAATTAAACCTGGTGAAGAACAGGGCCCAGCGGGACTGCCTGGAGTTCAACCGTTTGGCCGTGCGGATGTACTCCAAGTTCTTATGATCGGTCCAAACGAGAAATGGAATGGTGGACCCCTCCAGCCAGTGACGCCACTCCTCCAAGGCAAGCTTCACAGCCAGCAGCTCACGGTTCCCTATGTCGTAATTGCACTCAGAGGGGGACAACC
The DNA here is from genome assembly GCF_964263955.1 of Coregonus lavaretus. NCBI lineage: Eukaryota > Metazoa > Chordata > Actinopteri > Salmoniformes > Salmonidae > Coregonus > Coregonus lavaretus. Next base: position 47,184,081 of record NC_139998.1, read on the forward strand.
GACGTGAGAAAAAGGCACAGGGATGGAGCTTCCTATCCTCCGCAGCCCACTGAGAAATCACAGCACCCACTCCCACATCCGAGGCGTCCACCTCCACAATGAATTGCCGGTCCACATCAGGCATCTGGAGGATGGGAGCGGAGGTGAACCTCACCTTGAGGGTACTGAAGGCCTTGTCGGCTGCTGGGGTCCAGGTGAAGGGTTGCTTGGTGCTGGTTAGAGCAGTGAGAGGGGCAGCAACGGTACTGTAGTTCCGGATAAACTTTCTATAAAAGTTAGCAAACCCCAGAAACTGTTGCAGCTTCTTTCTGTTCTCCGGAACTGGCCATGAAGTGACTGCTGATACTTTGGCAGGATCCATTTGGATACTTCCCTCTGCCACTATGTACCCCAGGAAGGCCACTGTCTTGACGTGAAACTCACATTTCTCTGCCTTGGCGTAGAGGGAATTCTCCAGAAGACGATGAAGGACTTGCTGGACATGGCGGGTGTGTTCAGACAGGTTTCTGGAGTAGATTAAGATGTCATCCAGGTAAACGAAGACAAACTTGTTTAACATGTCCCGCAGTACATCATTCACTAGAGCCTGGAACACAGCAGGAGCATTGGTGAGGCCAAAAGGCATAACCAGATACTCGTAGTGGCCTGTTGGTGTATTGAATGCGGTTTTCCATTCATCTCCCTCCCGGATCCGCACTAGGTGGTAAGCGTTTCTGAGATCCAACTTGGTAAAAACAGTGGCTCCCTGGAGCAACTCAAAAGCAGAGGTGAGCAGAGGCAGAGGGTAACGGTTTTTCACTGTGATGTCGTTGAGTCCCCTGTAGTCGATGCAGGGGCGAAGAGATCCGTCCTTCTTCCCCACAAAGAAGAAGCCAGCACCAGCAGGAGATGAAGATGAACGGATTAATCCTGCGGACAGAGAGCCATTGATGTAGTCCTCCATGGACTTTCTTTCAGGAGCAGACAACGAATAAAGACGACCCTTAGGAGGGGCTGTTCCAGGGAGGAGGTCGATGGCACAGTCGTACGGTCGGTGAGGGGGCAGAGATGTGGCTCTTGCTTTGTTAAACACCTCTCTGAGACCATGGTAGCATTCTGGGACATTGGAGAGGTCAGGAGCGGAGTTAGTAGGTACTGGCCGAGGGGGTAGTGCGGCAGCAAGCAGGCAGGTTCGGTGGCAGTCCTCTCCCCACTCCCTGATCACCCCGGTCACCCAGTCGAGCTGAGGGTTGTGCCGGCGGAGCCATGGGTAACCCAGGATGAGGGGTTGGCCTGGAGAGGGGAGCAGGTGAAACTGGATAGTTTCTTGATGGTTTCCGGACAGACCCATCGAGACCGGGGCCGTGACATGAGTGACCGATCCGAGTAAGTGTCCGTCCAGTGCCCGGGCAGGAATAGGAGGTGTCAAACGGAGGTTCTCCAGTCCCAGTTGGCGTGCCAGCTTGATGTCCATTATGTTGGCTTCGGCGCCAGAATCCACCAGAGCAGCCAGGGTGTGAGTTGAGTCAGAGAGGCGGAGGTGAACTTGCAGCAGGGGTTTGCGGTCGGAGGACTGGATGGTCATTGAACTCAACCGGACTCCCCCTATGCCCGGTGAGCTTCGGCCCTTTAAAGGGCAGGTTACCACACGATGTCCATCACCTCCACAATAGAGGCAGAGGTTTGAGGTGAAGCGGCGCTGGCGCTCTGCAGGAGTGAGAGAGGCTCGCCCAATCTCCATAGGCTCAGACTGATCAAGCTGACCTGGGTGAGTGGTAGTAGATGACAGGAGCCCAGTCGGATCTCTCCGAATGCCGGTAGTAGGTGGACCTTGGCGCCCCCTTTCACGACGACGGGTCTGTATCCTTCTGTCGATCCTGACAGTCAGTGCGATGGCTTCATCAAGAGTGGAAGGCAGTTCATGGGAGACCAACTCGTCCTTGATATAGTCAGCCAAACTATGGAAGAACGCGTCCACCAACGATGGTGTGTTCCAAGAACTTCGTCTAGCCAGGGTTCGGAAGTCGATGGAATGGTCTGCGACTGTACGTCTGCCTTGTCGAATACTGAACAGTTCACGAGACGCCTCTGCGGTTGGTGAATCCAGGTCAAACACCTTCAGCATCTCCTCAGCAAACAGGTCGAAGGTTGCACATGCGGGGGTTTGACGTTCGAACTCTGCTGTTCCCCAGAGTCGAGCTCGGCCCGTCAGGTGAGTGATGGCATACCCAACTTTAGCCCCCTCCGTGGCGAAGGTCCTTGGCTGCAAGGAGAACTGAAGTCGGCAGCTAGTCAGGAATGGCCGGACCTGGGTTGAATCGCCGTTGCACCGCTCGGGGTTTCCAATCTTGGGTTCCGGAGCAGCGGCTGCAATGACCGGGGCAGGTAACTCGGGGGCAGGGCTGGTGGGCAGACTGGCTGGGGTAAGGTTGGTGAGGAGTTGAATGATCATGGCGAGTTGTTGTTGCTGCTGCTGGAACTGCTGCTCATGCTCATCGGTTTCCATGTCGGGGAAAGTGTGCGCTGAGTCCATAATGGTCAGATCGTACTGTCACGGTTCAGACAGACGACCAGAGGACCACAATTGCGTCACACCAGAAAGTTTATTAAAACTTAAGGGAAAAGGGAAGTAGGGAGTGAATGAAGGCTCCAGGGGTGACAGGGATCCCGTCCAATGTGCTGGGTCTGTGCCCCCCCCAGTGGCAGCGATGCGTCCTATGAAGCCGGTGGTGGGTGGTCCAGAAGTCCTGGGGGGGGGAGACACAGACACAACAGGGCGGAATGAAACAAGGCAGCAGTACAGTTCAAGGGAAATCCAAAATACGTAGTAGCAAGGCAGAAGGCTGGTCAGAGTTACCGGGATAGAAGAGTAGTCAGGAGTCGTTATGGCAGAAGCAGGTCTGGATCTCCTGGGGCAGAAGAGTATCCAAAAATCAGGCAGGTCCGGGGTCACAAAACCAGGGTGAGCCAGAAGCGCGAGCAAACAGGTTCCGGGTGAGAGCTTTGCAGACGATCTGACACCGGAGAGCTGAAAGACAGGGCCTTAAATACTGGGAGAGGTAGTGGTTAATGCAGCGCAGCTGGCAGAGTAATTAGAGCAGAGCAGAGCAGGGACAGGTGGAGCTAGTTAGGCTGAGTAGAGAGAGTGGTGAGCAGAGTGGAAGAAAATTAAGGTGGTAACCCGGTGGAGTGAGAGGCTCATGACAAGCATGCTGTGTCTCAACTAACTATGTTATCCAGACTTTCTTTCGAAAAGGTGAAGGCTCCTCTGACAGACCTACCAGGAGAATCTGGACATTTTTTGCAACTTGGAGACTATGTGGTGGTAAAGGATTAATGAAGTCATTGATGGACAACACCCAAGTGGGAAGGTTAGTAATAGGTGTTGATGGCTACCTTGATGGAGGGGCAAGTAAGAGAGAGAGATTCCTAGATATGTATGTACCATTGTAGGACTTTTCTAATGAAGAGGAGGAAGATGGCACTGCTTCGGCGGAGCATTGTTTTGTTTTGTTTGTGTGTTTTTGGAAGCAGGGAAAATTGGTACGCTGATAGAAGGACACAATCCACAGAGAGATGGTGATAAATGGAGAAGATGATCATAGAACTAGTGAAGGAAGAAGGTTCATGCATCATCACACAGTCTACACAAAAGGAGGTATGGATAGAGGGGAGATTGAACAGGTATCATGTCAACCAATGCAACAGAAGGCTACGATGAAATTGACGATTAGAGATGAGGATACTGTTGATGACAATTATCAGGTGATGGAGGACGATGTCAGATGAAGGATAATGATGAGATGTGGGTTATGGCTGAGTACCTCAGTGGAGGAACAGAGCTATAGACCTCCAATAATTTCAAGATTTTCCAGATTTTCAGGAATCAATTGAATGTCATTCCATTCGGTTATATGTATTTAAAGGGTTTATATAACAGAAATTGGGAAGTATATTAGGAATTGGTATTAGGAATAATTGTTAAAGCATAATAATTTGTCATATGGTGAATGTTTATAGGGATTTATTGGTTTAGAAATGAAATCAATTAAACTGTCGTGTTTTTTGTCTTCTAGTGAGGTAAATACAGATGGTATCTTGATGCATAGTAGGGATAATTTGGCATAGCATGGTGTGAACCTAAATAAGTAAAAGTAACAAACTATGAACCGGCTGAAGATGAATATCAGAGGCGTTGAAGACGTTTTTGTAAAAAATACAATTTCTACATGCAACTGGTCTACAACAAACAATCGAAGATATAAAAGGATTTTCTCATGTTTTCATATCGAAGGAGTGGGAAAGGAGTCCACCATTGAGTGAGAATGGAGAAAGATCTGTTCAAATGCAACATTTCTCATGTTGTTGGTATAATGGTTGGCAAATGGACATGACATTGAAGATGTGGAGTTGGTGGTGAATCGAATGGGACATTGTAGTTGTGACATTTTATTGGGAAAGTCATTTTGGAATATGAAGATGTATGAAGAACATAATGAAGAGACGCCAGAAGATTTAAGTGCCGGGTGGAATAAAAGGGTTGCTTGTTGATAATAAAATTGGATTTATCTAAATTTGATAAGTTGGGTAGTAGGTATATACACTGCTAAATTGATAGTATTAAGAATGCATTGAGATAATGATCTGTATTTATTTTCAGGAGGAGGAAAGTCATAATTGAAGTATGAATGTTTATAATGTATGATAATATAAGTATACATTCTGGAAGTTGGATGATATTATATTAAGATTAGGAGGATGTGGTAATTTGAATGCAGTTGAGTTTTTTTTTTAGTGGTAATTCCATAGGAACATGGATGGCAAGCATTATAGGTCCTCTAGTGGTCATAGTCATTATTGTAGCAATAGTTATGGGGTGTTGTTTTCACATTTTCGGGGATTGATTTTAAGATCTGTACAAACGATTACTAACATGCCAGTTATTACAGTTAGAGATGTGTCAGTTAATGTTAATGCAAGGAGGGAAAGGAATAATTATTATTCTTTGTCATTTTGTTCTAGTTCAGATTCCATTGATAATGTTGATTGAGGTATGGGAATGTTAAATTGGAATTGTATGCCATGGAATTAAGGGTTACAGGAAGAAGATGAATATCAGTGGTTCAGATAGCGCCCCAAGTGACCAGTGAAAAGCTTGGGGTTCCTCTGACTGAACATGGATGAAGAAGACTGAAGTTATTTTTATTTTTGATATATTCATTTGCATATATTGTAATATCCATGTAATTTACAAAGTGTCATTGATGTTTGTATTTGTGGGGATGATGTCATGATGGTCACAATTTATTTCTATGTATGTATTTTTTTTTGATTGCGTGTATCAGAAAAAGGGATCATTTTAAAAGAGGGGATGTCTATGTGGGATTGGTCCTTATATATATAAAAAATAAGGTTTTGACTACATAGATTATGAGCATGAATATATAGTAGTTAATTATGTGTTTATCTTTTACTCAGACTGAGTTTATAGGGGTTTGAGAGGTTTGATATCACATAAGATAGATGACTGAGAATGTATACCTTTGTTGATTAAAATAAATGGAGAATCGAGTTGGATTCAGGTATGAAAGGTGGAAGGAATCAATTCTCAATTATCTAGCATAGTTTAGGATCTATTCAGAGATGTATGTACTACTGATGGGAGAATATTGTATTTTATATAAAGTTATATGTGAATTGTTGGGGTTAAGTCATGTCACTTACCACAAAAGAAGAAAAAAAAGAGTGGATTGATATGATGTTTTTATGGTATAATGATGTCATGTCATAGTGTTGTGAGGACAGAGGAAGAGTTAAGAGATGAGTGGTTTGGGGCCATGAAGTCTACATTCCATTATGTCAAGGTAGATAACAGAGAAAGGGAGTGCTATGATGGTTACCAGATGTATGTGAAAGGAAGGAGGACCAAAAGGGTATATAAGGTAGACTGTCTTCTTTGTTAGGGAGTTCAACTGACGAAGGGCAAAGCCATGTCTGTTTGTTAGATGAACCAACGAGCTTGTGATTCAATAAATACTTGGTATAAAATCTCCACAGAATGTCTAAGTAAATTCTTGCATCTTGAACTCCTCAATACCAGAAACTCATCATAACACAGGGGGACACTTTTTAGCAAGGGGACACTATTTAGCAGGGGGACACTTTTTAGCAGGAGGACACTTTTTGGCATGACAGGTTCGGAGCTCTTAATTTGCAGCAGCATGATTAATCAGGCTTGCAGTACACCCTTTGATAGTTCGTTATGATCTTCACCGCCGGCAACACAGACAAAAAGAGGATTCAGATTGTGTGGATTAAAGGGACAGTTCAACCAAATTACAAAATCAGTTGCTGGCAGTGTGCAAGTAAACAACTATGAACAGTAGACACAGCTCATGTGCCAAATTTTATGTGTGTAAAACATTGACTTGTCATTTGACAATTTCTGTCCAATTCTGTATCTTGAGTCTTGTCACGTTTTTCCTACCTGTGGTTCCAACATATAAAGTAACGTCCTATACAATATAATAAAATGTCATTTCTCTACATAGTTTTGTATGCTCTGTGTTTGCAAGCCTGTAAGCCCTACCTTCTGTGTTGAGAATGGTCTTATATTGCATCTTGCAGTGTGCTTGTGGTGCCCGTTGACGCTCAACCCATCAAATGGCAATTACCGATAGTTACTGATTGCACTGGGCAACAATGAAATCCCTCATTGATTCCCATGCGCAACAATAAAATCCCTTTCTCGCAACGAGAACTGAAGTGTCAAAATTGAGTAGGAGAGAGGGACCCTTCGAGCATCCGCTGGGCCATGAAGCAACCGCAACCCCCCCTCCCCCAACACACACACACATACACACACCCTCCTCCATTTGTCCTTTTGGCATCCTCTCAGTGTAGCACAAAACCACACACACATAAACGCACACACACTTATACTCACACACGCACACACCGCTCCTTCTCCACCATTCCCTCTGAGCTGAGGGGCTTCCAGGGGCTTGCACATAAACCTTCCCATTGATCTGAGCAAATGGAGACATGTCGAGTTACCACGGCAACTGCCATACCAACTCAGGGGCTGTGTGCAAGCTGTTGGAGAATCTGTGTGTCGGGAAGACACACAGTTCGTAGAGCTCAAACAGAAATTCAACACATTCCAGACAGAACAGGCCCTAACAGACCGGCCAAGACATGCCACCAGAGGTCTCTTCACAGTCCCCAAGTCCAGAACAGACTATGGGAGGCGCAAAGTCTACATAGAGCCATGACTACATGGAACTCTATTCCACATCAGGTAACTGCAAGCAGATAAAAAAAACAGGTAAAAATATACCTTATGGAACAACGGGGACTGTGAAGAGACACACAAGGGTATAGACACATGCATATGCACACATTGTGATATTGTTGTATGGTATTGTAGATAGGTAGTGGTGTAATAATGTCATATGATATACTGTTTTATATTTTGTTTTATATGTAATGTAAGTACTTTAATATGTTTGGACCCCAGGAAGAGTAGGCCAAGGCAGCAGCTAATGGGGATCCATAATAAATACAAATACAAATACAACAACACCCCCTCAACCATCCCCGGAGAGCTGAAGAGGGAGAGAGACGTGTCTGCATTCTGGACTGTGGTAACAAAACTGCATCAGGAGGGAGAGGAAAAACAGCCCGGCTGGAGAAGGAGGGGAGAGTCCTGAAGGAGGGGGTGAGAAAGCTGAGGTGCGACAATGAACAACTCATGAGAGAGCTGGCCATCCCCCAAGAGAAGCCAACAGAACAGCCCACTTCATACCCCGACCACACGCAGGACAGACAAGACAGGACCCACCAACCCATCAGACCCCACCCCCTCCTAGCACCCCCTGTCAGCCCCCCTAATAGCCATCCTGACAATCCCCCACACCCACTGAGGACACACAATACTTCCCCCTCAGGAGGTTGAAAAGGTTTGGCATGGGCCCTCAGATCCTCAAAAAGTTGTACAGCTGAACCACTGAGAGCATCTTGACTGGTTGCATCACTGCTTGGTATGGCAATAGCACTGCCCTCGATCGCATGGCGCTACAGAGGGTGGTGCGGACAGCCAAATCAAATCACATTTTATTGGTCACATACACGTGTTTAGCAGATGTTATTGCGGGTGTAGCTAAATGCTTGTAAAGCCTGGTACATCACTGGGGCCAAGCTCCCTGCCATCCAGGACCTCTAAATGATGTAAATGTAAAAAATGTATATCAGACATTGTGAAAGGAAGGCCTGGGAAATCATTAAAGGCTCCAGCCACCCAAGCTCTCTCTCCTTCCGCATGGAAAGCAGTAACAGTGAATCAAGTCTGACTCCAACAAGCTCCTGAACAGCTTCCATCCCTAAACCATAAGACTGCTAAATAGCTAACTAAATAGCTAACTAAATAGCTAACTAAATGACTATACAGACTATCTGAATTGGCCCTTGTATTTGATTGGATTTTTACACTGTGTTTATGCACACTCACAGGGCCCTACACACTAATGCACACTCACACTCCCAGCCAGGTCACAAGTCAGTATTCGACGTCCATCCATGTCTGAGGCCGTCAGGAGATGACTTGGAAACCGGCCACTAGGGGCAACAGTGAGCGCTGTAGGTTTCGGTTTTGCTAGGGCGTTGTGGACGGGGATGGGTAACATTTAAATTTTCATTTTAGTCATTTAGCAGACGCTCTTATCCAGAGCGACTTACAGTTAGTGAGTACATACATTTTTCATACTGCCCCCCCCGTGGGAAACGAACCCACAACCCTGGCGTTGCAAGCGCCTTGCTCTACCAACTGAGCTACAGGAGGGCCCACCTTGATTTCAAAGGTTGCAAGTTCGAATCCAGTGATAGAAAGTTGTTTTTGAGATTTTTGTTTTAAGCCTATCCCAAACCTTAACCCTTACCTTAACCATTCGGAGTTAATGCCTAACATTAAGATTTCTGAGTTAATGCCTAAACTTAACCTTAAATACTTTGAAATGTGACATTTGCAACAACTTTGAAATGTTACCTTTGAGAAACATGGCTAAACGTCTAATTCTGACATGAGACTGTGAGAGCGTAGTTGGACACTCCAACACACACACACAAACACTCACTTCATAATTTGCTCACACATAATATGCACCCACATTGGTAACACTTTACAATAAGGTTCCAGTTGTAAAGGGTTTATAAAGGGTTTGTAATTACGTTATTAATGGTTATTTAATCATTTGTAAATGCATTATCTACCATTAATAAATGGATTATAACAAATTGATCAAAACAGTGCGACAGCAAGTCAGTGCTCGCCAAATAGTGAGCCACAAATATTATTATTATTATTATTTTATTTTTTTAAGGGGGTAGATCAGCTTTAATATTGAAGATAGATTGTAGCTTCCATCAATGTAAATGTCTGCATCATTTCCAATCACCAATATATTTTTTTTGTACAGTGGGGAGAACAAATATTTGATACACTGCCGATTTTGCAGGTTTTCCTACTTACAAAGCATGTAGAGGTCTGTAATTTTTATCATAGGTACACTTCAACTGTGAGAGACGGAATCTAAAACAAAAATCCAGAAAATCACATTGTATGATTTTTAAGTAATTAATTTGCATTTTATTGCATGACATAAGTATTTTATCACCTACCAACCAGTAAGAATTCCGGCTCTCACAGACCTGTTAGTTTTTCTTTAAGAAGCCCTCATGTTCTCCACTCATTACCTGTATTAACTGCACCTGTTTGAACTCGTTACCTGTATAAAAGACACCTGTCCACACACTCAGTCAAACAGACTCCAACATCTCCACAATGGCCAAGACCAGAGAGCTGTGTAAGGACATCAGGGATAAAATTGTAGACCTGCACAAGGCTGGGACGGGCTACAGGACAATAGGCAAGCAGCTTGGTGAGAAGGCAACAACTGTTGGCGCAATTATTAGAAAATGGAAGAACTTCAAGATGACGGTCAATCACCCTCGGTCTGGGGCTCCATGCAAGATCTCACCTCGTGGGGCATCAATGATCATGAGGAAGGTGAGGGATCAGCCCAGAACTACACGGCAGGACCTGGTCAATGACCTGAAGAGAGCTGGGACCACAGTCTCAAAGAAAACCATTAGTAACACACTACGCCGTCATGGATTAAAATCCTGCAGCGCACGCAAGGTAACCCTGCTCAAGCCAGCGCATGTCCAGGCCCGTCTGAAGTTTGCCAATGACCATCTGGATGATCCAGAGGAGGAATGGGAGAAGGTCATGTGGTCTGATGAGACAAAAATATAGCTTTTTGGTCTAAACTCCACTCGCCGTGTTTGGAGGAAGAAGAAGGATGAGTACAACCCCAAGAACACCATCCCAACCGTGAAGCATGGAGGTGGAAACATCATTCTTTGGGGATGCTTTTCTGCAAAGGGGACAGGACGACTGCACCGTATTGAGGGGAGGCTGGATGGGGCCATGTATCGTGAGATCTTGGCCAACAACCTCCTTCTCTCAGTAAGAGCATTGAAGATGGGTCGTGGCTGGGTCTTCCAGCATGACAACGACTCGAAACACACAGCCAGGGCAACTAAGGAGTGGCTCTGTAAGAAGCATCTCAAGGTCCTGGAGTGGCCTAGACCTGAACCCAATAGAACATCTTTGGAGGGAGCTGAAAGTCTGTATTGCCCAGCGACAGCCCCGAAACCTGAAGGATCTGGAGAAGGTCTGTATGGAGGAGTGGGCCAAAATCCCTGCTGCAGTGTGTGCAAACCTGGTCAAGACCTACAGGAAACGTATGGCAAACAAAGGTTTCTGTACCAAATATTAAGTTCTGCTTTTCTGATGTATCAAATACTTATGTCATGCAATAAAATGCAAATTAATTACTTAAAAATCATACAATGTGATTTTCTGGATTTTTGTTTTAGATTCAGTCTCTCACAGTTGAAGTGTACCTATGATAAAAATTACAGACCTCTACATGCTTTGTAAGTAGGAAAACCTGCAAAATCGGCAGTGTATCAAATACTTGTTCTCCCCACTGTATATATACACATACATACGTACATACATATATACATATATATATACATAAATAAGCAAAGAGAAACGACAGTCCATCATCACTTTAAGACATGAAGGTCAGTCAATACGGAATATTTCAAGAACTTTGAAAGTTTCTTCAAGTGCAGTCGCAAAAAGCATCAAGGGCTATGATGAAACTTGCTCTCATGAGGACTGACACAGGAATGGAAGACCCAGAGTTACCTCTGCTGCAGAGGAAAAGTTCATTAGAGTTACAAGCCTCAGAAATTGCAGCCCAAATAAATGCTTCACAGAGTTCAAGTAACAGACACATCTCAACATCAACTGTTCAGAGGGGACTGTGTGAATCAGGCCTTCATGGTCGAATTGCTGCAAAGAAACCACTACTAAAGGACACCAATAAAAAGAAGAGACTTGCTTGGGCCAAGAAACACAAGCAATGGACATTAGACCGGTGGAAATTTGTCCTTTGGTCTGGAGATTTTGGGTTCCAACCGCCGTGTCTTTGTGAGACGCAGTGTGGGTGAACGGATGATCTCCGCATGTGTATTTCCCACCGTAAAGCATGGAGAAGGAGGTGTCATGGTCCTTTGCTGGTGACACTGTCAGTGATTTATTTAGAATTCAAGGCACACTTAACCAGCATGGCTACCACAGCATTCTGCAGCGATACGCCATCCCATCTGGGACATTTGGGCTTAGTGGGACTATCATTTGTTTTTCAAAAGGACAATGACCCAACACACCTCCAGGCTGTGTAAGGGTTATTTGACCAAGAAGGAGAGCGATGGAGTGCTGCTTCAGATGACCTGCCCTCCACAATCCCCCGACCTCAACCCAATTGAGATGGTTTGGGAAGAGTCGGACCGCAGAGTAAAGGAAAAGTAGCCAACAAGTGCTCAGCATATGTGGGATCTCCTTCAAGACTGTTGGAAAAGCATTCCAGGTGAAGCTGGTTGAGAGAATGCCAAGAGTGTGCAAAGCTGTCATCAAGACAATGGGTGGCTATTTGAAGAATCTCAAATAGAAAATATTTTTTTTTTTGTTTAACACTTTTTTGTTTACTACATGATTCCATATGTGTTAATTCATAGTTTTGATGTCTTCATTATTATTATACAATGTAGAAAATAGTAAAAATAAAGAAAAATCCTTGAATGAGTAGGTGTGTCCAAACTTTTGACTGACACTGTTCATATATATATACAGTGGCTTGCAAAAGTATTCACCCTTTGGCATTTTTCCTATTTTGTTGCTTTACAACCTGGAATTAAAATTGATTTTTGGGTGGTTTGTATCATTTGATATACACAACATGCCTACCACTTTTAAGATGCAAAATATTTTTTATTGTGAAACAAACAAGAAATAAGACAAAAAAACAGACAACTTGAGCATGCATAACTATTCACCCCCCCAAAGTCAATACTTTGTAGAGCCACATTTTGCAGCAATTTCAGCTGCAAGTCTCTTGGGGTATGTCTCTATAAGCTTGGCACATCTAGCCACTGGGATTTTTGCCCATTCTTCAAGGCAAAACTGCTCCAGCTCCTTCAAGATGGATGGGTTCCGCTGGTGTACAGCAATCTTTAAGTCATACCACAGATTCTCATTTGGATTGAGGTCTGGGCTTTGACTAGGCCATTCCAAGACATTTAAACGTTTCCCCTTAAACCACTCGAGTGTTGCTTTAGCAGTATGCTTAGGGTCATTGTCCTGCTGGAAGGTGAACCTCCGTCCCAGTCTCAAATCTCTGGAAGACTGAAACAGTGTCATGGATTCTGCCGAGACTGCCCTTCCTTCTGACTCGGGCAGGCTTCGGTGTTCGTCGTCACCGGAGTACTAGCTGCTGCCGATCTATGTTTTATGTTTCTATGTTCATCTGGTTGTTGTCTAGTGTTGCACACCTGTTTCCCATTATGTATTATGTCCTTCCCTATTTAACCTGTTCGCTCCCACTGTGTGTTGTGCGTGTTTGTTAATTGTTACGAGTGTCGTTTGTGAGCGGGTTGCTCCTCCCTGTGTTGGAGGTTTTGCTTGTTTCTTTACTATACAGTAAAGTAGATTTTCATTTCATTCTGTGTCCTGCGCTTGACTCTGGCCTACCGCATTCCACAGACATTCATGACAGAAACACGCACCATTATGGAGTCAGCAGGAACAGCCGGATTAACCGAGACGATGGAGGAACGAGTCCAATGACAAGAGATGATGATTCAGACTCTCGGTGTCACCATGGAACGAGTGTTCCAGACAATGGAACGATGGGAGAGAGGTGGTATCCCATCACCATCTCCAACCACTCAACCACCTACAACACTGGTCACCACTCCGCCATCTGGGTCCAGTGGGATTCGGCTCTCGCTCCCGAGGGCATATGACCGTACACCTGCCGGGTGCCAGGGATTTCTCCTCCAGGTAGAGCTCTACCTGGCCACCATTCACCCGGTACCCTTGGGATACGTGAGCGTGTCTGCCCTCATCTCCTGTCTATCGGGGAAGGCGCTTGAATGGGCCAATGCCGAGTGGGGAGGAATAGACTTGAGAACTGTCCGCTACGAGGATTTCACCTGCCGCTTCCGGGCGTATGTGTATGTCCATTACATGAAATCCAAATAAAAATCAATTTAAATTACAGGTTGTACTGCAACAAAATAGGAAAAACGCCAAGGGGGATGAATACTTTTGCAAGGCACTGTACATATACACATCTTTTAAAAATATATTTTCCTTTATTATTTTCCAATAACCCTACCACCCCTCCCCTAATTGGAGTAAACTAATGAACAACAACACTTATACTTATACTTCCAGCTTATACACACTATATACATTTTACAGACACAATCTATTTTACAATAGTTATCTTTTGTTTGTTTTTACTCCTATCCTAATAATACACACAGGCACAAAACAAATGACCCGAGGGTCCAGGAAGAAAGGGTGGCCACAGCACTCAAGGGAGTGATTGAAAAAGCTTCTTCCACTTTCCCTAACACATGAGTGGTCATCTCCTCCCTGCTACCACAAAAATATGTTCACCCTGCCACCATACAACGGGTGAATGCAAGCATTTCCTTTGACTGTGCCTCTAAACCCAATGTTTACCTGGCCCATCATTGCACCCTGGATTTGGACAGCCTCTATGACCAGGTACACATCTACAAGGCCGTGTGGTCCCCACCTTTGCCAGAACCCTGAAAGACATCGCACTCAACCACAGCCCCAGCACCTCACACAGGAGCAACAGAGCGATAAGCACCCTGCCCAGACCTGCAAGACTCCCTCCCAGACCTGTGAGATTCCCCCCAGACCTGCACCCAGAGGACCTACACCCAGACCACAGCACCACCAGCCACACCCCCACCCCAACCAGTCGACACTCCCCCAAACCAACGCCGGCCACACCCTATATAGGCCCCCCAGATCAGGCCTATGCCCCTGCTGCCCCCATGCCCCCCACCCTTGCAGCAAGTACCTCAACATGACAGCCACACAGGCTGTGAGCTGGCAAACAGGCCCAACCCCCACTCCTACACCCAACCAAGTCCCATCCTGTGACTTAAGAGGCATTCACCAGATGCTCAGCATGCTCTTCTCAAACCTAATGGTCCGAAACCAAGCCACACGAATAATAACACTGGACACTATGGAACACAAAGCTTTTACAATCTCATCCTGGAATATACAATCACCTGCTTTTGGCCTAAATAGCAGGAACCCAGACTTCACCAAAGAAATTGGAAATACAGACATTCTCATCCTACAAGAAACATGGTATAGAGGAGATGGACCCACTGGTTGCTCTTTAGGTTACAGAGAGCTGGTAGTCCCATCCACCAAACTACCAGGAGCGAAACAGGGACAGGACTCAGGTTTATGCTAATTTGGTATAGATCAGACATAACCCACTCTATTCAATTAATTAATACAGCAGCATTTCACATCTGGTTAGAAATAAATAGGGAAATTATCTCAACAGAGAAAAAAATCCTCCTGTGTGCTATCTATATCCCCCCACTATAATCTCCATTCTTTAATGAAGACAGCGTCCCCATCCTAGAGGGGAAGCTCAACCATTTCCAGGCCCAGGGACATGTACTAGTCTGTGGTGACCGAAATGCCAGAACTGGACAAGAACCTGGCACTCTCAGCACACAGGGAGACAAACACCTACCTGGAGGTGACAGTATCCCCTCCCCAATATGCCCTCCTAGACACAACTACGACAAAACAACCAACAAAAACAGGTCACAACTCCTGCAGCTCTGTGTCATGCTGAGTCTGTACATAGTCAATGGTAGGCTTCGAGGGGACTCCTACGGTAGGTACACCTATAGCTCATCTCTGTAGATTACTTTATCATCGACTTCACCCCAGAGTATCTCAGAGCGTTCACAGTCAGCCCACTGACACCCCTATCAGATCACAGCAAAATCACAATCTACTTGAACAGAGCAATACTCAAACATGAGGCATCAAAGCCGAATAAACTACATGCTATTAAGAAATGCTATAGATGGAAGGAAGGTATTGTACAAACCTACCAAAATACTATTGGCCAACAACAAACCCAATCCCTCCTAGACAACTTCCTGGACAAAATGTTTCCCTGCAATAGTGAAGGTGTAAACTTAGCAGTAGGAAGCATTAACAGTATATTTGATCTATTAGCTAACATATCACATTGAAATTCAGGCAAAAAAACTAAGAAAACTAAAAACAATGAGAAATGGTTTGATGAAGAATGTAAAAACCTAAGAAAGAAATTGAAAAACCTATCCAACCAAAAACCCAGAGACCCAGAAAACCTTAGCTTATGCCTTCACTATGCTGAAACACTAAAACAATACAGAAATACACTAAGAAAGAATAAAGAATAGCATGTCAATGTAATTGAAGAAATCCATAGAATCAAATCACTTTTGTGAAAATTGGAACACACTGAACAAACAACAACATGAAGAGTTATCTATCCAAAATGGAGATGTGTGGATAAACCACTTCTCCAACCTTTTGGGCCATATAACAAAGAACCAAGAGCAGCAACATATACATGGTAATTTACAAAACTTAGAATCAGCTATTAAAGACTACCAGAACCCACTGGATTCTCCAATTACATTGGATGAGCTACAGGACAAAGAACAAACTCTCCAACCTAAAAAGGCCTTTGGTGTTAATGGTATACTAAACGAAATGATAAAATATACAGACCACAAATTCAAATGGCCTATTTTTTTACTTCTACAGTGGGGAAAAAAAGTATTTAGTCAGCCACCAATTGTGCAAGTTCTCCCACTTAAAAAGATGAGAGAGGCCTGTAATTTTCATCATAGGTACACGTCAACTATGACAGACAAAATGAGATGTTTTTTTCCAGAAAATCACATTGTAGGATTTTTAATGAATTTATTTGCAAATTATAGTGGAAAATAAGTATTTGGTCAATAACAAAAGTTTCTCAATACTTTGTTATATACCCTTTGTTGGCAATGACACAGGTCAAACGTTTTCTGTAAGTCTTCACAAGGTTTTCACACACTGTTGCTGGTATTTTGGCCCATTCCTCCATGCAGATCTCCTCTAGAGCAATGATGTTTTGGGGCTGTCGCTGGGCAACACGGACTTTCAACTCCCTCCAAAGATTTTCTATGGGGTTGAGATCTGGAGACTGGCTAGGCCACTCCAGGACCTTGAAATGCTTCTTACGAAGCCACTCCTTCGTTGCCCGGGCGGTGTGTTTGGGATCATTGTCATGCTGAAAGACCCAGCCACGTTTCATCTTCAATGCCCTTGCTGATGGAAGGAGGTTTTCACTCAAAATCTCATGATACATGGCCCCATTCATTCTTTCCTTTACACGGATCAGTCGTCCTGGTCCCTTTGCAGAAAAACAGCCCCAAAGCATGATGTTTCCACCCCCATGCTTCACAGTAGGTATGGTGTTCTTTGGATGCAACTCAGCATTCTTTGTCCTCCAAACACGACGAGTTGAGTTTTTACCAAAAAGTTCTATTTTGGTTTCATCTGACCATATGACATTCTCCCAATCCTCTTCTGGATCATCCAAATGCACTCTAGCAAACTTCAGACGGGCCTGGACATGTACTGGCTTAAGCAGGGGGACACGTCTGGCACTGCAGGATTTGAGTCCCTGGCGGCGTAGTGTGTTACTGATGGTAGGCTTTGTTACTTTGGTCCCAGCTCTCTGCAGGTCATTCACTAGGTCCCCCCGTGTGGTTCTGGGATTTTTGCTCACCGTTCTTGTGATCATTTTGACCCCACGGGGTGAGATCTTGCGTGGAGCCCCAGATCGAGGGAGATTATCAGTGGTCTTGTATGTCTTCCATTTGCTAATAATTGCTCCCACAGTTGATTTCTTCAAACCAAGCTGCTTACCTATTGCAGATTCAGTCTTCCCAGCCTGGTGCAGGTCTACAATTTTGTTTCTGGTGTCCTTTGACAGCTCTTTGGTCTTGGCCATAGTGGAGTTTGGAGTGTGACTGTTTGAGGTTGTGGACAGGTGTATTTTATACTGATAACAAGTTAAAACAGGTGCCATTAATACAGGTAACGAGTGGAGGACAGAGGAGCCTCTTAAAGAAGAAGTTACAGGTCTGCGAGAGCCAGAAATCTTGCTTGTTTGTAGGTGACCAAATACTTATTTTCCACCATAATTTGCAAATAAATTCATTAAAAATCCTACAATGTGATTTTCTGGATTTTTTCTCCTCAATTTGTCTGTCATAGTTGACGTGTACCTATGATGAAAATTACAGGCCTCTCTCATCTTTTTAAGTGGGAGAACTTGCACAATTGGTGGCTGACTAAATACTTTTTTCCCCCACTGTACATTATCCTCAGCTCTGGCATCTTCCCCAATATTTGGAACCAAGGTCTGATCACCCCAATCCACAAAAGTGGAGACAAATATGACCCCAATAATTACAGTGGAATCTGCGTCAACAGCAATCTCAGAATAATCCTCTGCGGTATCATAAAAAGCAGACTCCAACATAAAATTGGCAATAAACACACAGATTTCTTTCCCCGGGGCCATGGTGTGAGACAAGGATGCAGCTTGTGCCCCACCCTCTTCAACATATATATCAATGAATTGGCGAGGGCACTAGAACAGTTTGCAGCACACGGCTTCACCCTACTGGACTCAATCAAATGTTTGCTGATGATCTGGTGCTTCTGTCCCCAACCAAGGAGGGCCTACAGCAGCACTTAGTTCTTCTACACAGATTCTGTCAGACTTGGGCCCTGACAATGAATCTCAGTATGACAAAAATAACGTTGTTCCAAAAAAGGTCCAGTAGCCAGGAACATATTGGGAAGTAGTTTGGGGATGGGTGTGCTGCGATGTTTTTCAGATATTTCATTTTGCCGTCGCTGAAGACGTCTATATCGGACCGCTGAGACAGGACTAGTAAAGGCCCGGTGCACTACTACACTGGGCCTATTTGAGTGTTTACATTTGTAACTTGAATCTGATAATTACAGCGCTTTGCAAAAGTATTCATCTCCTTGGCATTTTTCCTAGTTTGTTGCATTACAACCTGTTATTTAAATGGATTTTTATTTGGATTTCATGTAATGGACATACACAAAATAGTCCAAATTGGTGAAGTGAAAAAAATTCTAAAAAATTAATAACAGAAAAGTAGTGTGTGCATATGTATTCACCCCCTTTGCTATGAAGCCCCTTAATAAGTCTGCAACACCACTAAGCAAGGGGCACCACCAGGAGCTCTCCAAACAGGTCAGGGACAAAGTTGTAGAGAAGTACAGATCAGGATTGGGTTATAAAATTTTTTCCCACGTAGCACCATTAAATCCATGATTAAAACATTTCAAGAATATGGAACCACAACAAACCTGTCAAGAGAGGGCCGCCCACCAAAACTCACAGACCTGGCAAGGAGGGCATTAATCAGAGAGGCAACAAAGAGACCAAAGATAAACCTGTAGGGGGTGGGGGGAGACACCTTACCTATCACCCTATTTGCTTACCGCCCCAATAGATCCACAGACGGTGCAATCGCCATCGCACTGCACACTGCCCTATCCCATCTGGACAAGAGGAATACCTATGTAAGAATGCTGTTCATTGACTATAGCTCAGCATTCAACACCATAGTACCCTCCAAGCTCATCATTAAGCTTGAGGCCCCGGGTCTCAACCCCGCCCTGTGCAATTGGGTCCTGGACTTCCTGACGGGCCGCCCCCAGGTGGTGAAGGTAGGAAACAACATCTCCACTTCGCTGATCCTCAACACTGGGGCCCCACAAGGGTGTGTACTCAGCCCCCTCCTGTACTCCCTGTTCACCCATGACTGCGTAGCCATGCGCACCTCCAACTCAATCATCAAGTTTGCAGACGACACAACAGTAGTAGGCTTTATTAAAACAACAATGAGACAGCCAACAGGGAGGAGGTGAGGGCTCTCGGAGTGTGGTGTCAGGAAAATAACTTCTCACTCAACGTCAACAAAACAAAGGAGATGATCGTGGACATCAGGAAACCGCAGAGGAGTACCCCCCCTCTCCACATCGACGGGACAGCAGTGGAAAAGGTGGAAAGCTTTAAGTTCCTCGGCGTACATATCACTGACAAACTGAAATGGTCCACCCACACAGACAGTGTGGTGAAGAAGGCGCAACAGTGTCTCTTCAACCGCAGGAGGCTGAAGAAATTTGGCCTGTCACCTAAAACCCTCAAAAACCTTTACAGATGAACAATTGAGAGCATCCTGTCGGGCTGTATCACCGCCTGGTATGGCAACTGCACCGCCCACAACCGCAGGGCTCTCTAGAGGGTGGTGCGGTCTGCACAACGCATCACCGGATGCAAACTACCTGCCCTCCAGGACACATACAGCACCTGATGTCATAGGAAGGCCAAAAAGATAATCAAGGACAACTACCACCCGAGCCACTGTCTGTTCACCCTGCTATCATCCAGAAGGCGAGGTCAGTACAGGTGCATCAAAGCTGGGACCGAGAGACTGAAAAACAGCTTCTATCTCAAGGCCATCAGACTGTTAAATAGCCATCACTAGCACAGAGAGGCTGCTGCTGTAAGGGATCGGGGTTTGGCAGGATCTAGACAGAGTCTGACACTTCCCCGATCTACTGAGAGGGGGAGTCATCAGTCTCGATCTGATTCACCTGAGTTCTGAGCACACCTGTCAGTAATTAGTATAGGATTTAAGGTGTGCTCAGAAGCTCAGTCGGCGCGAGGTATTGTTCCATTGTGACTTGCTAAGCGTTTTGTTCCGAGTGAGAGAGAGAGA
This sequence comes from Coregonus lavaretus, assembly GCF_964263955.1. NCBI lineage: Eukaryota > Metazoa > Chordata > Actinopteri > Salmoniformes > Salmonidae > Coregonus > Coregonus lavaretus. The sequence continues at coordinate 47,204,421 of NC_139998.1, forward strand.
GTTTGTTGTTTTGATTACCCGTGTATCCGACCAGTGCCTTGTTAGTTGACTCCCCGTATTGCTTAATCCTCTACTTGTCTACCCCAGTGATTACCGTTCTCGGATCCTGTGCCTGTGACCTCGACTACGACTAAGCCCGCTCCTTTGGTACCTCTGCCTGTCTATGCCTGGCCCGGTTTTGACCACAGCCCGCCCGACCACGATTAAGCCTTTCCCTTGTCTGTACTTTAATAAAGCATCGCTATTCTGCGATTGGATCTTACCACTCTGTCCGAGTATTCATTACAGAATACCTCGCCATTACCATGGATCCAGCGGAATTACAGAGGCGATGGGAGATACAGGAGAAACGCATGGATGAACTCCTACAGCTACTCAACGCTGGTGCAGCGGAAGGCATCACCCCGAGTACGGTCAGTCCTCGTCATGCACCTCCGATTTCTATACCGACAAGGTACGACGGGGAACCTGGCAAATGTCAGGGGTTTCTACTCCAGATGTCCCTGTATACGTCGTATAATCATTCCATGTTTTCCGATGACCGTAGCAGAGTGGATTTCATGATTTCTCTGCTAACGGGAAGAGCACTGGATTGGGCTACTGCGCTTTGGGCAGCTGAGGTCCCCGAGCTGAATGAGGAAGTTCAGTTCAAGAGACTGTTTCAAGAGGTGTTCGACCACCCAGTATCTGGGCGTAGTGTGGGAGATCAGCTATGCGAACTTCAGCAGGGCCGTCGCACAGTAGCCGACTACGCTTTAGAGTTCCGTACTATAGCAGCCGGTAGCGGATGGAGCGAGACTGCTTTGCTCACAGTTTTCCGTAGAGGGCTGCGCAAAGACGTACAGACTGAGTTGGCTTGTCGAGGAGATATCACTACGCTACATGAGTTTATCAAAATTGCCATCTCTATTGATAATCTTATAGTGCAACACCAGGCATCCACAGTTCGGGAGCCATCGATCACTGGTCCTATGCAAGCGACAGAGCGGAGGAGAGAATCTGAGGAGGAACCTATGCAACTGGGACGGTCACCTCTACAAGGGTCGGTGAGACAACAACGTCGGCAAGACGGACTATGCCTGTATTGTGGTCAGTCGGGTCATTTCGTGCGTCAATGTCCGGTACGAACTAACCGTACCTCAGGATATCGCCTCGGAACTGCCAAACCGGTGAGTGAGACTCCCGTTTTGAACATTACAGCTAAACAAATGTATGTACCTGTTACCTACCGTCTGTTCCTCCCTCGACACTACAGGATAAACCCTACGTTCCACGTCTCCCTGCTGAAACCTGTCCATTATAGCCCGATGTATCCACCAATCGCTCAACAACCTACTACACCACCTTTGGAGGATGAACAGGACACCATCTATACAGTCCACGAGATACTGGAGTCAAGACGGAGACGAGGGGGCATCGAATATCTCGTGGACTGGGAGGGATATGGACCTGAGGAACGGTCCTGGGTTCCGGCTAAGGATATACTGGATCCCGCTCTCAAGGCCACTTTCCACGCTGAGCACCCAGATCATCCAGGATCCCGACCCAGAGGAAGACCACCCGGTAGAGGTAGAAGGCCGTCAGGAGCCGGCCCTGGGGAGGGGGATACTGTAAGGGATCGGGGTTTGGCAGGATCTAGACAGAGTCTGACACTTCCCCGATCTACTGAGAGGGGGAGTCATCAGACTCGATCTGATTCACCTGAGTTCTGAGCACACCTGTCAGTAATTAGTATAGGATTTAAGGTGTGCTCAGAAGCTCAGTCGGCGCGAGGTATTGTTCCATTGTGACTTGCTAAGCGTTTTGTTCCGAGTGAGAGAGAGAGAGTTTGTTGTTTTGATTACCCGTGTATCCGACCAGTGCCTTGTTAGTTGACTCCCCGTATTGCTTAATCCTCTACTTGTCTACCCCAGTGATTACCGTTCTCGGATCCTGTGCCTGTGACCTCGACTACGACTAAGCCCGCTCCTTTGGTACCTCTGCCTGTCTATGCCTGGCCCGGTTTTGACCACAGCCCGCCCGACCACGATTAAGCCTTTCCCTTGTCTGTACTTTAATAAAGCATCGCTATTCTGCGATTGGATCTTACCACTCTGTCCGAGTATTCATTACAGCTGCCTACATACAGACTTGAAAATCACTGGCCACTTTAGCAAATGGAACACTAGTCACTTTAATAATGCCACTTTAATCATGTTTATATATCTTGCATTACCCATCTCATATGTATATACTGTATTCTATACTATCTTAATAATGTTTACATATCTTGCATTACTCATCTCATATGTATATACTGTATTCTATACTATCTTAATAACGTTTATATATCTTGCATTACCCATCTCATATGTATATACTGTATTCTATGCTATCTTAATAATGTTTACATATCTTGCATTACTCATCTCATATGTATATACTGTATTCTATACTATCTTAATAACGTTTATATATCTTGCATTACCCATCTCATATGTATATACTGTATTCTATACTATCTTAATAATGTTTACATATCTTGCATTACCCATCTCATATGTATATACTGTATTCTATACTATCTATTGCATCTTAGCCTATGTCACTCTGATAATGACATTGCTCATCCATATATTTATATATTCTTATTCCTTTCCTTAGATTTGTGTGTATTAGGTATTTGTTGTGGAACTGTTGGATATTACTTGCTAGATATTGTTGCACTGTCGAAACTAGAAGCATTTCGCTATAACATCTGCTAACCATGTGTATGTGACAAATACATTTTGTTTGATTTTGATTTGAAGACATCAAAACTATGAAATAACACAGATGGAATCATGTAGTAACCAAAAAAGTGTTAAACAAATCAAAATATATTTTATATTTGAGATTCTTCAAAGTAGTCACCCTTTGCCTTGATGACAGCTTTGCACACTCTTGGCATTCTCTCAACCAGCTTCATGAGGAATGCTTTTCCAACAGTCTTGAAGGACTTCCCACATAAGCTGAGCACTTGTTGGCTGCTTTTCCTTCACTCTGCGGTCCAACTCATCCCAAACCATCTCAATTGGGTTGAGGTCGGGTGATTGTGGAGGCCAGGTCATCTGATGCAGCACTTCATCACTCTCCTTCTTGGTCAAATAGCCCTTACACAGCCTGGAGGTGTGTTTTGGGTCATTGTCCTGTTGAAAAAGAAATGATAGTCCCACTAAGTGCAAACCAGATGGGATGGCATATCGCTGCAGAATGCTGTGGTAGCCATGCTGATTAAGTGTGCCTTGAATTCTAAATACATCACAGACAGTGTCACCAGCAAAGCACACCATCACTCCTCATCCTCCATGCTTCACGGTAGGAACCACACATGTGGAGATCATCCATTCACCTACTCTGCGTCTCACAAAGACACGGAGGTTGGATCCAAAAATCTCAAATTTGTACTCATCAGACCAAAGGACAGATTTCCACCGGTCTAATATCCATTGCTCATGTTTCTTGGCCCAAGCAAGTCTCTTCTTCTTATTGGTGTCCTTTAGTAGTGGTGTCTTTGCAGCAATTCGACCATGAAGGCCTGATTCACACAGTCGCCTCTGAACAGTTGATGTTGAGATGTGTATGTTACTTGAACTCTGTGAAGCATTTATTTGGGCTGCAATTTCTGAGGCTGGTAACTCTAATTAACTTATCCTCTGCAGCAGAGGTAACTCTGGGTCTTCCTTTCCTGTGGCGGTCCTCATGAGACCCAGTTTCATCATAGCGCTTGATGGTTTTTGCGACGGCACTTGAAGAAACGTTCAAATTATCCGTATTGACTGACCTTCATGTCTTAAAGTAATGATGGACTGTCATTTCTCTTTGCTTATTTGAGCTGTTCTTGCCATAATATTGACGGTATTTTACCAAATAGGGCTATCTTCTGTATACAACCCCTACCTTGTCACAACACAACTGATTGGCTCAAACGCATTAAGAAGGAAAGAAATTCCACAAATTCACTTTTAAGAAGGGACACCTGTTAATTTAAATGCATTCCAGGTGACTACCTCATGAAGCTGGTTGAGAGAATGCCAAGAGTGTGCAAAGCTGTCATCAAGGCAAAGGGTGGCTTCTTTGAAGAATCTCAAATATAAAATATATTTTGATTTGTTTAACACTTTTTTGTGTTATTTCATAGTTTTGATGTGTTCACTATTATTCTACAATATAGAAAATAGTAAAAATTATGAAAAACCTTTGAATGAGTAGGTGTGTCCAAACATTTGAGTGGTACTGTATATTTTTTTATTCCGTTTTTTCAGAGGATAATGCAGCACCCTCAATACCACTACTTCCCGCGGCTATGGTAACACATACAAATTCTATCTAGACACCGTTACCCTAGAGCACACAAATAATTATACCTATGTCGGCCTAAACATCAACACCACAGGTAACTTCCACAAGGCTGTGAACGATTTAAGAGACAAGGGGAAAGAAGGGCCTTCTACAACATCAACAGAAACATAAAACTCAACATCACAATTATGATCTGGCTAAAAATACTTCAATCAGTTATTTTTGACATTTTAGTCATTTAGCAGACGCTCTTATCCAGAGCGACTTACAATTAGTGAGTGCATACATTTTTCATACTGGCCCCCCGTGGGAAGTTATAGAACCCATTGCCCTCTATGTTTGTGAGGTCTGGGGTCCTCTCACCAACCAATCATTCACAAAATGGTACAAACACAGAATTGAGACTGCATGCAGAATTCTGCAAAAATATACTTTGTGTACAATGCAAAACCCCAAACAACGCATGCAGAGCAAAATTAGGACTATACCCACTAGTTATCACAATCCAGAGAAGCGCTGTTAAATTCTACAACCACCTAAAAGGAATCGATGACCACTGATAGATTAATTATTAATGACTAATTATTACACCCTGAAACTGTGTATAATGTGTTAGAAATGTGTGAGTGTAGGACCAGTAAAGACTATGGCATTGAGCCACTATTTAGCAATGTTAGTAAGAGTTAGGCCAGACAACAAAGGCAACTGATAATTTAGGGAGTAGAGAAACTGTTAGGCTTTTTAATGAGTATGAAAAAATGGTGCAGAATATTGTGAGAACGGCAATAACTGAGGAATGCAGGTAGTAGGCTATGATAAGAAAGTGTGTGTGTATGTACAGTATGTGTGTATGCATGTGTGTATATGTGTGTGTGTGTGAACTGATGGTCAGGAGAGCAGTTTTAGAGTGGAAAACTACAGCCCGCCTACAGGGGGGGGGCAGGATTTTTTGTATGACGTATGAGTATAAAAGATGGACTCTGAAATTGTGATGGCAGAATTCTCAATGAATAAATATCTCTGACTATGCAGATCGGGACTCTGTCCGTTACTTAAATCCCAAAAGACTTACAAGCTTTTGGGAGACGCACAGAGACACTGAAATAGTTTAATAATTCACATAACAACCACACATTCTACCATAAAGCCCTCACCTTCAGAGAGATTAACCTAGAGAAGAGTCCCCTCATGCAGCTGGTTCTGGGGCTCTGTCCACAAACACAAACAGACGCCACAGAGCCAGGACAGCAACACAATTAGACCCAACCAAATTATGAGAAAGCAAAAAGATAACTGGCAGAATATCTGACCACTGTGACTGATCCTGAGTTAAGAAAAACTCAGTGAGCATAGCCTCGCTATTGAGAGAGGCCGCCATGAGAAAAGGGCAACCAGTGGAGCACAAACAACATTGTAAATACCACCAATATTTATCTGTTTATTTATCTTCTGCTACTATTCGTACTACAACTACTTGCACATTGCGAAAAAACTGTACATAGCTGATAATGTAACACTTGAAATGTCTTTATCATTTTACAACCTTTGTGAGTGCAATGTTTACTGTTAATTTATAATAGGTTTTTGTTGATGTTATTTTGTGTCCTCTCACTTTTGTTTATTGTTTATTTCACTTGCTTTGGTAAAGTAAACACGTTTCCCATGCCAATAAAGCCCTATTGAATTGAGAGGGGGGGGGCAGACATTAGGCATTGTACTAGTCATCGCATAGAGACGCGATTCCCCCCTCAAGTATGCAACATTTGTCTGGGGGAAATTAAGTTTAAGCTATCCTACAGGGGACTATTGTCTGGGTTCTCTGATTTAGAGTGGACTAACATTACTATTCTGGTGGACATTGTTGGGTTAGATATGTTTTAGTGTTTTAAGTGGAAATAATGACACATTAGCTATGCTCATCAAACCCCAGAAGATGACTTGTTATCTATCGCAAGACAATCTGATGCATCTCGACTGGTAGCCTATATGTTCTGAATCTGATGCAACTACGCTTGCCACTAAATGATCAGCTCTTCTATTTTGCAGCCAACACAACACAGTGAACAGCCAATTTGGTTTGTTTGGTGTCTGATCCTCTGTATGGGCTGGCCCCAGCGAGCAGCCAGACAGTCACCACAACATGTAAAGCCGCTTTCTGTCCCATCCTTTGATGGGATCATTGGTGGTGGTGGAGCTGGATGCAGCATGCAGCAGGTAGTAGACAGGGTTTTCCTCACAGCACAGAGCTGCATTACAGCAACGGATAAGATTACTGGGGGAATGGAAACCATGTGATTGTTGATAGGTGTAGATATTTGGCAAGACTAAACCAAAGGAACACTGCAGAATAACAATGGCTATTAGTGCTTTACAACAGTGCTGGGTGAAAATGATCTGATTTTATATAGTACGGCTTTGCATGCTCTTTGAAGTCTTTTACCAACAACCAATAAGTGCATTCTCCTATTTGTGCGTCATGCTTGGGTAAAAATCATTTGAAGACTGTCTGTGTGCAAGTCTGTCTTACAGTAAGATGTTTTCACAGGAGTTGGGCTCTTACCCCATCTACAGGCACAATGGTTTAATCAATATAATCACTGTTTATCAATAGGCCAACCCTACTCCTGAAAAGCTACAGCATGTAGGCTTTTGTTCCATCCCTGCAGTAACACACATGATTCAGCAAATCAAGGTCCTAATGAGCAGCTAATTACTAGAACTGGGTGTTTTATAGTTGGGATGGAACAACAATGTGCACACCAGACAGCTCTGCAGGAGCCCCTGTTTTAGATGGTGCTACAAGTGTCCAGTAGGTGGCAATCTCCTACACTAAATGGAATGTCTTGGTTGATTGATGGTCACTGCGAAACAGTATTGCATTAGATCCAAGAGGAGAATCCAACCCTGTAGGAGCCTTTAATATAAGAACCAGTAACCTCAATGTGTCATATGATGAACATTATGTCTGAAAATAATGAAGCTGAGTTATACACGTGTTTATTTTCCTTATTTCACAGCTATTTCCAGGCCTATGAAATGTAGTGAAGGATGCAGGTCATAATTTAACTGGAGTAAATATATTTCATTGATTTCATTGTATCACGAGTCATCTTTCTTTGTTGAGTTTACACATCTATATGTAAAACATACAACCATTTCTCATTAGCTGACTTTTAAGAGAATTTACATGTACAGTTGAAGTCGGAAGTTTACATACACCTTAGCCAAATACATTTAAACTCAGTTCCTGACATTTAATCCTAGTAAAAATTCCCTGTTTTAGGTCAGTTAGGATCACCACTTTCTTTTAAGAATGTGAAATGTCAGAATAATAGTAGAGAGAATGATTTATTTCAGCTTTTATTTATTTCATCACATTCCCAGTGGGTCAGAAGTTTACATACACTCAATTAGTATTTGGTAGCATTGCCTTTAAATTGTTTAACTTTGGTCAAACATTTTGGGTAGCCTTCCACAAGCTTCCCACAATAAATTGGGTGAATTTTGGCCCATTCCTCCTGACAGAGCTGGTGTAACAGAGTCAGGTTTGTAGGCCTCCTTGCTCGCACACGCTTTTTCAGTTCTGCCCACACATTTTCTATAGGATTGAGGTCAGGGCTTTGTGATGGCCACTCCAATACCTTGACTTTGTTGTCCTTAAGCCATTTTGCCACAACTTTGGAAGTATGCTTGGGGTCATTGTCCATTTGGAAGACCCATTTGCGACCAAGCTTTAACTTCCTGACTGATGTCTTGAGATGTTGCTTCAATATATCCACATTATTTTCCTTCCTCATGATGCCATCTATTTTGTGAAGTGCACCAGTCCCTCCTGCAGCAAAGCCCCCCCACAACATGATGTTACCACCCCCGTGCTTCACGTTGGGATGGTGTTCTTCGGCTTGCAAGCCTTCCCCTTTTTCCTCCAAACATAACGATGGTCATTATGACCAAACAGTTATATTTCTGTTCATCAGACCAGAGGACATTTCTCCAAAAAGTTCGATCTTTGTCCCTATGTGCAGTTGCAAACCGTAGTCTGGCTATTTTACGGCGGTTTTGGAGCAGTGGCTTCTTCCTTGCTGAGCGACCTTTCAGGTTATGTAAATAAAGGACTCGTTTTACTGTGCATATAGATACTTTTGTACCTGTTTCCTCCAGCATCTTGCCAAGGATGAACCAGACTTGTGGAAGTCTACACATTTTTTTCTGAGGTCTTGGCTGATGTCTTTTTTTCCCCATGATGTCAAGCAAAGAGGCACTGAGTTTGAAGGTAAACCTTGAAATACAGCCACAGGTCCACCTCCAATTGACTCAAATTTACATTTACATAATTTAGCAGACGCTCTTATCCAGAGCGACTTACAAATTGGTGCATTCAACTTATGATAGCAAGTGGGACAACCACTTTTTTTCTTCTTTTTTAAGGGGGGGGGGGGGGGGGGAGAAGGATTACTTTATACTATTCCAGGTATTCCTTAAAGAGGTAGGGTTTCAAGTGTCTCCGGAAGGTGGTCAGTGACTCCACTGTCCTGGCGTCGTGGGGGAGCTTGTTCCACCATTGGGGTGCCAGAGCAGCAAATAGCTTTGACTGGGCTGAGCGGGAACTGTGCTTCTGTAGAGGTAGGGGAGCTAGCAGGCCAGAGGTGGATGAACGTAGTGCCCTCGTTTGGGTGTAGGGTCTGATCAGAGCCTGAAGGTAAGGAGGTGCCATTCCCCTCACAGCTCCGTAGGCAAGCACCATGGTCTTGTAGTAGATGCGAGACTCAACTGGAAGCCAGTGGAGCGGGGTGACATGAGAGAACTTGGGAAGGTCGAACACAAGATGGGCTGCGTGCGGCGTTCTGGATAAGTTGTAGGGGTTTAATGGCACAGGCAGGGAGCCCAGCCAACAGCGAGTTGCAGTAATCCAGACGGGAGATGACAAGTACCTGGATTAGGACCTGTGCCGCTTTCTGTGTAAGGTAGGGTCGTACTCTGCGAATGTTGTAGAGCATGAACCTGCAGGATCGGGTCACTGCTTTGATGTTAGCGGAGAACGACAGGGTGTTGTCCAGGGTCACGCCAAGGCTCTTTGCACTCTGGGAGGAGGACACAATGGAGTTGTCAACCGTGATGGCGAGATCATGGAGCGGGCAGTCCTTCCCCAGGAGGAAGAGCAGCTCCGTCTTGTCGAGGTTCAGCTTGAGGTTGTGATCCAACATCCACACTGATATGTCTGCCAGACATGCAGAGATGCGATTCGCCACCTGGTTATCAGAAGGGGGAAAGGAGAAAATGAATTGTGTGTTGTCTGCGTAGCAATGATAGGAGAGACCATGTGAGGATATGACAGAGCCAAGTGACTTGGTGTATAGAGAGAATAGGAGAGGGCCTAGAACTGAGCCCTGGGGGACACCAGTGGTGAGAGCACGTGGTGCGGAGACAGATTCTCGCCATGCCACCTGGTAGGAGCGACCTGTCAGGTAGGACGCAATCCAAGAGTGAGCAGCGCCGGAGATGCCCAACTCGGAGAGGGTGGAGAGGAGGATCTGATGGTTCACAGTATCAAAGGCAGCGGATAGGTCTAGAAGGATAAGAGCAGAGGAGAGAGAGTTAGCTTTAGCAGTGCGGAGAGCCTTCATGACACAGAGAAGAGCAGTCTCAGTTGAATGACCAGTCTTGAAACCTGACTGGTTTGGATCAAGAAGGTCATTCTGAGAGAGATAGCAGGAGAGTTGGCTAGAGACGGCACGCTCAAGAGTTTTGGAGAGAAAAGAAAGAAAGGATACTGGTCTGTAGTTGTTGACATCGGAGGGATCGAGTGTAGGTTTTTTGAGGAGGGGTGCAACTCTCGCTCTCTTGAAGACGGAAGGGACATGGCCAGCGGTCAAGGATGAGTTGATGAGCGAGGTGAGGTAAGGGAGAAGATCTCCGGAAATGGTCTGGAGAAGACAGGAGGGGATAGGGTCAAGCGGGCAGGTTGTTGGGCGGCCGGCCGTCACAAGTCGCAAGATTTCATCTGGAGAGAGAGGGGAGAAAGAAGTCAAAGCATAGGGTAGGGCAGTGTGAGCAGGACCAGTGGTGTCATTTGACTTAATAAATGAGGATCGGATGTCGTCAACCTTCTTTTCAAAATGGTTGACGAAGTCATCCACAGAGAGGGAGGAGGGAGGGTGAGGAGGAGGAGGATTCAGCAGGGAGGAGAAGGTGGCAAAGAGCTTCCTAGGGTTAGAGGCAGAGGCTTGAAATTTAGAGTGGTAGAAAGTGGCTTTAGCAGCGGAAACAGAGGAAGAGAATGTAGAGAGGAGTGAGTGAAAAGATGACAGGTCCGCAGGGAGTCTAGTTTTCCTCCATTTCCGCTCGGCTGCCTGGAGCCCTCTTCTTCTTTGAGATGTCAATTAGCCTATCAGAAGCTGTTTAAAGGCACAGTCAAGTTAGTGTATGTAAACTTCTGACCCACTGGAATTGTGATACAGTGAATTATAAATGAAATAATCTGTCTGTAAACAATTGTTGGAAAAATTACTTGTGTCATGCACAAAGTAGATGTCCTAATCGACTTGCCAAAACTATAGTTTGTTAACAAGAAATTTGTGGAGTGGTTGAAAAACGAGTTTTAATGACTCAAACCTAAGTGTATGTAAACTTCTGACTTCAACTGTAAATGTTTAATTACTAATATGACTTTAACATCATATTATCAACATTAATGAATCATTATTATACCAATAATTTGAGATGCTTAATTCCACCCCCTCCATACACATGTGTATTGATCGTTGAGAGAAACATGTAGTCCTACTTAAGTGATAGTTCACTCAAAAACTATTAAACTATCTATTAACAGTGGGCCAATTAACAAAATATTAAAATACAGTTTTTGAGTGCACTATCCCTTCAAACCAATTTCCCACAACAGTGATTTAGCCTAGAGATCATTCCACATGTAGGCCTATGACCTAAGTGACCTATTTCTGCTACTGGAGTCCAGTTATCAATTCATCAATCACTGAAATCAGTGTCACAAAGTGTCGCACCATAAACAATAGCACTGGCAGGCCTAAAGTGGGCAATGGCATAAGAGAGCAATGGTCATATTAAAGCGGCAATCAGAAGTTGAAACAATAACAAAGTGTCTTCCCCCACCCCTGTTTCAGTAAAAAGCTGAGGGATGGGGCAAGACAAATGAAACCACTCTCAAATTCAAAGACAGAGCTATGGATATCAATAACATCAATTTGATAGTTTTAACCATGTTTTGAGGCTATATAGTATTTGTTTACATTGACTTTGTTTACAAGCTTATATTTTGGGTTCTGATGGGGCATGACAGTTGTTATATTCTTCAAAAACCAATGGGTATAAATCATGACATCTAAAGTCCAAAAATGGATGTAGCAACTGCAGATTGCCCCTTTAAGAGTCTTTAGTTTCAATAATATATAATTGCAATGAAAGTAGTTGAAAGCCATCACACAGATCATTTAGACCTTTGCACCTGGCAGATCACCATTGGTCCATGGAAGTTGATGGAACAACGTTTGGGAACCTCTTGTCTGGAGGTAACACTGTCTATGTCCAAAGTGCCATCTGTTTTACCCCAGCAACAATTTGACAGTATTCATGGTTCCCCATGACTGTTAGATTAAAGAGAAAAAAAACTTCAATGTCCTCTGAGCCAAATCATTTGCAGTTATGGATATGATAATCTGTTAACAGTGCAGGTTGACTAAGGACACATTTTAATGTAGTTCTGGCTTAAGGTAGCACACATAACTCTTTATATAATGCACTATCAACTCAAATCAAACTTTATTTAAGTATATTTCACACTATGGGAGAAAGTAGAAAAAAACCTTAATAGCCCTCTCAATGATGGTACCATTCCTTTCTTTGATGATAGGGCCTAGACGACTTTAAATGCTGTAGTGTAGGCTAATAGGTGAGTAGCCTAGGATACAGTGCATTCGGAAAGTATTCAGACCCCTTCCCTTTTTCCATATTTTGTTAAGTTACAGCCTTATTCTAAAATGGATTAAATAAAAAAGATACCTCATCGATCTACACAACAATACCCCATAATGACAAAGCGAAAACAGAAATACCTTATTTACATAAGTATTCAGATCCTTTGCTACGAGACTCGAAATTGAGCTCAGGTGCATCCTGTTTCCATTGATCATCCTTGAGATGTTTCTACAACTCGATTGGAGTCCACCTGTGGTAAATTCAATTGATTGGACATGATTTGGAAAGGCACACACCTGTCTATATAAGGTCCCAGAGTTGACAGTGCATGTCAGAGCAAAGACCAAGCCATGAGGTCGAAGGAATTCTCCGTAGAGCTCCGAGACAGGATTGTGTCGAGGCACAGATCTGGGGAAGGGTACCAAAACAATTCTGCAGCATTGAACGTCCCCAAGAACACAGTCGCCTCCATCATTCTTAAATGGAAGAATTTTGGAACCACCAAGACTCTTCCTAGAGTTGGCCGCCCGGCCAAACTGAGCAATCGGGAGAGAAGGGCCTTGGTCAGGGAGTGACCAAGAACCCGATGGTCACTCTGACAGAGCTCCAGAGTTCCTCTGTGGAGATGGGAGAACCTTCCAGAAGGACAACCATCTCTGCAGCACTCCACCAATCAGGCCTTTATGGTAGAGTGGCCAGACGGTAGCCACTCCTCAGTAAAAGGCACAACAGCCTGCTTGGAGTTTGCCAAAAGGCAGCTAAAGGACTCTCAGACCATGAGAAACAAGATTCTCTGGTCTGATGAAACCAAGATTGAACTCTTTGGCCTGAATGCCAAGCGTCACGTCTGAAGGAAACCTGGCACCATCCCTACGGTGAAGCATGGTGGTGGCAGCATCATGCTGTGGGGATGTTTTTCAGCGTCAGGGACTGGGAGACTCATCAGGATCGAAGGAAAGATGAATGGAGCAAAGTACAGAGAGATCCTTGATGAAAACCTGCTCCAGAGCTCTCAGGACCTCAGACTGGGGCGAAGGTTCACCTTCCAACAGGACAACGACCCTAAGCACACAGCCAAGACAACACAGGAGTGGCTTCAGGACAAGTCTCTACATTTCCTTGAGTGGCCCAGCCAGAGCCCGGACTTGAACCCGATCAAACATCTCTGGAGACCTGAAAACAGCTGTGCAGCGACGCTCCCCATCCAACCTGACAGAGCTTGAGAGGATCTGCAGAGAAGAATGGGAGAATCTCCCCAAATACAGGTGTGCCAAGCTTGTAGTGTCATACCCAAGAAGACTTGAAGCTGTAATCGCTTCCAAAGGTGCTTCAACAAAGTACTGAGTAAATTGTCTGAATACTTATGTAAATGTGATATTTATAAAAACCTGTTTTTGCTTTGTCATTATGTGGTATTGTGTGTAGATTGATAAGAGAAAAAAACGATTTAATCAATTTTAGAATAAGGCTGTAATGTAGCAAAATGTGGAAAAAATCAAGGGGTCTGAATACTTTCCGAATGCACTGTACATCATTGCATAAGGTAGCCTATGTTTAACAGTTTCCATGTTTAACAGTTTTCATCTCCTAAATAATACATTCATTGATATGTCCAGTGTGAGAATTATAGTCGAGCTATATCGATTCCATGACTACACAGTATTTTCTTATTTTCTATTCATGTGGGGGCGTATCTCCTCACCTCACTCGCGCGCGCTGGGAACAAACGATACAACATTGCGGCGTATGAGCTCAAACCCTGAACAAAAGACATCCTCATAAAACAGGGAATGGTGGGAGCAGCGTTGTGGAATGTTTAGAAGTTATTTTGAACGCATTAGCAAAGGCGAATAATTATTTTGGCCGCTGATTTAAAGGGTTGTGTGTTGCCAAATCTGCGGGACGCGCGTTGCTCTCCACCAAAGCCAGCTACAGGGGAGGGACACCGCCGATTTCTCGACTTCACCGCTCTGACTGAAGGGGAGGGGGTCCGTAGACCAAAATTGATGGTAGTGGGCACTGAGAAAGACTAGCTACTCCTGTTGATAATAAAGGCAAAATACACCTTTCAGTCGAATACAGCGGAGTTGGTGAAACGGGCCGGTAGTGAAACATGGAGTAAGTAGCCTTTTGACTTTAACTGCATGTGTTGCATTGGGCGTGCTCAATTTGAACGATTTCCCCCCTTTTTGCCACACCTGCAAAAGGGGGACAAATATGCACTCTAGCCAATTGCACTGTGTGCCTTTTTGGGGAGTGCACTGTGGGATTTCTTTTTTGGAAACAGTGAAAATAGGATGTTATTGGGCTGAGTGAATAGTTTGATTATACATTCAAACATCAATAGGCAGACAAAAAATTATGGAATGGTATTCACATGCATTGCTTTTATTTGTCGGCTTTTTTTAAATAGCCTCCTTTTGTGCTTATGCTGTGAAAGACATTGGACCCATATCTAGACTACGGCAAAACCGCATGATCAATCGGCAGTCTATGTAAAGCATATAATCTAGCAACAGCTGGGGAGTCAAGTGAAATGAAACATTTGCCCTAAATAACCACTCTCGATAATATGTCCCCATGTGTAATTACCGTGGATTTGAATGGGCAACCAAAAATACTATGCGTAATTGTCTGTCGATTTAGGCTCTCAGTGAGGTTTGAATTTTTCGGGGATCAATATGGGGAATGTGTAATGCATGTTCCTGAATAATAGCGCGCTGTATATGGGGTTCCTGAATGTTATAGTGCTGCGGTGTGCATATCGCGCTTTATGGAAATATCAGGGAGCAGGAGATAACGGTACCAGAGGGCCGTGCCTGCTCTAATTGTGTCAGCGGTGGGCGTGCATGTGTAGGTGCTAGGGCAGGCGTTCATTTTCTCCCGTGTTGACAGAAATGGGCTGTTCCAATATGGCTGAGTGAGCTGATGCCATAGACATGTGTTCTAGGAAACATGACTAGTGTTTTATCCCTATGTCATTAGGGCTGACTAAGTGTCAGTGACTGACTCATACAAAAGATAAAGGGATACATGAAAGTACAATAGGAGCCTATGGCCATGAGAATGTTACAGATCCGCTCCCTGCCATCTCTCCACTCCTCCTTCTTCATCCTCCCCTTCCTCTCTTCTCTGCATCGGTCCTCATTCACTTTTTCTCAACATCCATTGGGTTTATTCCAATCTTAATAACATATGATTAGATACAGTATAGTACAAATCTTACAGTATTATACAAGGAATATTCCAGCAGTCTTGAAAGAAGGACAATATAAGTTACCTCATCCCAGTCAGCCCACAAGAGTGATCCTCAAGACAGCCAGTGGTGTCCTAGTCCCCCTCTGTCATCCATCAGTCACAGTGACACACATTCAACGTAGCCTTTGGGGCAGACCAGACCTCATGCAGTGGAGGGCAGTGTGACACTGTGGTGTGGGTCATGTTGTCGAGGGTTAGCGCACAGACACATGTATGTCTCTGGTGGTGGCCATGACACTTCAGGGCCGTTTGAACTGACTTCAAAGAGTGGTATTTAGCCTTAGTCTTTATAGATACATAGCCAATAGCAGTAGTACATTCTGAAAGTATTCAGACCCCTTGACTTTTTCCACATTTTGTTACGTTACAGCCTTATTCTAAAATGAATGAAATTGTTTTTTCCCCTCATCAATCTACACACAATACCCCATAATGACGAAGGTTTTTAGAAAATGTTATCAAATGTAAAAAAATATGTAAAACTGAAATATCACATTTACATACGTTTTCAGACCCTTTACTCAGTACTTTGTTGAAGCACCTTTGGCAGCGATTACAACTTTGAGTCTTTTTGGGTATGACACTACAAGCTTGGCACACCTGTATTTGGGGAGATTCTCCCATTCTTCTCTGCAGATCCTCTCAAGCTCTGTCAGGTTGGATGGGGAGCATCGCTGCACAGCTATTTTCAGGTCTCTCCAGAGATGTTAGATCAGGTTCAAGTCCGGGCTCTGGCTGGGCCACTCAAGGACATTTAGAGACTTGTCCTGAAGCCACTCCTGCGTTGTCTTGGCTGTGTGCTTAGGGTCGTTGTCCTGCTGGAAGGTGAACCTTTGCCCCAGTCTGAGGTCCTGAGTGCTCTGGAGCAGGTTTTCATCAAGGATCTCTCTGTACTTTGCTCCGTTCATCTTTCCCTCGATCCTGACGAGCCTCCCAGTCCCTGATGCTGAAAAACATCCCCACAGCATGATACTGCCACCCCCATGCTTCACCGTAGGGATGGTGTCAGGTTTCCTCCAGACGTGACGCTTGGCATTCAGGCCAAAGAGTTCAATCTTGGTTTCATCAGACCAGAGAATCTTGTTTCTCATGGTCTGAGAGTCTTTAGCTGCCTTTTGGCAAACTCCAAGCGGGCTGTCATGTGCCTTTTACTGAGGAGTGTCTACCATCTGGCCGCTCTACCATAAAGGCCTGATTGGTGGAGTGCTGCAGAGATGGATGTCCTTCTGGAAGGTTCTACCATCTCCACAGAGGAACTCTGGAGCTCTGTCAGAGTGAGCATCATGTTTCTGATCAAGGCCCTTCTCCCCCGATTGCTCAGTTTGGCCAGGCAGCCAGCTCTAGGAAGAGTCTTGGTGGTTCCAAACTTCTTCCATTTAAGAATGATAGAGGCCACTGTGTTCTTGGGGACCTTCAATGTTGCAAAAACATTTTGGTACCCTTCCCCAGATCTGTGCCTCGACACAATCCTGTCTCGGAGCTCTACAGACAATTCCTTCAACCTCATGGCTTGGTCTTTGCTCTGACATGCACTGTCAACTGTGGGACCTTATATAGACAGGTGTGTGCCTTTCCAAATCATGTCCAATCAATTAAATTTACCACAGGTGGACTCCAATCAAGTTATAGAAACATCTCAAGGATGATCAATGGAAACAGGATGCACATGAGCTCAATTTCGAGTCTCATAGCAAAGGGTCTGAATACTTATGTAAATAAGGTATTTCTGTTTGTTACTTTTAATAAACTTCCAAAAAAGTATACAAACCTGTTTTCAATTTGTCATTATGGGGTATTGTGTGTAGATTGATGAGGATTTTTATTTATTTAATCAAGTTTAGAATAAGGCTTTAATGTAACAAATGTGGAAAAAGCCAAGGGGTCTGAATCCTTTCCGAATGCACTGTATATACATTGTAGATACATAGCTGTAATATATGCGTAGTAGCCCTACAAAGCTACTAAAAAGCCTTTAGTCTTTTCATGTTGTGTTTTAACACATAGTGGTAAATATGTTTCAATGTACTGTGCAACTAGCCTGGCTACCCAAACTCCTTGCTCCGGCCATATGCTACGTCCACAGAAGTTAGTTTCTTCTCCACATTGAGTCTGGATCTGAGTACCTCCCCAACTATTTCTGGAATGCAAACACATTCTAACAGTTCTGATTGGTCCTAGAAACTGATGGGTTGGGCCAGAGCCAGAACATACGTGGGTAAAGCAGCGTTTTAAATATTTGTCATTGGCTTTGATACTCTGATTGGTTAGAGATGATCCAATTGCTAATGACTTTGTTTTGTACAACACCCCTTATTTTGACGTCACCACAAACGACTTCAACGATGGCAGTTTCAGACTGAAATATGTAGCGAACAAAGAGCAGTGAATAATTCAGTTTGAGTCGTCAGCCAACTGTGCCACTGCCACTCTGTACTTTTGCTTTCACTGGTTTTACACTGGTAACAACTCCAAGGGTTCGGGAATCGGACAAGATCGAGGAGTATAGATTGATTTTGTGTTGCTTTTTTTCCCCAGCTCAGCAACTAGTCCCCCCGGATTATTTTTTTGCAGGGAAGGTCTCCATAGAAACCATGGCAGCATTCTTTCTGTCAGCCGGACAGTTTGTTAGAGTCCTTTTAATTAATAACAGCTTTACAGAATTGCACAACAAAAATGTGTTAATCTCAGCGTAGTGCTTTATGTGGCCGACAGCTCTGGAGAAAGGTTTGGCCTCTAAAAACAGAGATAGACTATGACTACAAACAAGGCTTTGATACATTTATATAATTTACATCTACACTCAGTTATTCAACGAAAGGCCAGTTATTGATTGTTTCTTGTTTGTCTCCACCATAAATGCCATCATCCAGCCTTTAAAGGTATGGTTGAACCATCCCTTTAAGAGCTTTGATTTACTCTCATTTACTTGAACATTATATACAATAACAGTATGATGCTTATGGGATTTACTTTCAGCAAAAATATCTCCCAAGTTCTAGCATTTGTCTGAAATATTTATTTGATCAATTTGACTTTGAGATCTTTGAGACCACACTTCATTCGTGACTTCCAGCCCTGAGACAAGTGTTATGATCTTGTATTGTTTTAACAGTATTATGTGAACAGTATATTTCTCATTGTACTCTTGCACAGACAACTGTGTTATCTGAGTGTTAATGGACTAAAGAGGTGAGTTAAGTGTCCTTTGCCTGGACGCTAAAAACTGTTAGCCTAGTATGAAAGTCTGACATGATCATTGACCTGTTATGAAGAAGCGCTTATGTCACTCCTACTTTCTGCTAATTCATGTCACAAGGTCATGCCATGTCCTACTTTGACCTTTGTTAGAACCAATCCTGAGTGTCCTCTGTACGGTGCTTTGTGATAGCCTTAGGGCCTCAATAGTTTTCCAATCAGCCGTTCGCTGATAACCAAACACAATTTATCCTCTCAAATCTGCTATACTCCCACTCCCTCTCCCAGTCACAGCTACTTTGCCCCAGGGTATAGTGGACATTCAGTGCACCACCGCTGTGTGTCATAACAGGGGCGGCAGGTAGCTTAGTGGTTAAGAGTGTTGTGCCAGTAACCGAAAGGTCGCTGGTTCTAATCCCCGAGCCGACTAGGTGAGAAATCTGTCGATGTGCCCTTGAGCAAGGCACTTAACCCTAATTGCTCCTGTAAGTCGCTCTGGATAAGAGCGTATGCTAAATGATAATTGGAAAACATTTACAGTGCAGGACTTCCATTGGTACTCGTGCAGGCAAGGTCACATTGCTTCTAAGCGGCTCATACCCCCCTGAATGATGACTAGATAGTGGGCCATGCCCCCTGTAAGGCCTCAGCACTAGACTTAAATACCAAAGCCCATTAGATCAGTGGTAGATATTTGTTTTCTCGTCGCACAGTCAACTGAGCAGACTGAATACAGCCGTGTAATGACCTTTGTCATCTCGTTTTAAGCACCAGAATATTACATTTTTGCTATGTTTATACCGAACAAAAATATAAACGCAACATACAACAATTTTATAGATTTTACTGAGTTACAGTTCATATGAGAAAATCAGTCAATTGAAATACATTAATTAGGCCTTAATCTATGGATTTCACATGACTGGGAATACAGATATGCATCTGTTGGTCACAGATAACTTTCTTTTTAAAAATGGGGCTCACAATGGGCCTCAGAATGGGCCTCAGGAACTCATCATTGTATTTCTGTGCATTCAAATTGCCATCGATAAAATGCAATTGTGTTCGTTGTCCGAAGCTTATGCCTGCTCATACCATAACCCCACTGCCACCATGGGGCACTCTGTTCACAACGTTGACAGCAAATTGCTGGCCCACACGACGCCATACACGTGGTCTGCAGTTGTGAGGCCGGTTGGACGTACAGCCAAATTCTCAAAAACGATGTTGGAGGCTGCTTATGGTAGAGAAATTCATGTTCAGTTCTCTGGCAACAGCTCTGGTGGACATTCCTGCAGTCAGCATGCATGCTCCCTCAAAACTTGAGACATCTGTGGCATTGTGTTGTGTGACAAAACTGCACATTTCAGAGTGGCCTTTTATTGGCCCCAGCACAAGGTGCACCTGTGTAATGATCATGCTGTTTAATCAGCTTCTTGATATGCCACAGCTGTCAGGTGGATGGATTATCTTGGCAAAGGAGAAATGCTCACTAACAGGGATGTAAACAAATTTGTGCACACAATTTTAGATAAAAATGCTTTTTTTGCATATGGACAATTTCTGGGATCTTTTATTTCAGATCATGAAACATGGGACCAACACTTTACATGTTGCGTTTATATTTTTGTTCAGTATACATTTACATTTGAGTCATTTAGCAGACGCTCCTATCCGGAGCGACTTACAGGAGCAATATTCATTCACATGACATTCATATGCATTGTCATACTCAGAGGGCTGTTTTCTGTGTGTTTCTCACTAATGTATGTGGCTGCGAATAGACTTTTATTACAGACTCTAATGGTTCACAGTGTCACACCCCATCCTGTTGTCCAAACAGGATGAGACCAAGTAAACCCACACGTTAACACAGATTCATTGATCGCCAAAGTTTGAGATTAGACAACAAACCAACACACACTGTTCCTGAACAATAAACAATTGTAACTATTTCTAGACAAAAGCATTCAAGAGCATTTTGGAATGGGTACAATTTCCTTTTGAAATACACAATAGTAAAAGGTCAAATATCGTGACAACCGGATCTGATTTGGGAGTGTAGCGCTTTCAATGCCTCCCTTTCGGTTTACAAAATGCACCCTGTAATCTACTCAAAGCCATGCTGCAAATTCATCCATCAGCAAAAGCTTTGGGATCTTTTCCTCTGTCTTCTCCCCTCCTTGGTCTTCATGCTAAAAGGTTAAGCTAATAATCCCTGAGCCCTGAACTTGTCAGTGGTGACATTTCCTCATGATTTTATTGGGCTGGGATTATTTATCTGTGTGGACCTTATCAGGGCACGTCCCATTAGCCTGTTTAGGGTTTGCTTCGGAGTTGGAGTCTCTATTGTCCAGTGGAGATAGTGGTCGGGGCTAGGGAAAGAAGACAGGCCAGCTTTGGGTAGAATTGCAAAATTCAGGAAAGTTTCCCAAAATTCCCAGTTTTTTCAGAAATCACGGCTGAATGATTCCCAGTTGAAAGATTCTTTCCCTGTTTATGCACTCCTGATTTTGGGAATCCTCCCATTGGGATTTATGAAAACCCTTGGAACTTTTCAGGAATTTTGCAACCCTAGCCTAGGGTACAGAGTGCACTGACAGTAGCAGCCACAACACCGGCCACACCTTTCCCATGAGGCTTAGTAGTTAATGGCATTACATCATCGTCTGTCTCCATTTCTCTTCTTTCATTGTTGTTGTTTGTAGGTTTTGAAACCGGCAGTGACACTGTAATGGCTTACCAGAGGTGGGACCAAATCATTACTATTCGGAGTCGAGTCTCGAGTCAAGTCCAAGTCGCGCATTCTAAGAGCAAGTCAAGTCGACTCACAAGTTTCTTCAAGTCATGTCGCACGTCAAGTAAAAAATAATCTATACATGCAATGACTTGTTCAACTACAACTAGCTTAATTGTATCTACTTATTGAGGAACCAGACAGCCCTTTTCATTATTTTGTCAACAACACATTTTGATTATGTAATGTTTTAACAACAAAATCCAAATCGGCAAGGTCAACGTAATGGTTAACCATATTATCCAATAGCTGAGCTTTGATTCTGTAGGACCAGATAAGCTGTCGTAAGTCAAAAGGACACTAAAATGAGCTATATTACCAACCCAAATAAAGACTAGATTTATGAGTATTCATTGCAAGTACCCCACCCTATTCTCAACAAGCCAGCAGGGCAAGACAATTTATTAAAGATTAGTAGTGGTGTCTGACTCTGTGCCCCTCCCTTCTGTTGCTGCTTGTAGAGGGGTGTTGGAGGAAGTGCCACAGTGTTGTGTTTGGGGATAGAAAACCCCCCAAGCTCTTCTCTTTTACTGGCTCATTGTCAGTCTGCATGATGTGACCCCACCCAGTCTGTCACTGTGTCTGTGTCCCACACGTCTCCCTCCATGTGACGAGGCACAGGATATGCCCGTTGGCCTCGAGCACATTACACTGCAGACTAGAGAGAATCAGGGCAAATCAGGCTCTCTAGTGCTTCTTTTTGCAGACTCTGCAGAATATTTCCTGTCATTGTGAGGGACAGTAGTATCGGTCATGAAGCCTCAAAGCTTCTCTTTGTCGCCCGCCCGCCCGCATGTTTTGTTTTGTTTTTTGGGCGTGACAGCAAGACATACTCAGCCCTGCTTTCAAAACAGAAAGCCTGACCAGTGAAGTGTTTGGCTTTGAACTGAAGACCTAACAGTGGAAACAGCAGAGTAAACTAGGCAGGCCCAGCTAGACATACTCTCCGCCTGAGAGGAAAAACATCTGTTTCAGCTCATTTGTGTGTTTGATTTCTTTGGGAATACAGAATAGATGCCTCAGATTCCTTATTCTCAATGAGCTGTTTTTTATCAGGAAGGATACAGAGAAAGCGTAAAATGGGCTTGATCCAAAAGCGAATGTTTTTTTTTTGTTTTTATCATTGTCTTATTCTTTCATTTCTGAATTCAGATAAAAGTGGAAAATAATAGCCTAGGCTTCATGTACCGATCGCTGTGTATAATTACATTGCTAGTGAGCATAGGTGCCTCTGCACTAACACTGCATTTGTTTTAAAAGTATGCGCATCATTCTGTCATATTTGACCAAGTATCTTGCTGAGGAAACTGTTTGGTTTATGCTTTGGTTTCCAAATTGTTATTATGAAGCACTTTGAATAGCACCAAGCTCAGTAGAAATCCCCAGACCACATCAACAAAGCAGAACACATCTCTCAGTATTTGAAGTGACTCTGCACCTGTGCTCACTCATTTTCCCATTTCCCTTGAACTTTTTACCTGCCTAATCTAATCAAGCTGAGCGGACATATTTCTCTTTTTTTTGTTTTGTTTCCCACACACAGAACTGTGTCATTGTCCTTGCTCTCACTGACACCAGACTCTAGAGTATATATCCCTCTTAGGGGGAAAGGAAAACATGAATTATGTGTCGTCTGCGTAGCAATGATAGGAGAGACCATGTGAGGATATGACAGAGCCAAGTGACTTGGTGTATAGAGAGAATAGGAGAGGGCCTAGAACTGAGCCCTGTGGGACACCAGTGGTGAGAGCACGTGGTGCGGAGACAGTTTCTCGCCACGCCACCTGGTAGGAGCGACCTGTCAGGTAGGACGCAATCCAAGAGTGAGCAGCGCCGGAGATGCCCAACTCGGAGAGGGTGGAGAGGAGGATCTGATGGTTCACAGTATCAAAGGCAGCGGATAGGTCTAGAAGGATAAGAGCAGAGGAGAGAGAATTAGCTTTAGCAGTGCGGAGAGCCTCCGTGACACAGAGAAGAGCAGTCTCAGTTGAATGACCAGTCTTGAAACCTGACTGGTTTGGATCAAGAAGGTCATTCTGAGAGAGATAGCAGGAGAGTTGGCTAGAGACGGCACGCTCAAGAGTTTTGGAGAGAAAAGAAAGAAGGGATACTGGTCTGTAGTTGTTGACATCGGAGGGATCGAGTGTAGGTTTTTTGAGGAGGGGTGCAACTCTCGCTCTCTTGAAGACAGAAGGGACATCTGGCCTTTTTTGGATCATAAGGCCTTTTTTGAGGCCCTAGTTATACCCTAACACAGTGGTCAAATCAAATGAAATCAAGCTTTATTTATACAGCACATTTCAGACATGGATGTGTTTTACAGGAAAAAACTAATAAAAAACAATGAAAATAAAAGCTGAAATATTTACTACACAACAAACATAACGTAAAAAACTAAAGAATGACACAAACTGAACAACTATAAAGCATCCTAAGGAAAAGAAAAGCTTTTAAATATGTCCACAGTTTCGGCCCCCCTCAGGTTCTCTGGCAGGATATTCCACAGGCTGAGGGCATAATAACTAACGTCTGCCTTTCCATGCCTCTTGGTCCTAGGCTTTGGGATAGTTAAAAGGCCAGTGCCAGAGGACCTGAATGACTTACTGGGTACATAACTTAAAAGCACATCTGACATGTATTGTGGTGCACAATCGTGGATTGATTTAAAACAATAGAAGAATCTTCAAATTAATTCTAAAACTCACAGGCTGCCAGTGCAGAGACCTTAAAACCGGTGTGATGTGTGCTCACCGTCTGGTCTTAGTCAGTACCCGTGCTGCAGCATTCTGTATGTTTTGCAGTTGACCAATGGCTTTCTTGGGTAGACCAGACAGGAGAGCATTACAATAGTCAAGCCTTCTTCTAATAAAAGCATGGATGAGTCTCTCTGCATCAGCCTGAGAGAGAAACTGCCGCACCTTGGGAATGTTTCTCAGGTGGTAAAAAGCTATTTTGGTCACATTCAAAATTTTGTTCAGAATCTAAAATAACACCTAGGTTTTTTACCTGGTGTTTTATCTTTATTGCCTGTGAATTAAAATGTGCGGCTAGATTCTCTCTCTGTGCTTTGGCACCAACAATAAGTACCTCAGTCTTGTCTTGATTTAGCTAGAGGAAGTTGTGACCCATCCAAGTATTTAAACCACTTATACCGTCTAATAATTTATCTGTGGAGCTAAAATCCTCTGGTGACACAGAAATATCAAGTTGTGTATCGATTGCATAGCAGTGAAAGTCAATGCTGTGCTTTCTGATAACGCTGCCAAGGGGTAACATATATAAACTGAACAGTACCGGACCCAAAATCGAACCTTGTGGAACGCCACATGTGATATGTATTTTCTCTGAAATATGTTCACCAAGGGTGACAAAAATGCTTGACCGGTTAAATAGGTCCTTAACCAATTTCGAACTGGACCAGAGAGGCCTCTCCAGTCTGTCCAGAAGGACATCATGATCAACAGTATCGAATGCAGCACTTCAATCTAAGAGTACAAGGACAGAGAGCTGTTTGGCATCTGTGTTGGCTCTAAGATAATTTACCACTTTAACTAAGGCTGTCTCTGTGTTGTGGTGGGCATGAAAATTGCTAAGAGCTGAAGCATCTAGATTAATTATCTTCAGAAGGGGTTTCACCATAGCAGTTTTTAGTGCAGTGGGGAAAAGTGCCTGTGAACAGGGAGTGATTAACAATAGCTTGCACTTCTTCAGATATGCAATTAAAAACTGGTTTGAAGAAGGTGGTGGGGATAGGATCGAGGAGGCAGGTAGAAGGCTTAAGTTGTGATATCACTTTCCTGACAAAATAAATCCATAGTGCCTTTGCATGGTAGGCTAGGGCACATATCATCAAACTTCTCATCAGGTCTTGCTTGTTGTTGGTTATCTTATCTTAGATGTGGAGGAAAGTTCACATAGGTTTGCGGGGGTAGGATTTATCATGCCATCAATGGTCAAGAAGAGCACATCCAAATTATTTTGATTAATAGTGAACAAGTTAGAAAAATGAACCTGTCTGGCATTTCTATATATGCCAAATTGCTCTCTCAGAATATCATAATGGACCTGCAACTTTCCTCACTCATCCAAGGGGCTCTCTGTTTGGATGTGGCCTTTTTCAACTTTAATGGAGCTATGGCATCAATGGTTGCCCTTTAATTTGCTATTAAAGGAAGGCAGAATAGGTGGTGGAGTATTGTTCATACACTCAATAAACTCTGTAGCAACTTTAGAGGTAAGACTGCATTTCTTAATAATGCGTTCAGTATTACCCTGTGCTATGGGCAACAAGGTAGTAATAAATACACAGTGGTGATCAGATAAAGCAACATCAACAATAGAGGATATGTCAATAGAGAGCCCCTTGGTAATAACCAGATCCAGAGTATGGCCGTGGTGATGGGTGGGCCCAGTAACAAGTTGGATTGTCAGGGTGACGTGTATGCGGGAAACGAAGTCAAGCGCAGGACACCGAACTACTGGCAGAACGTACTTTACTCAACACAGTAAAGAAAGTACAAAACAAAACTCCAAACAGGGAGAAACAATAATCCATACAACCAGCACTGCCGACCTAACGGAAAACAATCACACACAATAACCAATGAGAGACAGGGGGTTATAAAGGGAATACAACATAACATAATGGGAAACAGGTGAAAACAATCAGGACAAACTAGACAAACACCGAAACATAGATCGGTGGCAGCTAGTACTCCGGGGACGACGAACGCCGAAGCCTGCCCGAGCAAGGAGGAGGGGCAGCCTCGGCTGATTCCGTGACATGGATAAAGTCCATAGAGCTAAAAAGATTAATAAATTCAATGGCCTTGGAGTCAGTCTCTTTGTCAACATGAATATTAAAATCGCCCAACACAATGATTTTATCATAGTTCTCAAGGACAATAGTTCAGATAAATCAATAAAGAAAGTGGGGCAGTGCTTTGATGGCTTATACAGGGTTATGGTCAGCACTGGTGACATTTAAACAGTATAGCATGTTCCTCAAAAGACCCAAAGTCGCCAAAAGAAATGTCCTTACAGCTGAGAGCATTAGTAAAAATAGAGGCTGTCCCCCCACCCTTTTTCCCTTTTCTGATAGTATGAAAAACTGTAATCCGGGAGGAGATTTCAATAAAAGCGGCACTACAGTCTGATGACAGCCATGTTTCAGTGAGAAACACGCAATCAACTTTGCGCTCACTAATGAGGTCATTCACTAGAAAGGTTTTCCTTGTGATTGCTCTAACATTTGAAAGCGCCATATTCAATGAGTGTGGGCCACTCTGTCCCTTGGGGCATCTGCCTCGAGGTAACCAATGGAATAACAACCAAATTATTAACGTTACAACCACGTTTTCTGACAGTCTCCGATCTATCAGAATGGTAGGAGATGACAGGTTGTATAAACTCACTAGAAGGCGGAGTTAAAGGAACATAAATTAGGTTACGCATTAGTTGATATGCTTTCCAAGTCCTCTGTTGCTTATTCTGACAGGGAGAACTGGAGCACTACCAGACTGTGGGCAGAAGGGCGCTGATGTCATGGACACGGACTCCTGGGTTGACAGAGGACCTTGGTCGGTCCACAGATCGTAGGCAGGCCAAAATCTCTCAGCATCAAGCTGCCCACAATGATGGTGGTCGTGATGGAATCCGATGGGGAAGCGACCTGCTGAACTGTGGCGGCCGCGGGGAGAGTGCCACTGGGCTGCCGCCGGCTATTGATATACACCCAGGATCCGTGCTGACTCCCGGGGCTGGTAGGTCTGTCTCAAGCGGAGCAAAGCTGTTTTTTAGCTGGATCGGATCTTCTCGGATAGATGAAGGGTGGCCAGACTGCCTCCCCGATCTCCTATGCCTTGCGAGTGTCCAGTCTCCCATGGGCTGATTTCTAAGTACACCACTCGACTCATCAACAGCTTTGCTATAAGAGGCATTTAAAACTGAGATTCGGTTTGCCTGGGTTACAGCAAGGTCGGTTAGAAAGCAGGTTATCCTTTTCTCGCAGCTAACAGCTAGAGGATCTCTTCCCTAAGCTGCTTGATGGTGTTGCATTTAGGGCAGACAAATCCCTGTCCATTTTCCAGTTCCACCTTATTTACATTTTACATTTTAGTCATTTAGCAGACTCTCTTATCCAGAGCGACTTACCTTCATCTTGTGATTGTGTAGAAATCCTCTTACACCAGAAGCATTTGTGCCCAGCTGTGGATAAAAACACTGGTCGGCTAGCACTGCTAGTGTTAGCCTGCTCCGTTTTCATGATGGCTAGCAGCTAACTGTTACTTAGCTGCTACTTAACAGGAATCTGGGACACAAACTTGCGGTCCCAGCTGTAAAGGCTGACCGCGTCACGGAATGCGTAGCAATACAAACTTTAGCTATGATTAAAAATTATTTCATAAAAATTATTTCATAAAAACAACAAACCGAGTGTAGACCATCTCCTGGTGTTAGGAATCTCCTGGTTTACAGGTCACATCAGGCCTGCAAGTCACATTATGCTGGCTGGCAAAGTGATGTGTAATTCCTATTGATTGGAATCCAGCCAGAGTTAGGATATCCAACAAGTGGAATTGCTAATCACCCGCATCCTGCATTCAGAATGACTGACAGGGTAGGGAAGATTGAATACTGATACTACCTCAACCATCTAAACTTGAACAACCATCTAAATTACGGGTGCAATAAATCCAACAGATTGGATTCATTTAGAAAACTGTATGTTATTTATTTTTGTGTAGCATAAAATGTATTAACCAATCAATGTAAATACAAAAACACAGATATTACAGTAAAACTAAACATTCTGAAAATCTCACTGCAGTAGAGCATGCTGGGAAATATTATATACGGTTCTATGTAGAACCCTTCTTGCCTTCCAAATAATTATTCTTGCCTCCCAAAGAATCATCAAATAACTATTTCTT
The DNA here is from genome assembly GCF_964263955.1 of Coregonus lavaretus. NCBI lineage: Eukaryota > Metazoa > Chordata > Actinopteri > Salmoniformes > Salmonidae > Coregonus > Coregonus lavaretus. The sequence goes on from NC_139998.1 coordinate 47,232,873, forward strand.
CCAAAAACGGTTCTTAGGATGTTAAAGGTTCTAGGTAGAACCCTTTGCCTTACAAAGAACCCTTGTCTTCCAAAAAGGGTTATTCTGATCAAAACGGTTCTTGGTAGAACCCTATCCCTCTGCAAAGAACCCTTTTGGAACCCTTTTTTCTAAGAATGTGTAGTATTAAGTGATGGCATTGGTGTGACTATTAATATCATTATTAATATCACTATTAAAGTCACTATTATAGACCCCCTGCATTATTGTCTGTCATCTGCTGCATCCCTGTCATATTTTAGGTGTGATCCCTTAAGCTCCCCCCCACCCCCTCCATCTGTATATAGCTCCTGTATGCCCCTATGGAGCTTAGCTTATTGCAGCAGTGCATTTTCACTGGTGCTTTGACAGGCCCTCTTCTGGGATACACCCACATACAACCACCCTCACACACACATGCACGCACACACAGGTATTCACACACACGCACACACGCACGCACGCGCACACACACACATCAGGTCACAGCGCCCTCAGATTCACCTCCAATGAAATGTTCAAGCGTAATGAAAAGGGCTGGACATTATGCACCAGTTTATGGTCAGTATTCATGAGTGAAATTGGCCAGTGCTCTGCAATACCCCCAGAGGCATTAGAGCCAAATGTGTTGATGCTGGAAGTCTGAACATTCCCACAGCGGTTTACCATGGACATTTTGCTTGGCCTCATATTGATACATTCATCAGCCTATCTCTAATGACGAAAAGCTTCAAGGGCTAATATTGGGCAACGCAACAATTCACGCTTTTATGAAACATTTATATGGGATTTTTTAAAAATGAAAACGAAGCCGTGTCTGTGGAAGGGGAACAAGCTTCTCTTTGAGGGCTGACCAAAACCTGAACCCCTCTGCCGTTGTTGGCACTTCATGAAAATGTGCATGTGACAGTGAGAAAATTAGCATGTGAATGCTCAGAGAGATATGATCTTCATTTTAGAGAATCCAGAGCTATCAAAGAATGCACTGAGTAACTGCAGCTGGGAAGGAACAAAATAAATCCTGTCTAGACTGTTGATTTTTCACGTGAATAATGCAAGGTTACGTAATAGATTCACCACTACAGTTTGACCCCCACTCGCCCTCTAAAGGTTTCCACTCAGATTAATTAGTTCATCTCCTGATGTACTGTAGCCACTCCAACAGCCTCCATCAAACCGTATATATTGGTGGGTAGCCTTTACTTATTGATAGATAGGCCATACATATTGGTAGATAGCCCATACATATTGGTAGAAAGCCCATACATATTTATAATGGTGGATATGGTCTAGCTGGGGCTGATGTGTAAAGCATGTATCACTGTGTGTATGCTAGCATTGTTTATGCAGTGTCTTAGAGAGTGCTACAGTATTATATAGCATTCAGATAAGGCAGCAGTGATGGTAGCCGGCTTTGTCCTGTCCTTTCCCTCTCTCTCCTCTACGGCCTGTCAGTCCAAAGCTGCTGACTGGGCACACAGCAGCAAGCAGGCGTTTTCCCCAGACAATACAGCCATCTACAATTTGCATACCGCCCCAACAGATCCACAGACGAAGCAATCACAATTGCACTCCACACTGCCCTCTCCCACCTAGAAAATAGGAATATATATGTGAGGATGCTGTTCATAAACTACAGCTCAGCATTCAACACCATAGTGCCCTCCAAGCTCGTCATCAAGCTCGGGACCCTGGGACTGAACACCTCCCTCTGCAACTGGATCCTGGACTTACTGACGGGCCGCCCCCAGGTGGTAAGGGTAGGCAACAACACCACGCTGACCCTCAACGCGGGGGCCCCCCAGGGGTATGTGCTTAGCCCCCTCCTGTACTCCCTCTTCACCCACGACTGTGTGGCCACGCTCGACATCCTACTCCATCATCAAGTTGGCTGACGACATGAAGGTGGTAGGCCTGATCACCAACAGCGATGAGACAGCCTACAGGTAGGAGGTCAGAGACCTGGCATTGTCAGCAAGACCAAGGAGCTGATCATGGACTACAGGAAACAGGGGCAGGTGCACACACCCATCCACATCGATGGTGCCACAGTGGAGAGGGTCAAGAGCTTCCAGTTCCTCTGTGTCCACATCACTGAGGACTTAACATGTTGCTCTCACATCAGCACAGTCGTGAAGAAGGCACGGCAGTGCTTCTTCTCCCTCAGGAGGCTGAAACGATTTGGTATGGCCCCTAAGAGCCTTAGGAACTTTTACAGCTGAACCATCGAGAGCATCCTGACTGGTTGTATCACCGTCTGGTATGGCAACTGCACCACCCTCGACCCGAAGGCCCTAAAGAGGGTGGTGCGGAAGGCCCAGCACATAACTGGGGGTGAGCTCCCAGCCATCCAGGACGTACATGCCAGGCGGTGTCTGAGAAAAGCCCGACATTTTTCAAAAGACTCCAGCCACCCGAGACATGGACTGTTCTCCATGCTTATGTCCGGCAGGCGGTACCGGTGCATCAAGGCTCAGACCAACAGACTCCTAAACAGCTTCTATCCCCTGGCAATAAGGCTAAATGATTATTGATTAGATGTATTACTACCACTACACTGCTGTTCATTTATTATTGATTGCCATTACCATTAGTATCTATCTATTTATCCTGCTACTGGTCACTATTACTCCTGTTTACATGTATATAGAATATTACCATTCATATATTACCATAAGTATTTATATATTCCTGCTACCAGTCACTTTTCACACCTACACTGACACTCTTGCACTCACCCACACACTCACACTTACATAGACACACTCACCACCACCACACACCCACCCACCCACCACTTATGCTGCTGCCATGCTGTTTACTATTGTTATTATTATTCATCCTGTTACCAATCACTTTCTCCTAATCCTTGCCTACATGTACATATCTACCTCAATACTCCAGTAAATGTGGTACTGGCACTGACCCTGTATATAGCTTCCTCTCTTATTTCTTATTTCTCGGGGTAAAATACATAAATTAGTTCTACTATTTTGATATTGAATACTGCACTGTTGGGTAGGGCTTGCAAGGTAAGCGTTCCACTGTACTTGTGCATGTGACAAATAAAACTTGAAACTTGAAACAATAAAACATTTTCTCCTCTCTTTTGCCTGGTACACATGGTCCTAGGCTGAGTTCTGCTGGCTCGCCTTGTTAAAATAAAAAGGCCCTCGTAGTAAATTATAACCTCCTGCTCTCCCCTTTTTCTGCTTACCCCCTCAGCTTCTCATACCACTGTCCACTGTAAGCCAAGCAGCCAAGCATATTTCACTTATGAGCCCTTAAAAACGCATGATATTTTTACAGTTGGTGTGTGTTACAGTATGTGCGGTGGGTGGGTGGGTGGGGGGGGGGGGGGGGGCTGTGGGGTGGTTCCTGGGGGATGAGAAACACATGTTGGGGTAGCGGTGGTGTTGGGTCGGTGGAGAAGGGCTGTAGCGGAGGCCAGGCATTCCTGCGTTCCCTCATGGCATGCTGTACATCTCATCTTTCAAACGGGGCTATCAGAGGGGGGGTTGGTTCAGACACTCCTGATCAACACACCCCCAGTCAGGGACTGTATGGAATGGTGCTGCTACTGGTGGTGGTGGTGTCAGGGTGGGATGCATGCATACCTCTCCTCTCCCTCTCCTCTCCCTATGGAGAGGGCTCTGATAAGGAGCTCTGAGGCTTCCCAGACATTCTAAGAGCACATGAAGAGTGGCTGTCTTGTTGTGGAGTGGACCCCCCTGTCAGACACTGTGTTGCAGTTTGAGGTTTCTGTTACCTTGACTACAATGAGTAAGGGGGAGGGAGGGTTGTTAACCCCCACCGTAACAAGTTATCCTCCACTTGTTTGAGGTCATATTTTGGTATTGGAAGTCTGGCAGTTTTTCGGGGGGCTTTTGCAACCTTTCTGTGGTGAAAGTGAGGGGAAACATTGGCATGCTCTCTCTCTCTCTCGACACTGATCCCCTGCAGTCTCCTCCAGGAAAGAATTCCTCAATTTTCAACCACCCCAAAAAACGATTGTGAAAAAAGCTTATATTGAGCCAGCTTGAGCCTCAGCTTGTCTCTTGTACTATTTCACGCTCGACTTGTCTAACTGTTATTTAGCTTATTATGACATTACAGTGCCAGCCATCTTGGCTAGCACACTAGACCCAGAGTGGCGATGCATTACCGTGGTTGTCGACAGTGCTTTTGGATAAGGAGTCTTGAGTATATTTTAGTCATTTAGCAGACACTCTTATCCAGAGCGACTTACAGGAACAATTAGGGTTAAGTACCTTGCTCAAGGGCACATCGACAGATTTTTCACCTAGTCAACTCGGGGATTCAAACCAGCGACTTTTCAGTTACTTGTCTAACTCTCTTAACCTCTAGGCTACCTGCCACCTGGAATAGTGCACTCACTCTACTAAGCTACTGGCCATTTGCTGCTTGTGGCTTGATTGTCCTTTTGATGTGTTTTCTCTGGGGTGAAAAGTCAAGGAGAGGAAGTCCTTTTGGCATTCTTACACTGACCTATCAGAGATGAGAACAGGAGCCTAGAGATAAGGGTGGCTGCACAATAGACATGGCAGATCAATAATCTTCTGGAACATGCAGGAGCAAAATGAGTCCAGGGTCAAAGTCTAACTGGCCAGAGAGAGGACCAATCCTGTATAACTCTGATAACATGGTCCTGCTGTGGTAGCCACAATGTATGGTTCGGTTAAACAGTTCTGGACTAAGGGTAGACTTAGCTACAATTAATTTGAGTTTGGTTACAAATATAATTCATATAAAGATTCAAATGTGTGTAATAACATAAACCGCAAACAGGACAACAGCTGTAAGTACTTTGTAATAACATATACTGTAGCCTACAGTACCAGGTAAATACTGTACATAGGTTTTATAGGGCACTTCATGTAAAGTGGGACCATATGGGATTCACTGTGTGTTAATGTGTTTTATTGTGTATGAATGTGTGAAAATATGGATAGACTGCATCACGGCAAGATGCCTTGTGGGGACCACTTCTGGAATCAATTAGCCTGGCATGCGATGGAGAAACATTGTCATAATACAGCATATTATTGCCCGACATCAATATTTTCTTTGTTCAATGACCCTTGTTCTAATTTCTTTCTTTCTGTTTCTTAAAATGAATGGAATTTCCTCGTTTGATTGATGACTGTTCAAGCGCATCCTTATTTCCCCACAAAGATCTCAAAATAAGAAAATATGAGGTGGCTGTTCTACAAAATTATCGATGGTATCTATTTGATAAATCATTATTTTCTTGAAGGTGCTGAGAGAGTGGTAATAAGTTTGATGGTTTTCTTAAATAAAATAATGTGTGTGAGTAGTGATAAGTTGTGCTGTTGCCAATGAATCAGCGATTTGTGTGGTCGTCATTTTTTGGCATTATTCCACCTATTAAATTCTATATACAAGGTGTTACTTTCTTTACTACAGTATTTGTTTCTTAATCAGGAGTCAGTGATGTGAACTAATTATAGGGTCCTACTGTAGCTCTAGACCAGATTAACCATAACATGACTATTAACCATAACATGACTATTAACCATACACATGACTATTAACCATAACATGACTATTAACCATAACATGACTATTAACCATAACATGACTATTAACCATAACATGACTATTAACCATAACATGACTATTAACCATAACATGACTATTAACCATACACATGACTATTAACCATACACATGACTATTAACCATAACATGACTATTAACCATACACATGACTATTAACCATAACATGACTATTAACCATACACATGACTATTAACCATAACATGACTATTAACCATAACATGACTATTAACCAAACACATGACTATTAACCACACGCATTACTATTAACCAAACACACATGACTATTGACCAAATACACGACTATTGACCATACACACGGCTATTGACCATACACGTGACAATTAACCACACATGTGACTATTGACCACACACGTGACTATTGAATATACATGACTATTGACCATACACATGACTAATAACCAAAAACATGACTATTAACCACACACATGACTATTAACCAAACACACGACTATTGACCATACATGTGACAATTAACCACACACATGACTATTGACCATACACGTGACTATTAACCATACACATTACAATTAACCATACACATGACAATTAACCATACACATGACTATTAACCATACACATGACAATTAACCATACACATGACTATTAACCATACACATGACTATTAACCATACACAGGACAATTAACCATACACATGACAATTAACCATACACATGACTATTAACGTCATTTAGCAGACACTCTTATCCAGAGCGACTTACAGTTAGTGCATACATTATTCTTTTTTATTTTCATACTGGCCCCCCGTGGGAATCGAACCCACAACCCTGGCGTTGCAAACACCATGCTCTACCAACTGAGCTACCTGGACCAATTGTGCGCCGCCCCATTGGTCTCCCGGTTGCGGCCGGCTACAGCAGAGCCTGGATTCGAACCAGGATCTCTAGTGGCACAGCTAGCACTGCGATGCAGTGCCTTAGACCACTGCGCCACTCGGGACACATGACAATTAACCAAACACATACACATGACAATTAACCACACACGACTATTAACCACACACATGACTATTAACCATACACATGACTATTAACCATACACATGACATTTAACCATACACATGACTATTAACCATACACATGACAATTAACCATACACATGACTATTAACCATACACATGACTATTAACCATACACCTGACAATTAACCATACACATGACTATTAACCATACACATGACTATTAACCATACACATGACAATTAACCATACACATGACTATTAACCATACACATGACATTTAACCATACACATGACTATTAACCATACACATGACAATTAACCATACACATGACTATTAACCATACACATGACTATTAACCATACACCTGACAATTAACCATACACATGACTATTAACCATATACATATGACTATTAACCATACACATGACTATTAACCACACACATGACTATTAACCATACACCTGACAATTAACCATACACATGACTATTAACCATACACATGAAAATTAAACATACACATGACAATTAACCATACACATGACTATTAACCATACACATGACTATTAACCACACACATGACTATTAACCATACACATGACTATTAACCATACACATGACAATTAACCATACATATGACAATTAACCATACACACATACACATGACAATTAACCACACACGACTATTAACCACACACATGACTATTAACCATACACATGACTATTAACCATACACATGACTATTAACCATACACATGAAAATTAACCATACACATTACTATTAACCATACACATGACTATTAACCATACACATGACAATTAACCATACACATGACTAATAACCATTCACATGACAATTAATCACACACATGACTATTAACCATACACACATGACAATTAACCATACACGACTATAAATCATACACACATGACTATTAATCATACACATATGATTATTAACCATACACATGTGACTATTCACCATACAGATATGACTATTCACCATACACATATGACTATTAACCATACATACATGGCAATTAACCATACACATGACTATTAACCATACACCCATGACAATTAACCATACACACGACTATTAACCACACACATGACTATTAACCATACACATGACAATTAACCATACACATGACTATAAATCATACACATGACTATTAATCATACACATATGATTATTAACCATACACATATGACTATTCACCATACACATATGATTATTAGCCATATATATGATTATTAACCATACACATGACTATTAACAACATGACAATTAACCATACACATGACAATTAACCATACACACATGACAATTAACCATACACACATGACTATTAACCACACACATGACTATTAACCGTACACACAACAATTAACCATACACATGACTATTAACCATACACACATGACTATTAACCATACACACATGACAATTAACCATACACATGACAATTAGCCATACACACATGACTATTAACCACACACATGTCTATTAACCATACACATATGACAATTAACCATACACATGACTAATAACCATACACATGACTATAAATCATACACACGACTATTAATCATACACATATTATTATTAACCATACACATATGACTATTCACCATACACATATGACTATTAACCATACACACATGACTATTAACCACACACATGACTATTAACCATACACACATGACAATTAACCATACACATGACTATTAACCATACACATGACTATAAATCAATCACATGACTATTAATCATACACATATGATTACTAACCATACACATATGACTATTCACCATACACACATGATTATTAACCATATACATATGATTATTAACCATACACATGACTATTAACCATACACGTATGATTATTAACCATACACGTATGACTATTAACCATAATCATATGATTATTAACCATACATATGACTATTAACCATACACGTATGATTATTAACCATACACGTATGACTATTAACCATAATCATATGATTATTAACCATACTATGAGTGTATCTAGGAAATAATCTGTGTAGGAAAGCTAAGCAGCCATGGCACTGATCTGCAAATGTTCTGAATTCCTCAGGTATGAAAGCATAGATGCATACATGTGTTTTCTCTCTAGTAAAATGCTTGACCTGTGGGAATGAGATTTTACAACTGTCAATGAGACGGGAGGATGAAATTCAGATCTCTCCCCCCCCCCCTGCCCCGATTTATGAAGTGCTACTGACTGGTATTCATTTTACTCAGTGCTTTGGCAACATGGGGCTACTCCTGTGTGTTTGTAATCAAAGGAGAGAGAAGGAGAGGGAGGGAGATGCTTGTTAATGCCTGTTTGTGAAAGCAACTTAATAGTTTGTAATGAAGGTAACAATGGGTGGAAGGAATGCAACTTGGCCTTACCCATACTTCTCAACATCAACATGTTTTAAATGCAAAGAGACCCATAGTATCCAAGACCACCACAAACCTATTAGACTGGCTGTGTCTTCAGAATGTTGTCTTCACGGCCAATTGTCCGTTGGGTTTCTTGTTAACCATATCTCTCTCTCTCTTTCTCTCCCCTCTCTTTCTCCCTCTCTCTCTCTCTCATTCTGGCAGGATGTCTGAGGCGCTGTCACAGCAGGAGAGAATCCAGGCTATAGCGGTAAGTGATGAGATCATCATGCCACATCATGCTACACTCTCACCCTCAAAACACTTTCTATACAGTATAATCTACTGCATACTCTGACATTACTGAGCAGGGAAACGATTGCAACACTTAATATGCTTACAGTGGGGAAAAAAAGTATTTAGTCAGCCACCAATTGTGCAAGTTCTCCCACTTAAAAAGATGAGAGAGGCCTGTAATTTTCATCATAGGTACACGTCAACTATGACAGACAAATGTATAATTTTTTTCTCCAGAAAATCACATTGTAGGATTTGTAATGAATTTATTTGCAAATTATGGTGGAAAATAAGTATTTGGTCACCTACAAACAAGCAAGATTTCTGGCTCTCACAGACCTGTAACTTCTTCTTTAAGAGGCTCCTCTGTCCGCCACTCGTTACCTGTATTAATGGCACCTGTTTGAACTTGTTATCAGTATAAAAGACACCTGTCCACAACCTCAAACAGTCACACTCCAAACTCCACTATGGCCAAGACCAAAGAGCTGTCAAAGGACACCAGAAACAAAATTGTAGACCTGCACCAGGCTGGGAAGACTGAATCTGCAATAGGTAAGCAGCTTTGTTTGAAGAAATCAACTGTGGGAGCAATTATTAGGAAATGGAAGACATACAAGACCACTGATAATCTCCCTCGATCTGGGGCTCCAAGCAAGATCTCACCCCGTGGGGTCAAAATGATCACAAGAACGGTGAGCAAAAATCCCAGAACCACACGGGGGGACCTAGTGAATGACCTGCAGAGAGCTGGGACCAAAGTAACAAAGCCTACCATCACTAACACACTACGCCGCCAGGGACTCAAATCCTGCAGTGCCAGACGTGTCCCCCTGCTTAAGCCAGTACATGTCCAGGCCCGTCTGAAGTTTGCTAGAGTGCATTTGGATGATCCAGAAGAGGATTGGGAGAATGTCATATGGTCAGATGAAACCAAAATATAACTTTTTGGTAAAAACTCCACTCGTCGTGTTTGGAGGACAAAGAATGCTGAGTTGCATCCAAAGAACACCATACCTACTGTGAAGCATGGGGGTGGAAACATCATGCTTTGGGGCTGTTTTTCTGCAAAGGGACCAGGACGACTGATCCGTGTAAAGGAAAGAATGAATGGGGCCATGTATCGTGAGATTTTGAGTGAAAACCTTCCATCAGCAAGGGCATTGAAGATGAAACGTGGCTGGGTCTTTCAGCATGACAATGATCCCAAACACACCGCCCGGGCAACGAAGGAGTGGCTTCGTAAGAACCATTTCAAGGTCCTGGAGTGGCCTAGCCAGTCTCCAGATCTCAACCCCATAGAAAATCTTTGGAGGGAGTTGAAAGTCCGTGTTGCCCAGCGACAGCCCCAAAACATCACTGCTCTAGAGGAGATCTGCATGGAGGAATGGGCCAAAATACCAGCAACAATGTGTGAAAGAAGACTTACAGAAAACGTTTGACCTGTGTCATTGCCAACAAAGGGTATATAACAAAGTATTGAGAAACTTTTGTTATTGACCAAATACTTATTTTCCACCATAATTTGCAAATAAATTCATTAAAAATCCTACAATGTGATTTTCTCATTTTGTCCGTCATAGTTGACGTGTACCTATGATGAAAATTACAGGCCTCTCTCATCTTTTTAAGTGGGAGAACTTGCACAATTGGTGGCTGACTAAATACTTTTTTCCCCCACTGTATATACAGTAGTAGATGGACTGGCTTGGGTTTGATGGATTTTATTGGAGATTTCCTCCTCCACTTTCATTTACGTCTTGAGCTTTCCATAGGTGTTCCATGAGTGTTTCTCGAGCGTTCATCTTTAGTGGCTTTAATCATTCATTCTTACCAACTGGGAAGGAGAATTAAAACCTTTGATCCCTAAGCCCATGTCTTTCAGCGTCTTCCTCCAAAGACACCCCAAACTCTCTCTCTCCTCTCCCTCTATCTCGCTCTCCTTCTAACTATCTTTTTTCGCTATGTCTTAATCTGCCCTACACATACTGTACACAAACACACACACACATAAACTAATTTATCTTTAAAGATTCTGCCTTATTATAACTCTGCCTGGATGGAGAGAGAGGAGAGAGGTACTCACTTGTCTCCATCTCTACCTCCATCTCTACCCCTCTCTCTCTCTCTCTCTCTCTCTTTCTCCCTCCCCTTCTCCCTCTCTCTCTCGCTCTCTCTCTCTCTCTCTCTCTCTCTCTCTCTCCCTCTCTGTCTCCTTTTCTCATTCTTTCAATTTAATTCTGTCCCTTTTCAATAATGCTGCATGAGCAAAACCTACAGATAGACCTAGCCAAGGCCAGTGCTGCAGGCTGCACAGTTTAAATGGGCACTGTAAAAAACAATGCTAACAAACACTCACTTCCAATACAGCCTCATGCCAATACCCTCAACACCCCTGGCATTTCCCATATTTCTCACCACTCTTCTATTTGTATGCCCTATGTCATCCATAACGCTAATAAAACAATTTAGCTTAAGAACACAGTTATTCTGCCTACATGGGAATTTAACCCACAACTGTAGTGTTATGAACTCTGCACTCTAACCAACTGAGACACCAGGCCAGCCATCTTCACTGTAGTACTATGGCTGACCCTGTAAAACAACACATTTCACTGCACCTATCTGGTGTATGTGACAATAAAACATATACAGTACCAGTCAAACGTTTGGACACACCTACTAATTCAAAGGTTTTTCTTTATTTTTTACTATTTTCTACATTGTAGAATTATAAGGAAGACATCAAAACTATGAAATAACACATATGGAATCATGTAGTAACCAAAAAGGTGTTAAACAAATCAAAATATATTTTATATTTGACATTCTTCAAAGTAGCCACCCTTTGCCTTGATAACAGCTTTGCACACTCTAGTCACTAAGCTCTTCAGTAAGGCCATTATACTGCCAATGTTTGACTATGGAGATTGCATGGCTGTGTGCTCGAGTTTATACACCTGTTAGCAACGGGTGTGGCTGAAGCAGCCGAATCCCCCTGAGAATTTTGATTGTATGGACATTCAAAACTGGCCAAAATAGATCAGGCGCTTTGAAAGGTACAGAGTAGCTTCAGAATTAAATGTGAAAAATGTGGCATTTCAAGTTAATACACTGATTTACTCTATGGGTGATGAAGCAGAGGATATATTAAATGTTTCACCGTTGATTGAGGAAGAGAAATGTAACTACAGTGCCGTTAAAGACTGCTTTGAAATGCATTTCCTATGGCGATACAACATTGTATTTGAGAGAGCTAGGTTTAATGTGCGCAAACAGGAGCAGGGTAAAACCGCTGACAGCATTATCACAGCTGTTCACAAGCTAGCGGAACATTGTCAGTTTGGTGCACTCAGGGAAGAACTGATCCGAGATCGGATTGTAGTGGGGAATAAGAAATATCTCACTTTCTGAAAAGTTACAGTTGGATTCACAGCTTACCTTGTCCAAAGCTGTAAACCAGGTTAGGCAAAGTGAGACAGTAAAATAAACAGCAGGCGATGCTGTGAGGAAATACAGTAGTCGATGCAGTGAGGAAATACATGCATTTTCCTAAAGTGCTAAAAAAAAACAGAGGGGAACACAGAACAGAGACAGACGTGGAGAAAACAATCACAGACAGCGCCAGTAGCCAGTTCAAGTATTTGTCGCAAATGTTTGGAAATCCCCTTTCCACAGCTGGAAAGATTGCCCAGCAAATGATGGAAACGTCACAGGAGAGGACACTTTTCAGCGGTCTGTTGATCAGCATGAGGAGGAGGAGCAGTCACAGTAGGACAGCATCTTTCTGGGGGAAGTCAGGGAAAACAACGCTGGCTGGCACTCAGACATTAAACTCAATGGGGAGGTTGTGCCATTGAAACTAGGCACAGGGGCAGCAGTGACATCAATCCCCACTAGTCTGTATTTATTTTTGTTTTATTTATTTCACCTTTATTTAACCAGGTAAGCCAGTTGAGAACAAGTTCTCATTTACAACTGCGACCTGGACAAGATAAACCAAAGCAGTGCGATAAAAACAACAACACAGAGTTACATATGGGGTAAAACAAAACATAAAGTCAAAAATACCACAGAAAATATATATACAGTGTGTGCAAATGTAGCAAGTTATGGAGGTAAGGCAATAAATAGGCCATAGTGCAAAATAATTACAATTAGTATTAACACTGGAATGATAGATGTGCAAGAGATGATGTGCAAATAGAGATACTGGGGTGCAAATGAGCAAAATAAATAACAATATGGGGATGAGGTAGTTGAGTGGGCTAATTTCAGAAGGGCTGTGTACAGGTGCAGTGATCAGTAAGGTGCTCTGACAACTGATGCTTAAAGTTAGTGAGGGAGATAAGAGTCTCCATCTTCAGATATTTTTGCAGTTCGTTCCAGTCATTGGCAGCAGAGAACTGGAAGGAATGGCGGCCAAAGGAGGTGTTGGCTTTGGGGATGACCAGTGAGATTTTCCTGCTGGAGCGCATACTATGGGTGAGTGTTGCTATGGTGACCAATGAGCTAAGATAAGGCAGAGATTTGCCTAGCAGTGATTTATAGATGGCCTGGAGCCAGTGGGTTTGGCGACGAATATGTAGTGAGGACCAGCCAACAAGAGCGTACAGGTCACAGTGGTGGGTAGTATATGGGGCTTTGGTGACAAAACGGATGGCACTGTGATAGACTACATCCAATTTGCTGAATAGAGTGTTGGAGGCTATTTTGTAAATGACATAGCCGAAGTCAAGGATCGGTAGGATAGTCAGTTTTATGAGGGCATGTTTGGCAGCATGAGTGAAGGAGGCTTTGTTGCGAAATAGGAAGCCGATTCTAGATTTAATTTTGGATTGGAGATGCTTAATGTGAGTCTGGAAGGAGAGTTTACAGTCTAACCAGACACCTAGGTATTAGTAGTTGTCCACATACTCTAGGTCAGACCCGTCGAGAGTAGTGATTCTAGTCGGGTGGGCGGGTGCCAGCAGCGTTCGATTGAAGAGCATGCATTTAGTTTTACTAGTGTTTAAGAGCAGTTGGAGGCTACGGAAGGAGTGTTGTATGGCATTGAAGCTCGTTTGGAGGTTTGTTAACACAGTGTCCAATGAAGGACCAGATGTATACAAAATGGTGTCGTCTGCATAGAGGTGGATCTGAGAGTCACCAGCAGCAAGAGCGACATCATTGATATACACGGAGAAAAGAGTCGGCCCAAGAATTGAACCCTGTGGCACCCCCATAGAGACTGCCATAGGTCCAGACAACAGGCCCTCCGATTTGACACATTGAACTCTATCTGAGAAGTAGTTGGTGAACCAGGCGAACCAGTCATTTGAGAAACCAAGGCTATTTAGTCTGCCAATAAGAATGCGGTGGTTGACAGAGTCGTAAGCCTTTGCCAGGTCGATGAAGACGGCTGCACAGTACTGTCTATTATCGATTGCGGTTATAATATCGTTTAGGACCTTGAGCGTGGCTGAGGTGCATCCATGACCAGCTCGGAAACCGGATTGCATAGCGGAGAAGGTACGGTGGGATTCGAAATGGTCGGTGATCTTATATAAGTTTGTTAACTTAGCTTTCCAAAACTTTCGAAAGGCAGGGCAGGATGGATATAGGTCTGTAACAGTTTGGATCTAGAGTGTCACCCCCTTTGAAGAGGGGGATGACCGCGGCAGCTTTCCAATCTCTGGGGATCTCAGACGTTACGAAAGAGAGGTTGAACAGGCTAGTAATAGGGGTTGCGACAATTTCTGCGGCTATTTTTAGAAAAAAAGGGTGATTTGTGGGGGGGGGGGGGGGGGGGGGGGGGGCATGGGCAAGTTGCAGCGGAGGGTGCAGAGCTGGTGGCCGGGGTAGTGGTAGCCAGGTGGAAAGCATGGCCAGCCGTAGCAAAATGCTTGTTGAGATTCTCGATTATTGTAGATTTATCGGTGGTGATAGTGTTTCCTAGCCTCAGTGCAGTGGGCAGCTGGGAGGAGGTGCTCTTATTCTCCATGGACTTTACAGTGTCCCAAAACCTTTTGGAGTTAGTGCTACAGGATACACATTTCTGTTTGCAAAAGCTAGCCTTTGCTTTCCTAACTGCTTGTGTATATTGGTTCCTAACTTCCCTGAAAAGTTGCATATCGCGGGGGCTATTCGATGCTAATGCAGTACGCCACAGGATGTTTTTGTGCTGGTCAAGGGAAGTCAAGTCTGAGGAGAACCAGGGGCTATATCTGTTCTTAGTTCTGAATTTTTTGAATGGGGCATGCTTATTTAAGATTGAGAGGAAAGCACTTTTAAAGAACAACCAGGCATCCTCTACTGACGGAATGAGATCGATATCCATCCAGGATACCTGGGCCAGGTCAATTAGGAAGGCCTGCTCGCTACTGTATAGCTACAGTAGAGATGGCCCTTTGCTCCCTACAAACAAAAAACTGTACGGGCCCAGTAATAAGATATTACCAGTGGGACGGCAGATGGTGAGTAAACTGGAGAGTAAAGACAAAAGTGCCATCCAGCCTGTCTTCGTCATTGACTCTCTGGCCAGATCGTTGCTGGGGCTGCCAGCAATTGATGCATTGCAACTCATTGAGAGAGTGAGCGAACTGGAGGACCCAGGGAAGGTTTTCAAAAAGAAATTCCCCAAAGTGTTTTCTGGCCTAGGAAGACTAGAAGGTAACTACAAAATCCGCCTGAAGGAGGATGCCGTCCCCTATGCCCTTACCACCCCCTGCCGTGTGTCTATCCCTTTATTGGCCAAAGTAAAAGAAGAGTTGGCGAGGATGGAATAAATTGGGTCTGTGTCTAAAATGGAGAGTCCCACTGACTGGTGTGCAGGGATGGTGGTGGTCCCAAAAGCCAATGGGGACATTAGGATCTGTGTCGACATGACTGACTTGAATGAGGCACTCGGCAGAGAGAGACACATCTTACCATCAGTGGAGCAGTCGCTGGCTCAGTTGGATGGCTCACAGGTCTTCATAAAGCTGGATGCCCACTCAGGCATCTGTCAGATACCCCTGTCACCAGACAGTAGGGCACTCACAACGTTTATAACACCGTTTGGCCGGTACTGTTTCAACGTTTTGCCATTTGGAATCGCTTCTGGTTCTGAGCATTTCCAAAGACGCATGTCCCAGCTGTTGGATGGGCTGAGGGGCATCATAGATGACGTGCTCTTGTGCGGACAGGACAGAGCAGAACATGATGAAAGACTTACAGCAGTTCTGACCAGACTCCAGGAGACTGGCCTGAAACTCAATGAAAAATGCACTTTCGCACAGTCAGTGGTCTTGTTCTTGGGACACAGTGCAGCTGGAACAGAGCCAGACAAGATCAGCACCATCACATGCCCATCCCCCAGAACATGGCTGAAGTCAGGACCTTCTTAGGCATGGCCACATATGTGGGTAAGTTCTTCCCACAATTTTCAGACACAACCAAACCCCTGAGAGACTTTAAGCCAAAGAGAATGACTGGTCATGGGGTCACATGCAACAGGCGGCGTTTGACAAAATCAAAGGAGACCTCACAGAGAGTGCTGGCCCAGTACTGTACCCACGCTAAGACAAAGGTGTCAGCAGATGCATCATCGTTTGGGCTTGGGGCGGTCCTCACACAGATGCAAGACAACATGGAATGACGTCCAGTAGCATACATCTCACAAAGCTTATCCGACACAGAGTAAAGGTATGCACAAGTGGAGAAGGAGGCGTTGGCTATCACATGGGCATGTGAAAAGCTCAGCCAATACCTTATTACCTTATCCCCCCAGTGTTCCCCCACCCCCCAGTGTTCCCCCACCCCAAGTGTCCCCCTACCCCTCAATGTTCCCCCACCCCACAGTGTCCCCCCAACCCCCAGTCTACCCCCATCCCGCAGTGTCCCCCCACCCCACTGTTCCCCCACCACCCAGTGTCCCCCCGCCCCCTAGTGTCCCTCCACCCCCCAGTGTCCCCCCACCCCTCAGTGTCCCCCCAGTGTCCCCTCCCCCCATCCCCCAGTGTTACCTCCCCACCACCCCCCAGTGTCCCTCCACTCCCCAGTGTCCCCCCAACCCCCAGTGTTCCCCCACCCCCAGTGTCCCCCCACCCCCCAGTGTCCCCCAACCCCCAGTCTTCCCCCACCACCTAGTGTGCCCCACCCCCCAGTGTTTCCTCCACACCCCAGTGTCCCCCAACCCCCAGTCTTCCCCCACCCCCCAGTGTCCCCCCACCCCACTGTTCCCCGACCCCCAGTGTCCCCCCACCCCCCAATGTTCCCCCACCCCCAGTGTCCCCCCACCCCCCAGTGTCTCTCTACCCCCCAGTGTCCCCCCACCCCCCAGTGTCCCCCCACCCCACTGTCCCCCCACCCCTCAGTGTTCCCCTCAGTGTTCCCCTCAGTGTGTGTCGGTCCTGGTGGTTATGGGTGTGCTCTCTTCAATGCCTTCCCGGGCGTCGGGCGAGGCTTGGTCCTTTCCGCCCTTGGAAAATCCCTTTGGGCCGTGGGTGGGGGCTTCGCCCTGCTGGCATCTCGGGGTGGGTGGGGGCGAGCTCACCCACTGATGGGAGCGGCCATTCGTATTGTCTTTGTTTTATATTGTTGTTGTTTAAAAAAAAAAAAGCCCTTATCCCATTGCCACCAATCTTCCTCTAAATCTGAAAGAATCAAATAGGTATTGCCAATAATAGCTGCACCTTGCCATCTAATAGGCTGATAGCTTCAACAATATTGCTCACACCTATCCAATTATTCTCTGATAAACAAGTGCCTGGATGTTGGGACAAGTGGATTGTCTTTGATTGGGTTTTAGTTGGCAGGCTTATAGCAGGCTTGGCAGGTGTATTGTATTTCTATGGCTTGTAGCTGGCTTGTAGCTGGCTTGTAGCTGGCTTGTAGCTGGCTTGAGCTGGCTTGGAGCTGGCTTGGAGCTGGCTTGTCTGGAGACAGAGAGGAAGTCATGCAGAGTATGGCCAGATCTTTTTAACATAATACCCTGCCACCAGTGGCGGTATGTGCTGTTTAAATTTAGGGATAAAATGTATAAACAATAGAAACATTTATGAACATGACGTTATTTCTATTACAGCATATTGGATGACTGTCATTCATATTCCATTCACCCAGCTCAATGTAACATCGATAGGTTTAGGCTACTACTCAAATGTTCCCTATATCCATTATGAGGTTGTTACAACCAAGACTACGAATGAACGTTTATAACATAGGTGCACAGGTCTAGAGACAAATTGGAGTAATCGAGGTGACAGACAGTGGCACATTCAATACCGCCTTGCACACTCTTGCCTGCATCTAGCTGATCTATGGTGTAATCATTAGTCCAAACAGTTGCAAACGAGAGTTTCTATTGGACATATTCAGGTAGGTTTATCACCGTTTTGTTCCGATTGCTTCCGTTTAGGAATTGTTTTTCAACAGAATCGGTGGAATGAATACACCCCTGATAACCCACAGTTCACATTCATAGCAGCCACATACAAACAGCATCATAACTCGTTGTATAATTCCTTCTCGTATGTACGTGCTCTCCTCCACTCACCTTCCCTTGTGGACTTCAGTGCTCAACACAACAGCTGTCAACACAAGCTAACCACTACACACAGCCTACATCGTTGTCACCATATTAGCTAACGTTATAGCTACTAGAACTAATGCTTTAGTAAACCCGCTACAATCATGCAGTACAGTGTACAGCAAGCGGTTTAGCAGTTGCACCGGAGGGCCCTGGTGGCAATACATTTATAAAACTGAAAGCTTACCTTGACTTGGAAGAGTTCCAGTGTTGGATAGCCTTGGCCAGCTAGCTAACAAATAGCATTCCTCGCTGTTTGAGCCGGGTGTTTGAGTAGGCTAAATTAGCTAGCTGCATTAGCAAGCTAAGTAGGCTAAGTGAAAGTGAAAAGAATACAACTAAATATAGTTCTCTCTCTCTCTCTCTCTTGCTCTCTCTCTCTTTCTGTCTCTGCTGCTTCTCCTTAATTTTTTAAGAAATTAATTTGTTCAAAACTGTTCAACTATTGTCTTTCTCTCTCTTTGAGTCAACTACTCACCACATGTTATGCACTGTAGTGCTAGCTAGCTGTAGCTTATGCTTTCAGTACTAGATTAATCCTCTGATCCTTTGATTGTGTGGACAACATGTCAGTTCATGCTGCAAGAGCTCTGATTGGTTGGAGGACATCCTCCGGAAGTCGTCATAACTACTGTGTAAGTCTATGGAAGGTGGTGAGAACCATGAGCCTCCTAGGTTTTGTATCGAAGTCAATGTGCCTAGAGGAGGACAGAAACTAGCTGTCCTCAGGCTACACCATGGTGCTACCCGAGAGAGTGCTGTTGACGCTACTGTAGACCTTCATTGCAAAACAGTGTGTTTTAATCAGTTATTTGGTGACATGTGAACATATTTAGTATAGTTGTATCTAAAAAGGACAACTTTTTTAAATGTTTCACTACTTTTATTTTTATGAAATTCACTGAGTAGGATGGTTCTCCCCTTCCTCCTCTGAGGAGCCTCCTCTGCCTGGCACAATGAGAAATGCACGGCTCATTGTGTGTTTGTGTGTGTGTGTGTGTGAGTGTATGTGTGTGTTGTTGTTGGGAAGGACAGAGGGAGGTGCTCATTTCGGAAGTGGGTTGCTCATTTGATTGTTACATGGAACTTTGCTGACAAGCTTCTTAAATACCAGCCCCTCGTATCACGCTTGGACAGCCTGGGATAAAAGTGCAAGTTGATGGCCATGTACATAGGCTTACGGTATGTGGCCTTCAGATGGCAGGCCTGTCTAAGACTATGGCAAAGTAACTTGCAAGGTACTGCTCTGTTTCAGCCGTTATGGGCAACCTAGCTGTGTGGACAAGAAGGTGCTTTTTGTATCCTTAAGTGTCCTTGTATCACAGAACTGTGAAATGTTTGAATACTTCTTGATGTTGTATGATTTGTGGATTAAAATAAAGTATTTAAAATGTGTGTATGTGTGTGTGTGCGTGCGTGCGTGCGTGCGTGTGTGCGTGTGTGTGTGTGTGTGTTTGCGTGCATGTGTTAATGTGCGTGCGTGTGTGTTTGGGAAGTTGAATATGAAGTCCAAGTCATCTTAGGGCATAAGAGAGGACACTTTAGTCACGCCATGTGTTCCTTTAACCTCAAATCAACCATTTCTATCCAGCAAACCTTCTCTATGCTCAACATAGAGCACATATTGATTTAGATTAGTCATCTTATCCAGCACTGTATGAAGTTCAGCCTAGAATGCCCTTTCAAACAACTCTTTCATATTCAAATACCAAGCCTGAAGGAGGGACACTGTGACATAGCACATGCCAGAGTATGTAATTGTTGAACGGGGCAGCTCTTTAGGAGGAGAGTGTCTATGGTTTCCTCTGTACTTAGTAGGGGGGAATGGCCTAGTAAATCTTATCTCTGTAGTTGGTCGCTACAGCCACAGGGTCTGTGTCAGGAGTGTGGCTCTTCTAACAGTGTGGACCTTTCATTTCTTTATTGCTATGATCTGTGGTAGATTGTATTTACTGAGGAGATTGAATGGACAGTCTGGACACAGTAGCCTCTCTGTAAATACACGAGAGAATAAAAAGTATTTGTGTATATTTCTGTGCACACTTGAATATGGTTAGTACTGGTCTTTAGTAGATGAAAAGTTTGTTTTTGTTTTTTATTCCAGCTGAGGAGCCCAACATACAAACAAATGAGGCCAAATATCAGTTGCTCTGGGCATTTAATGCCGTAATGGTCCATTCACTGATAACTCACTGTTCTGTCACTGTTTACTAGAAAACGTAGACGATCCTAGTGTTGCTGGCACTATTCCCCAATCCACTGAGCAACAGGAACCTACAGGGGTAGAACAGGTTGCCAATGTTTCGTAGGGTGATCATACCATCCCTACTCCGTCCATTCGTCCTCTTTACCCTGACTGTCTTTCCTCAAACTGACCGTCTTAAAAGTAAGACTTTTAAGCAGGTCAACATTCACAAGGCCACAGGGCCAGACGGATTACCAGGACGTGTACTCCGAGCATGTGCTGACCAACTGGCAAGTGTCTTCACTGACATTTTCAACATGTCCCTGACTGAGTCTGTAATACCAACATGTTTCAAGCAGACCACCATAGTCCCCGTGCCCAAGGACACTAAGATAACCTGCCTAAATGACTACCAACACGTAGCACTGACGTCTGTAGCCATGAAGTGCTTTGAAAGGCTGGTCATGGCTCACATCAACACCATTATCCCAGAAACCCTAGACCCACTCCAATTTGCATACCGCCCCAACAGATCCACAGATGATGCAATCTCTATTGCACTCCACACTGCCCTTTCCCACCTGGACAAGAGGAACACCTACATGAGAATGCTATTCATTGACTACAGCTCAGCATTCAACACCATAGTGCCCTCAAAGCTCACCACTAAGGTAAGGATCCTGGGACTAAACACCTCCCTCTGCAACTGGATCCTGGACTTCCTGACGGGCCGCCCCCAGGTGGTAAGGGTAGGTAACAACACATCTGCCACACTGATCCTCAACACGGGGGCCCCTCAGGGGTGCGTGCTCAGTCCCCTCCTGTACTCCCTGTTCACCCATGACTGCATGGCCAGGCACGACTCCAACACCATCATTAAAAGTTTGCCGACGACACAACAGTGGTAGGCCTGATCACAGACAACGATGAGACAGCCTATAGGGAGGAGGTCAGAGACCTGGCCGTGTGGTGCCAGGATAACAACCTCTCCCTCAACGTGACCAAGACAAAGGAGATGATTGTGGACTACAGGGAAAAAAAAGAGGACTGAGCACGCCCCCATTCTCATCGACGGGGCTGTAGTGGAACAGGTTGAGAGCTTCAAGTTCCTTGGTGTCCACATCACCAACGAACTATCATGGTCCAAACACACCAAGACAGTCGTGAAGAGGGCATGACAAAGCCTATTCCCCCTCAGGAGACTGAAAAGATTCGGCATGGGTCCTCAGATCCTCAAAAAATTCTACAGCTGCACCATCGAGAGCATCCTGACTGGTTGCATCACCGCCTGGTATGGCAACTGCTTGGCCTCCGACCGCAAGGCACTACAGAGGGTAGTGCGTACGGCCCAGTACATCACTGGGGCCAAGCTTCCTGCCATCCAGGACCTCTATACCAGGCGGTGTCAGAGGAAGGCCCTCAAAATTGTCAAAGACTCCAGCCCCCCTAGTCATAGACTGTTCTCCCTGCTACTGCACGGCAAGCGGTACCGGAGTGCCAAGTCTAGGTCCAAAAGACTTCTCAACAGCTTCTACCCCAAAGCCATAAGACTCCTGAACAGCTAATCATGGCTACCCAGACTATTTGCACTGCCCCCCCACCCCATCTTTTTACGCTGCTGCTACTCTGTTAATTATTTATGCACAGTCACTTTAACTCTACCCACATGTACATATTACTTTAACTACCTCAACTAGCCGGTGCCCCCGCACATTGACTCTGCACCGGTACCCCCCTGTATATATAGCCTCCCTACTGTTATTTTATTTTACTTCTGCTCTTTTTTTTCTCAACACTTTTTTGTTGTTGTTTTATTTCACTTTTTTATTAAAAATAAATGCACTGTTGGTTAAGGGCTGTAAGTAAGCATTTCACTGTAATGTCTGCACCTGTTGTATTCGGCGCATGTGGCCAATAAAATTTGATTTGATTTGATTCTACCCTGATACTGACAGTATTTTCCATATGCACCAATAGGAGAAGAGGAAGAGGCAGACAGAGATCGAGAACAAGAAGAGGCAGCTGGAAGACGACAGGAGACAGCTTTCACACCTCAAGGTAAGAAGGGGGACAGGATTGGACACTGGGGGCAGGGGGGCACTGAGGGGTGGGGGACACTGGGGGATGGGGGGACACTGGGAAGTGGGGGGGCACTGGGAGGGTGGAGGGACACTGGGAGGGTGGAGGGACACTGGGGGGTGGGGGAAACTGGGGGGGACACTGGGGGGTGACTGACTGGAGGGTGGGGGACACTGGGGGTGGGGGACACTGGGGGGGACTTGGGGGTGGGGGACACTGCGGGGGAACACTGAGGGTTGGGGGGACACTGAAGGGTGGGGGGGACACTGGGGTGGAACTGGGGGACACAGAGTGGTGGGGGGACACGGGGGGAACTGGGGGGTGGGGGACACTGGGGGGGGACACTGAGGGGTGGGGAGACACTGGGAGGTGGGGGGACACTGAGGGGGGACACTGGGGGTAGGGGACACTGGGGGGACACTGGGGGGTGGTGAACACTGGGGGGTGGGGAGACGCTGGGGGGTGGGGGAAACTGAGGGATGGGGACACTGGGGGGGACAGTTATGTGGGCTACACATTACAATGGAATTGGGTGCAGGAGCATTGGAAAGTTCAGTTTTATTGGAACTTAAAAGATTGCAGTAGTGGTTGTCATGGCAACTCAGAGACTCTGGAAAACAAATGTCTTGGTCGTCTATCTCTACCTCTTGTATCACTTAAATATCAGAGAGTCATGCTCTGGTACGTCATGCTTTGGTAAGGCTATTCAGACATTTTAACGTAGTGTTTTTTTTTTGATGGAGCTCGACATCCAATATCTGAAATTGCACTGAGTGTGGTGGCTTGAGTATGATGGTTTCCTACGCCCTTTCCTTTTAATATATTGTTTATTTATGAGTGCTGCGTTGATGCATCAGATTTTAGTGGGGTAGTTAACCGTGCCAGTAAGGCTTGGCAGTGAGTTTGCAAGGGTCTGGCAGGAACTGGGCACCAAGTCCTAAAAGTCTAGAGGGGTAGAGGGGAGTCTCTATGGAATGGGCACAGCAGGAGAGCACTCTGGGATCTTAAAGGGCTGGGGCTGGTAGAATTGAACTCCTTCGCTGGGCATCAGTAAAGGGTGAATGTGTGTGTGCACGCATGTGTGTGTGTTTGCATAAGTGTGTGTGTCCATGTGTGTTTGAGTGCCTTCATGTGCGCGTGTGCATGTGTGTGTTTGCGTGCGTGTGTCTGTGTGTGTGTGTCTGTGTGTGTGTGTCTGTGTGTGTGTGTCTGTGTGTGTGTGTCTGTGTGTGTATTCAAGGGTCCTGAAGGCACATGGCTGGCCAGAGGAGGCCCTATGCTCAGACAGCGGAAGAAGAAGAATCCCTCTGAATAAAAATACCAAAAAGTTTGGCTTAAAGGACATCCTGTTTTGAGGCAGGAAAAAAACACACTTCCCCTGCTAAATATGCAGCGCATTGTCTTGCCCTGCTGTACTTTCAGCTAGTTTAGCTGCATTCTTGTATAGTGGAAATTGTGTTTGGCGTTGTCGCTTTTGCTTGCGTTGCTTTTTGCTTTTATTCGGTTTCTTATACTGCAGTTTGTGGCCTCTGAAACATTTAAACATACACTTTCATCGCTTTACAATTACCATTCACTTCAGTTATAATTCACTTTTTGAAACAACAAGAGTAAACCCTTTTATTAGATTAACTTGTACCAAACTCCATATTGGATTCTACTACTGTTCTATTTTCTTATGTTTGTTTGTTGAATGGATGGACTGAGGGTGAATGGATAGTAGCAGGCCTCCACATAGGATGCATTCCAAATGGCAATCTATTCCCTAAGTAGTGCACTACTTTTAACCAGGGCCCATAGTGGGAACAGCGTGCCATTTGGACCGCCTACATAGTCATCAGTGAGGCAGCTAATACAGCTATCCCAACGAGAGCAGAGAGAGAGCCGGCAGGCCAGCCAGAGAGAGATAAGATCCAAAAACTGGATTCATTAGCAGTTTCCATGGAGCTCAACTGCCCAGTCAGCAGGCACACTGAACAGAGAGAGAGAGAGAGAGAGAGAGAGAGAGAGAGAGAGAGAGAGAGAGAGAGAGAGAGAGAGAGAGAGAGAGAGAGAGAGAGAGAGAGGTACATAGATAGATAGAAACAGAGAGATAAATATTCAACCTATATTTATCTGTTTATTTATTTTCCCTTTCATACTTCAACTATTTGCACATTGTTACAACACTGTACATAGCCAATAATATAACATTTGTTTATTGTCTATTCCCTTTGCTTTGGCAATGTAAATATATGCTTCCCATGCTAATAAAGCCCTTTAAATTGAAATGGAATTGAGAGAAAGAGAGCAATAAATAGAGAGAAACATATGTAGAGATAGAAGCAGATAGAGAGAGAAAGAGAGCAATAAATAGAGAGAAACAGATGTAGCTCAATTGGTAGAGCATGGCGCTTGTAACGCCAGGGTAGTGGGTTCGATCCCCGGGACCACCCATATGTAAAAATGTATGCACACATGACTGTAAGTCGCTTTGGATAAAAGCGTCTGCTAAATGGCATATTATTTATATTAGAGAAAGAGAGTGATAAATAGAGAGAAACAGAAACAGAGAGCGTGTGAGAGAGAGAGAGAGAGAGAGAGAGAGAGAGAGAGAGAGAGAGAGAGAAGGAGAGAGAGATAGAGGGGGAATATAAATAGGGAGAGAGAGAGAGAGGCAGGAAGCTAAATGTTGAGTGAATTCAGACCTGTATGGCTGACCAATAGCAGTGTGCCTGTTCAGTTGGCTAGCTGCCCTGTATCATTCTACACCCCTACTTTTGACAAACCCAGTCAAATTATTTGACAGCGCACACTAACCCCGCCCATGATAACGTCTTTGAATCCCCATTGGTCCTCTCGACCAATGTGATAGAGAATAATTGTAATTATAATATATGCCATTTAGCAGATGCTTTTATCCAAAGCAACTTAGTCATGCGTTCATACATTTTTACATGCTCTACCAACTGAGCTACAAAGGCCCATTGCCTAACAGTCAGTGTAGAAATAGAACCACTGATTACTGATTACATTGATACAAGTATTGAAATATAAAAACTACACAAACATACAAATCTGACACATCCAAAGACACCTGCTAAATAGTGATGACTTGTGTGTATCGTGTAATGTTTGGTCCCCTCTCGTGAGTGTGTTCCTGACAGTGTGTTAGAATGTTGATGTAGCCGGGCTCCGATGGCTCCCTTGTTTAGAAAGGTCAATCTGCTGATTAGAGGAAGGGACTGGTCCCCACGGAAACCACGCAAGGACACTAATAGTCAGGTGAGTGGGCCACCGAACGGCAGTGACACGTCAGGATAAACACACATTCCAAATAGTGGGCTAAGAACTCCCTTCTTTATGCAAACACAACAGGCATTAAGCGTAAAAAACATTTATCAATATGGTATATGTTAAGTGACCAGTGTGTGTGCATTCTGTTTTTTTCAGTCTCATAGCAGACATTGTTGTTTCATTTGTATTTATTTTTGATTAGTGCAGGGATTTGGACAGTATAGACTATTGGTCGTGGGGATGGCCAACAGGGCTGCGAGAGGACAGGTCAATGCCCTCCCAATCAATCAATGAAATGGACTGAAATCCAACTCCTCAATTTGTATTGGACCGTTATTGTTGATAAAGATTCTTTCGATTTCTTAATTGAATTTCAATACATTTCCTGAGTTGATTGAGTAATAAAAATAGAAATGGCCCCAACCCTGATGGACACAGGAAGTACGGCAGTAAAACAGGAAAGGATGTCCATTTGGGACTCACAGTACCACAATATGCAGCTTGTTTCTTATAGTTATAGTTTTCTGTCAATTTGTATTCAGTTCAACTTCAATTTGGAAATATGACAAGGCTATTGAGAAGCTATTACAGTGTCTTGCACATAACTTTGCTTGTCTGATCATGTTTGATTTGTAGAAAAAAAAGTATAATGTGAAGCTAACTGTTGAGTGTGTGTGTGTGTGTGTGTGTGTGTCTATGAGTGTGCATATCTACAGTATGTGTGTTGTTTGTTTAAGGGGCATCGTGCTCCGCTGGAACAATGAATCAAACACATGTGCGGTATCTGCTGTGGCTGTCCTCTTGCATCCACCGTGTCGACGGTGTGTGTGTGTGCGCGTGCGTGCGTGTCTGTGGAAGGGTGTGAACAGGCGATGATGTCACCCAATCATAGAGTCCACCAGGGGAGGGACAGGGAGAGAGGGAGGGGCAGGGAGAAAGGATATGCAGAGGGATGAGAGAGAGAGAGAGAGAGAGAGAGAGAGAGAGAGAGAGAGAGAGAGAGAGAGAGAGAGAGAGAGAGAGAGAGAGAGAGAGAGAGAGAGAGAGAGAGAGAATGGAGAGGAGAAAGGAGGAGGAGGAGAGAAAGGAGGGGAAGGACGAGGAGAGAGCGTATAGACTTTAGAGAGGTAGAGTAGAGAGGATTGTGACAGCAGATTTTCTCTCCCTGTGGCATCAAAGAGAGGTGGCAGGGATATGGAAACTGATCATGACAGGAGTTCTCTTT
Source organism: Coregonus lavaretus (assembly GCF_964263955.1). NCBI lineage: Eukaryota > Metazoa > Chordata > Actinopteri > Salmoniformes > Salmonidae > Coregonus > Coregonus lavaretus. The sequence goes on from NC_139998.1 coordinate 47,260,506, forward strand.
ACACATAAATACATAATGATTTGTACGCACCAAGACTAGCAAGAGAGAAAGAGATACAGAGACAGCGAGACAGAGATAGAGACATAGAGAGAGAGTGAGAGAGAGAGACATAGAGAGAGAGAGACAGAGAGAGAGAGAGAGAGAGAGAGAGAGAGAGAGAGAGAGAGAGAGAGAGAGAGAGAGACCAGCTAAAGAGTGAGATGGTTGGGTCATGAGATAGTTGGGTTAGATGGAGTTTGCCTGTCTGTGGTTGAATCATTGAATCAATGAATAGTGATATTATTCTACGCTGGATACACTGGTGGGCCATGAGACTCATTCATTGCTGCAAAAAGAACATTTACCCAGTGACATATTTCCCTGCTCTTTGAAAGAGAGAGAGAGAGAGAGAGAGAGAGAGAGAGAGAGAGAGAGAGAGAGAGAGAGAGAGAGAGAGAGAGAGAGAGAGAGAGAGAGAGAGAGAGAGAGAGAGAGATATGTGCTGTAGCTGAATATGTGAAAAGCACCAGGTGGCATCTTCAAAGACATGATATTTACCATCTGGGGGAGTCCAGAATGTCAGTGGCCTGCTGTACACTGTGAGGTCACTAGCGTAGCATGCCAGGAAACCATTCACTTTACTGGATGGCAGCCAGACAACACACTATGATTTTATCAGCCGAAGCACATGATCTGTCTTTGAGGATGACATGTCTACTACCAATAGAGACAATGCTCAGTTTTTCTTAGTTACTGATCTGAAATGTTCTTATGAAGGATTATTAGAGCACATGCTGACAGTAGGAGGGGGCTTTTTAAAAACCATACGGTAACATTGTGAGCTTCATTATTCAATGAAGGGATCTACAAAAGTCTTCATCAGGATTAAATGTATATTTGTTATTGTGTTGTCTAATCTATAGCTGGCCTATAGCATGGCCCTATTTCTATATTGAACCTTTATTTGGACCGGGAGTCATGCTGAGACCAAGCTCTCTTTTACAGATGAGCCCTGCCCTTATCAGTGATGAATGGCCTACACTTCAGGACTTTTGGTTGGGGTAGCTATTATCAAATCAAATTATATTTGTCACATGCACCGAATACAACAGGTGAAATGCTTACTTACAAGCCCTTAACCAAAAATTCAGTTATAAGAAAAATAAGAGTAAAAAAAAAATTTACAATAAAATAACAATAACGAGGCTATATACAGGGGGTACCGGTACCGAGTCAATGTGCGGGGGTACAGGTTAGTCGAGGTAATATGTACATGTAGGTAGGGGTAAAGTGACTACGCATAGATAATAAACAGTGTAGCAGCAGCGTTAGAAAAGGGGGGTCAATGCAAACTGTCTGGGTAGCCATTTAATTAGCTGTTCAGCAGTCTTATGGCTTGGGGTTAGGAGCCTTTTGGACCTAGATTTGGAGCTCCGGTACAGCTTGCCATGCAGTAGCAGAGAGAACAGTCTATGACTAGGGTGGCTGGAGTCTTTGGCAATTTTTAGGGCCTTCCTCTGACACCGACTCGTATAGAGGTCCTGGATGACAGGAAGCTTGGCACCAGTGATGTACTGGGCCGTACGCACTACCCTCTGTAGTGCCTTGCGGTTGGATGACGAGCACTTGCCATACCAGGCGGTGATGCAACCAGTCAGGATGCTCTCGATGGTGCAGTTGTATAACATTTTGAGGATCTGAGGACCAATGCCAAATATTTTCAGTCTCCTGAGGGGGAATAGGCATTGTCGTGCCCTCTTCACGACTGTCTTGGTGTGTTTGGTATTAGTTAAAGGCCCAATGCAGCCGTTTTTATCGCAATATCAAATCATTTCTGGGTAACCATTAAGAAACCTTACTGAGAGTTTTGGAACTCTCTTTCTTATTGGTCTAATTAACCACCTGGTAATGTCACCAGGCAGGCCAAAACTCCATCCCATCAAAACAGGCAGAAATGTCAGGCGGTCTTTTCAAACAGCTCTTACACTAAAAGGGCATTATCTTCATTTTCACAATTTCACAGTATTATTCCAACCACATATTGTGGAAATATATATAAAACAAAGGACAATCACATTTTTGACTGCACTGGGCCTTTAATATGAATACCATATATAAGCATTATAGCTAATATAATATATGACGTTATCTGTCTGTTATATTCACGTTAGCATTGTTTCAAAGGTCTCAATATCCAGTATCCACACACCAACAGGGATATGCCACATGATTCTGAGGGCGGCTATGCCTCCGTGTGAGCCCTGGGTGTAGTGGGCTACTGTACACTCTTAGAAAAAAGAGTTCAAAAAGGGTTCTTCAGCCCCATAGGAGAACCCTTTTTGGTTCCAGGTAAAACGCTTTTTGATTCCAGGTAAAACCATTTTGGGTTCCATGTAAAACCTTCTGTGGAAAGATATGTAACAGTGACCAACTGCTGGAAGCTACAGTTACCCTAATAAGTACAAAGAAAATATTATTGTCACATACACCGGAGAGGTGCAGTAAAATGCGTTGTTTTATAGGGTCAGATTGTACAAGTAATTGGATGTAGACTACATGCTGTGTTTTTCCTGTTATTTGTTAGCATTAGCATAACTTGTGCATGTTTTTTTTTCTCATGAAGATCCTCTCACATTTTATATGCTTTAGTGTTGTCATGCTGACTTGATTATTTTGGGTGTCAGTTTAGCCAGCCGACTGGAGTGATCTCAGTTAATGACCATTCCGTGATGCATATTGATTGTTCAGAAAATAGCTCTGCTCCTATTCACATGGCTAGTGCATTGGATTGTCCAATAAAGCCCTATTTCGAGGAGCTAAATGTGGCAGTATATTGGGTTCTGCCTGAAGCAACTGTTGTAGCCCTTTAGCCTTATAGTCTGCCTATATTTAAGCAACAAGACATGAGAACCCGTGGTATGTCCTGTAAAACACAGCTAAAGGGTGTTTTCTTATCATTTTATAAATAGTCATCATAGCCATACAGCAACCTTGGTGTAATTGTTAGCCCTTAAGCTAATTTTAAGCCCCTGAAATGCAATTACATTGCATACCAACACCAAAGGATAATCTATAGTGAGAATACAGCGCTGTCCCTCCAACAACTGCAATGTATTAATAGTGTGACTTTCTATCCCTACACTCTCAGAAAAAAAGGTTCAGAATTATACTTAAAGGGGTAGATCCACTTGTCACTGTAGTGGTACCCTGTAAGGTACGTCCAATGTACCATTAGTTACTGTATACTGTAGGTACATAGTTGTACCCTTGCAGTTCATACCTTAAAAGAGACAATAGTGTACAATATAGTTCACACAGGTACAAAACCGTACCTTTAGAAAAGGTACACATTTGCCTTTTTAGGTTACCACCACAGTGACAAAGCGGTTTGTTTTTAAGTGGCAAAAATGAATATTTTCTCTATATCAAGTCACTCACGTGTACACGCCTCTACGCCATCCCACTTCTGACACACCTGACCGGGTCTCGAACCTGGGTCCAGCGACTGTCAAACCAACACCTTAACCATTTCACCAAGAGGTCCGTTACGCTTGACAAGGTCACTCAGTGTTAGGTTAAGGTCGCTACAATATTAATTACAGCACATGGTCTTATTAATTATTGTCACATGCTCTTATGTAAGCCTTTATGAAGACTTCAGAACTGGCAGTGGACATGCTCAAAATGTTATTTAAATAACCATAGACCACTTAAACTCGTACAACACTTCCACTCACAGCTGGCCAAAAATAACTAACTGAAAGCCACGCCCCCACTAATCCACACCTCCACCCTGGGAAACAGAAATGTACCTTCACCGTATCCCTTTTTTTTAGAGTGTGTGATGATTGTAACTTTATATTCAAAATATTGGTTACAAAAATTTACCGTTATACTCGATTATGTACCCTAAAAGGTATCTACAGGTACAGTTGAAGTCGGAAGTTTACATACACCTTAGCCAAATACATTTAAACTCAGTTTTTCACAATTCCTGACATTTAATCGTAGTAAAAATGTGCTGTCTTAGGTCAGTTAGGATCACCACTTTATTTTAAGAATGTGAAATGTCAGAATAATAGTAGAGAGAATGATTTATTTCAGCTTTTATTTATTTCATCACATTCCCAGTGGGTCAGAAGTTTACAAACACTCAATTAGTATTTGGTAGCATTGCCTTTAAATTGTTTAACTTGGGTCAAACGTTTCAGGTAGCCTTCCACAAGCTTCCCACAATAAGTTGGGTGAATTTTGGCCCATTCCTCCTGACAGAGCTGGTGTAACTGAATCAGGTTTGTAGGCCTCCTTGCTCGCACACGCTTTTTCAGTTCTGCCCACAAACTTTCTATAGGATTGAGGTCAGGGCTTTGTGATGGCCACTCCAATACGTTGACTTTGTTGTCCTTAAGCCATTTTGCCACAACTTTGGAAGTATGCTTGGGGTCATTGTCCATTTGGAAGACCCATTTACGACCAAGCTTTAACTTCCTGACTGATGTCTTGGGATGTTGCTTCAATATATCCACATAATTTTCCTTCCTCATGATGCCATCTATTTTGTGAAGTGCACCAGTCCCTCCTGCAGCAAAGCACCCCCACAGCATGATGCTGCCACCCCTGTGCTTCACAGTTGGGATGGTGTTCTTCGGCTTGCAAGCCACCCCATTTTCCTCCAAACATAACGATGGTCATTATGGCCAAACAGTTCTATTTTTGTTTCATCAGACCAGAGGACATTTCTCCAAAAAGTAAGATCTTTGTCCCCGTGTGCAGTTGCAAACTGTAGTCTGGCTTTTTTATGGCGGTTTTTTGGAGCAGTGGCTTCTTCCTTGCTGAGCGGCCTTTCAGGTTATGTCGATATAGGACTCGTTTTACTGTGGACATAGATACTTTTGTACCTGTTTCCTCCAGCATCTTCACAAGGTCCTTTGCTGTTGTTCTGGAATTGATTTGCACTTTTCGCACGAAAGTACGTTCATCTCAAAGAGACAGAACGCGTCTCCTTCCTGAGCGGTATGACGGCTGCATGGTCCCATGGTGTTTATACTTGCATACTATTGTTTGTACAGATGAACGTGGTACCTTCAGGTGTTTGGAAATTGCTCCCAAGGATGAACCAGACTTGTGGAGGTCTACAATCATTTTTTAAAAGTTATTGGCTGATTTCTTTTGATTTTCCCATGGTGTCAAGCAAAGAGGCACTGAGTTTGAAGGTAGGCCTTAAAATACATCCACAGGTACACCTCCAATTGACTCAAATGATGTAACTTAGCCTATCAGAAGCTTCTAAAGCCATGACATCATTTTCTGGAATTTTCCAAGTTGTTTAAAGGCACAGTCAACTTAGTGTATGTAAACTTCTGACCCACTGGAATTATGATACAGTGAATTATAAGTGAAATAATCTGTCTGTAAACAATTGTTGGAAATATTACTTGTGTCATGCACAAAGTAGATGTCCTAACCGACTTGCCAAAACTATAGTTTGTTAACAAGACATTTGTAGAGTGGTTGAAAAATGGGTTTTAATGACTCCAACCTAAGTGTATGTAAACTTCCGACTTCAACTGTTCATTATGTGTGTTTTTATATTTTTGTAGGGAAACAATACTGTACCCTAACCGTACCCTTTTTTTCTGAGAGTGTATAGACTGATAACAGTCCACAAAACAGTCCTAAAATTAAGCATTATAAGCTGAACAAGAAACAGTTGCTAATGTCAAAGCTAATACACCTACACATTATAGTCCATGAACCAGAGATCAGAATATCTTTAAAAACATCTGGGGGGGACAATAGTGTCTCATAGTGTTATTTTCCAAGGTCTCTGTCCTCTAGAAATGGCAAAGGTGCACTTGTCAATGTAATTTTGCTGATGGGGCCAACATTGTTTGACACTCCTGACTTACAGTTTACAATGTGCTATCTCTTTCACACATTTTACCATGAAACATCAACTTCAGCAAAAAGTGATTTTATATCAGACATTACTCTGTGATTGATGTTCCTATGTTCTTCTGTCCTGTCCAGCAAAAGTCCCTGAGGGAAAAATGGTTGCTGGATGGAGCTGCTGGGTCGGAGCAGGACGAGGCCAAGAAACAGCTGGAGGAGGATGAAGTCAAGCTCAAGGGGATGGAGGAGAACATCATTAGGTACGTCTACAACCCAGGAACACTGGTGTACCTACTACCTTTATATGTTTCTGGATTAATTATATATATTTAGTTCACCAGTCTTTAACCAGGCAAAACCTGCTCTTAACATGGTCAAAGCTTGATCTCCTGTTCTCTCTATTTCATTTTGCCATGCCGGCTCTCTGGCAATGTGGCGCAGCACATTTGCTATGGTTGAGACCCTTATGCAACGTTTCTTTGAAACATTTTAATAAGACATAAGTTGAACTCTTAGCTGGAAAGGAGTATAGGCCTATCAGATGCTGCAAAGCACTCAATACCAGTTAGACAAAACTAGCCAGACTTAAGAGAGTGGGTGGGGGGTGGGGGGAATGGCAGAGGCAGTAATGGGGGTGCTCACTGGTGGAGAGACGAACGCAGACAACGTCTGGAACAGCACTCATCAATCTCTCCAGTACATAAAGGAGACCCAGTAGCCAAGAGCCCCCACCCCCTCCCTCCTCCATCCAACCATTTTCTTTCTCACTCATAGCAAAACAGTGTCATCAATCTTCTTCTCTGGCAGTCCATTTCACTGATTAAATTCCTCCTGGCTGCTGCAGCCCAGCCCTGGCAGAACGCTGGCGCTGGCTGGCTGTATTGGGGCTCAGACTGGGGCAACACAGGCACTAAACTGTCACAACTCCCAATGAGCAACGCCAGCTAACAATGGCCGCTGTCAAGGCCGGAGCTAGGGAGAATACAGAATGGGATAATGCTAAGGAGAAGCTATTGTCCCTATCCCAAATAAGCGCTTAATTCTGTTAGATAGGCCATAGCCAGGAAGGCCCCAGTGAGTATTTTTTTGGTATTTAACAATATGAGGACATTTAAAGGGATAGTTCACGGGTTGCTCTTTGGCTCTGAGCAATTCATTTTAGATGAAAAATATCAGTGTATCACATTCCCAGTGGATGAGCTCTGTAGCTGGGTGTATACAGTGAGGGAAAAAAGTATTTGATCCCCTGCTGATTTTGTACGTTTGTCCACTGCCAAAGAAATGATCAGTCTATAATTTTAATGGTAGGTTTATTTGAACAGTGAGAGACAGAATAACAACAAAAACATCCAGAAAAACGCATGTCAAAAATGTTATAAATTGATTAGCATTTTAATGAGGGAAATAAGTATTTGACCCCTCTACAAAACATAACTTAGTACTTGGTGGCAAAACCCTTGTTGGCAATCACAGAGGTCAGACGTTTCTTGTAGTTGGCCACCAGGTTTGCACACATCTCAGGAGGGATTTTGTCCCACTCCTCTTTGCAGATCTTCTCCAAGTCATTAAGGTTTCGAGGCTGACGTTTGGCAACTCAAACCTTCAGCTCCCACAGATTTTCTATGGGATTAAGGTCTGGAGACTGGCTAGGCCACTCCAGGACCTTAATGTGCTTCTTCTTGAGCCACTCCTTTGTTGCCTTGGCCGTGTGTTTTGGGTCATTGTCATGCTGGAATACCCATCCACGACCCATTTTCAATGCCCTGGCTGAGGGAAGGAGGTTCTCACCCAAGATTTGATGGTACATGGCCCTGTCCATCGTCCCTTTGATGCGGTGAAGTTGTCCTGTCCACTTAGCAGAAAAACACACCCAAAGCATAATGTTTCCACCTCCATGTTTGACGGTGGGGATGGTGTTCTTGGAGTCATAGGCAGCATTCCTCCTCCTCCAAACACAGCGAGTTGAGTTGATGCCAAAGAGCTCCATTTTGGTCTCATCTGACCACAACACTTTCACCCAGTTCTCCTCTGAATCATTCAGATGTTCTGACACTATAAAGCCTTCATTGTGTGCATAGTTGCTCAAAAAACAAACATTTTAGATAGACTAGACAGAAATCTCAAACTGTTTTTGAATACTACAGATGGTGTGGAACACATTCTCAAACTGTTTGTGAGTGTCACTGACCATGGCTGTGTGTGAATGATCACGTTTCTCCCTTTTCTGCAGACTGGAGCAGGAACTGGAGGAGCTGGGGACAGGCATCTCGGCGACCTCCACCAAAGAGAGTCTGACAGATGCAGCCAAGGAGGAGGAAGCCAAGACAGCCGACAACAAAGTGAGTCTCCCCCCCCCCCCCACCCCGAGTCAGCTGGACACATCAGGTTCACCAGGGACACACACTATTGGAGACAATAGTATTTGCCTAGGGTGTGTGTGTGTGTGTGTGTGTGTGAGAGTGTGTGTGTGTGTGTGTGTGTGTGTGTGTGCGTGTGTGTGTGTGTGAGTGTGTTGGGGGGCATGTTTGAAGTAGGAGAGTGGGAATCGAGGACCGGGGGACGTTTAGGGGGCCGGACTGCCAGAGCAAGCTTTGGGCCATAAATGAAAGCAAAAAAAAACTGTGTGTACAGTAACTGGCCTTGTGATAGACTGACAGTGACATGTCCACTTGAGCAAATGCCATCTTGATATTATGCCATCAGTAATATCATTAGTGACAGTCCGGATGGGCCTGGAGAGTCAGACACTGGGTCTGACAAGCAGTGTGTGGGGAACAGTTGTTGACAGGAGGGGGGCTCTTGCCCAAAGGGTAAGTCCATATTGACAGCACACACTGGGTAGCTTTTAGCATGGGGGTTTCATAGCAATGGCTAGAAAAGATGCTCTGTGTCTTCTGTCTCCCTCTTGAACTCATTGGCTCTTTCCTTCACGAGTCAATATCCACATCCTCAAACCATCCATCCTGGCACCGCTTTCCTCAAAGGGAAAGTGCTTATTTAATTTGGCATCTCTTTCTACCTCAATCGTTTTTCTTGCTTCCTTGTCGGCCATGTTTTTTATGGCGTACCTCAATGGAAAATATGTTCCTTCCCTCAAACTCGGTTTTCAAAGAAATATGTTAAATATGTGACACAATGTTCATTCATTATGTAGCTATGGTTTTGAATAAGAGTGTCTCTTCAAGAAGCAAATCCAATACCTCATAGCTGTGGGTTGTCAGTAGAACCGTTTCACTCAATCTTATAGTATTTTTTTAAACGGATGCTATTCGACTGTGTGGCTCCTGATGATTCATATTGCAGAAATAGACCCACCTTCTATACTTGTGTGGTGAAGTTTGCTGCAGTAATACAAAGCTCTTTCTAAAAATGGAAAGCATGCCATTTACCTTACAGTGTAGAATGGACTGAAAATCCACTCCAACTTTCTGAGGAAGACAGATAAGTGTAGGAGAAATTCTAACCTGATAATATTTTAATCTGACTCTATATTCCAGGTTTTTTTCTGGATAAAAAAGGGGTTTAGGTGGTGGGCGTGGCAAGGGGCGTGGCAGGATGTGCAGTCGTCCGGTCAGCGCAGCTGAATTTCAGATAACATTTTAGAGGCCCCCATCTTGGCGGTGTAGACAATTGTTTGCATTTTTAAGGCAATTTCCTGCCATTCTACGAATTTCTCCATGGAGCTGAGAGAAAAGTTGCCAATTTTAAAGCTAATTTCCTGCAATTCTACACATTTTGCCATGCAGCTGAGAGAAAATGTTGCAGTTTTAAAGCACATTTCTTGATATTCTACATATTCTGCCATGAAGCTGAGAGGAAATGTTGCAGTTTTAAAGTAAATTAAAGTAAATCTGGTTTTAGTCATTTAAGTTTACACTGAAAGTGCTTTTAGCAAGGTAGCAAGCCTGTGCATCGCCTGGCTCAGAAAACTATCATGTACATGTGTCTAGAAAGAGCCGTTAGATAACTATAATGTACATGTGTCTAGAAAGAGCCATTAGATAACTATAATGTACATGTGTCTAGAAAGAGCCGTTAGATAACTATAATGTACATGTGTCTAGAAAGAGCCATTAGATAACTATAATGTACATGTGTCTAGAAAGAGCCATTAGATAACTATAATGTACATGTGTCTAGAAAGAGCCATTAGATAACTATAATGTACATGTGTCTAGAAAGAGCCGTTATGCAATTAACAATATCTAGATACTTTGAGCTGATTCTAGTGAACAGAGCTCTAGAATTAAATTAATTGAGTCAAGTTTAGAGTAGAGGAGGAAAGGTGAAAGCATACGATGTGTAGTGCAATTAACTTTACCATTAGACCTTTACATCAATCATTACCCTAAAGTATGAATATTACTACTGTATGCATCCAATTTAAAAGTAATGCAATAAGAATACAATTATCAAAAGAGTGCATACCATAAGTCTTCAATATAAGGTAAAAAATATATCAGTCTGTAACATAGCATATACTGCAACTATGGCGTTACAAAGTATAGCCAGGAGATTACAACGACACCCTACCTAGGGCGGAATCCGATTTCCATAACCCCAAGCATATTTTACCTTTTAGCAGACACTCTTATCGAGAGCGACTTACAGTTAAGTGAGTGCATACATTTTCATACTGACCCCCTGTGGGAATCAAACCCACAACCCTGGCGTTGCAAACGCCATGCTCTACCAACTGAGCTACATCCCTGCCGGCCATGCCCTCCCCTACCCTGGACAACGCTGGCTAATTGTGCGCCGCCCCATGGGTCTCCCGGTCGCGGCCGGCTACGACAGAGTCTGGATTTGAACCAGGATCTCTAGTGGCACAGCTAGCACTGCGATGCAGTGCCTTAGACCACTGCGCCACTCGGGAGACTTATATAATTAGCATCACTCTACTGGCCAGAAACAATAGAAACTAAAGGCATACAACTTCACAAACATGACCTAATCTAATCAACACAACTTAATCTAAATAAATGTGCCGCTCCAGCTTTGAACTGACTGCCGTCCGGCGAAACAGTTTAGAACAGCAACTCTGAAAAGAGAAATCCATAACACGTACAATACAGTGTGTCATGTAAAAATGTTCAGCTCTTTATGAGCTATTGAAATAATCCAAACGTGAAAATTAAATTCAGGGGCGCAACTTTCACTTTCATATTATGTCGTCCCCGTCCCCCCCGTCCCCCCACCACTTCTAATACCAAAGTTGCGCCCCTGATTCAATTCATACAGTTACATTTATTTATGTCAACTCAAGTTTCATCAGCCTTCACTCCTATGAGGGCGCCGTAACCCTTGGGGAACGTTCCTGCCTGGAGAAAGCAGCGGGCGTAGGTGTGCTTCATTCCTATGATGTGTAAACATATGGCCATCCATCCGGACAGTGCCATAAATTGTGATTGAATCATCATGCTGTGCCTTGGCACCAGCAAGTCACCGACGCAAGGGTCACCCTCTCTCATTCTATACACCATACAATGTGTTTTCTGGGTTTGATCATGTGTTTTCTGGGTTTGATCATTCGTTTTCTGGGTTTGATCATGTCTTTTCTGGGTTTGACACTGGATTTTCTGAGTTTGATGCTCTACGATGAATGGATTAAAATACTGTTTTTTTTTTTTCTCTCTCTCTCTCTCTCTCTCTCTCTCTCTCTCTCTCTCTCTCTTTCTCTCTCTCTCTCTCTCTCTCTCTCAGGCGGCTCCGGCAGGCACTGTGCAAGGTAACACATCTTCTTCCTCATTCCTCTCCTCTTTCACAAGTCTTTTGTGTTTGTCTCTCTTTCTCTCCCTCCCTCTCTCATTCTCACCCCACTTCCTTGTTCGGTGACCACTTATAGAGGTCAAGGAAGTGCTCAAAGTAAACAACAGCCCTCGTCTGGACATGTCCGGAGGTGCCTCAGGTATAATGAAAACAGGTGAGTCTCGGTACCCTGTAGCTCACATACTGAGACACACTGTAGAGAGACATCTTAGAGAAATGTTTTGCCTCTAGATTCACTCTAGATTATAATGTCATGCTAAGCATATTAAAGTGATGTTATTCCTTTCAATGTAAAACAAAATGAGAGGAATATATTCCTTGTTTCATTCAGGAATATATTAATTGATTCATAGTCAATTGATACGTTATTGACTGATTATATTAATCATATAAATTGTATCTGTGCAATCAGACATGCAATAGAGCCCATTTTTGTCCGAAATGGAAGACATCTCAATAAGATTCTATTGGAGTCTTCTATCTTTATCTGTCTTTGTCCCAAACCTGGGCACCTCCTCTGTGTTTGTCTCTTTCTCTCTCTCCTCACTCTTTCGCTCTTTCTCTCTCTCCTCTCTCTTTTGCTCTTTCTCTCTCCCTCTCTCTTTCTCACCCAACTTCCTTGACTGCTTATAGAGGTCAAGGAAGTGCTCAAAGTGCACAACAGCCCTCGTCTGGACATGTCCGGAGGTGCCTCAGATATAATGAGAACAGGTGAGTCTCGGTACCCTGTAGCTCACATACTGAGACACTGTAGAGAGACATCTTAGAGAAATTCTGCTTTTTCACTCTCTTTTTTCTTTTTTCAAGTCTTAAACATAGATGCCTCTTAACATAGATCTGAGTACAACATCTGATGTCAGCTTTGTATAATTTAGTTACATTTATGATTTTTCTAATAAAAAAACTGTCATTACCAAATAATTATTGACATTGATAGATATTACAGTGTTAGAGAATCTCATATTAACCCATAACCTAAATCTGAATTTTGTTGCACAAAATGGCATTGCCATCTAGTAATTAAACAATCTATAATTTTGCACATTTTTAGTCATTTAGCAGACACGCTTATCCAGAGCAACTTATATGAGCAATTAGGGTTAAGTGCCTTGCTCAAGGGGACATCGACAGATTTTTCACCTAGTCAGCCCGGGGATTTGAACCAGCGCCCTTTCAGTTACTGGTCCAACGCTCTTAACCACTAGGCTACCTGCTACGTCAATACGTAACTCCGACGTGGAACTCATTATTATAAACACAAGCAGTTTGAATGGCTGGGCAGTAGCTCCTCAAGAGTGCTGTCAGCAGTATCACATCTAATGTAACACATCATCGAATCTTCATTTCGATGACATTTTCATTGAATGACAGCAACATGATACCGAAACGCTTGACAATTTACCCCACTGTCATACACAACACCTCAGTATAGCTCAGGATATTGTAATCACAAACAGCTACAGATGGCTGGGGACAGCTTCACCTCCTATCCAGGGGGCTTTTCAGCAGTGTCATAACGGGGCCCTTGGCCCTCCTTCCTCCTCCTCCTTCCTCCTTCTCCTTACATGTGGGCATCTGTCCCCTTTAATCAAACATTCGCTTTCATCAGCCTCACAGTAGCCCTGAAAGGAGAGAGGGATTCCACTGAAAGGCTGTACTCCACAGTGAGGCAGTGACTAATGAGTTATTTTACTTATTGAGCCCAGGTCCCCATACATCTCCCATCTAGAGAGCCCTTTCTGAGCAGGAGGGTGGAATGGGGCTACTTATTGTTCGGTTTAATCAAGACCTGCTGGGATGAAATGCAAATTGCCACGCTTTCCTGGATTAGTTTGTTTTGGTAACATTGATGGTGTAATACGGCCATCATATAACAGCTAAATAACTATAAACTAAGAAAGGAACATAGTATGATCACTATACCCAGTACATACCCCACTCCCTTCAGGGTCTCAGGGGGAGTTGGGATATGCATGAAACACATTTCCATTACACACATGTACAAGTGTCCATCCACAACTGTGTAACAAGACATATAAACACCCCCCAAATTAGTATTATTATAAACAAATAATAGATATACATTAGATATCTAGAAGCTAGATACGTTGATATGGAACAATACAATATAAGGGGACTGTTATGGGGGATCAATACAAGGGGAATGTTATGGGTGATCAATATAGAGGGACTGTTATGGGGGATTAATATAGAGGGATTGTTATGGGGGATCAATACAAGGGGACTGTTATGGGTGGGCTACCTGCCACCCCATGATACATGATACATCTACCAGTTCCATGCTGTGAAAAGGATGTACTGTAGTGCTTGAATGTACTGTAGTGCCTGAATGTACTGTAGTGCCTGAATGTACTGTAGTGCCTGAATGTACTGTAGTGCCTGACTGTACTGTAGTGCCTGAGTATACATCGGCACACTATGTGAATGTGAATGTGTGGGTGGGAAGGTTAAACAGTATTCCCAGCACATAGTCACGTGGGAGGAACTATTTTAATGACAGACCACTCGGGTATTTCATCATAGCTAAGTACTCACGACACCTTTAGGAGAAGACAAAATCAATTAGAATGCCATACAACATGTTGCATTCTCTGAAGTGATTTGGTATACTGTATTTCATGTCCTCTATTTATTGTCACTCTCAGTCGTGTTTCTGTACTGTATTTTCCCCTAACATTTGTCTTCTGTCCTAATCTTCACAGTGATCAACTGTCTGTCTCTCTGTGTTTGTCTATCTGTTTGGGTGTGTGTGTGTATGAGTTTGTGTGAGTTTGTCTCTCTGCCTGCGTGTTGGTCTGTTCTTATTCATTCTTGTGGACATTCAATGTGATTTGTGGCTAAAGGAGTTAAAAAAAGTAGAGTAGTGCTTGTAAAGAGATGGTATACTGAGTATTCAGTTCTCACAGTATTTATGTTGTGTGGAGATACCCTATATGTAGTTATTATCAGATGATGCGATGTTGCCAAGGCAACGCAGCTCCGCTAAAAAGTATAACTTCTCTATCTGTCGTCATGGCAGCGTTAGATTCACACACAGTGTGCACATTACAACAAATTATAGTGTTGCTTTCAAAAAGCAAAGTAGTTTCACAGTCTCAGCTGTTGCGTAATAGCATAATTATCCAAATGACATGCATTTTGTACATGCTTTCCTTACAACCTGGTGTGCATGTAATTCGGCAAACATATGGCTTACCTTTTCCATCCAGGAGCTACCCCAGTCAAAGGAATATCATGAATTGTAGTTATGTTTACTTTATGTGTGTTGGTGTTACATGGGCATACTGATTGGTGGCTAGTATAGACTGATTTAGTATGGCTTTTAGTGGAACATTGTAGCATTGTTGTGTATAGTGGTTGTCTTTAAAAAATACAAAAAAGTGATTGAATAGTGAATGGTTATTAGTGGAACTGCTGAGTGTCTAGTCCTGTTTATATATAGTGGTAGAGAGATGATGTGGCTGTGTGGTACAAATGACAGAAAGAGAGAGAGAGAGAGAGATTGGCTATGTAGTTTGTAACATATAGATGTTTGGGATGACTGTGAGTGTGTGTGAGAGGGAGCGTGAGAGAGGACACCTCTGCAGGGCCCTAACGTCTCCTCTCGTTGACACCCCATGCACCCAGCGATGTACTCAGTAGAGATCACCGTTGAGAGGGACAATGTCACGGGCGAGACTAAGGTGTTGTCCACCAACACCCTACTGCCCATTAACCTCTCTGGGCAAG
Organism: Coregonus lavaretus; assembly: GCF_964263955.1. Lineage (NCBI taxonomy): Eukaryota > Metazoa > Chordata > Actinopteri > Salmoniformes > Salmonidae > Coregonus > Coregonus lavaretus. The sequence goes on from NC_139998.1 coordinate 47,275,896, forward strand.
GGGTCAAGGTGTATGAGGATTACCAGAAAGGTGATTTCCCAACATGATTCCAACAGCAAAAGGAGACACTCAGCTAAGACATGCAAAGTGAATGCCTTTACGAGAAGTGTTAACAGCTATGATAGAATACTGTTTTATGTACAAGAACAAATTTATAACAATAATATCACAAGATTAAGATATAATCTGAGATAAGTATACCTAAAATTCTAGTTATTACAGACATTGCTTGTTTGATCGTAGCCAGTTAAAGACATAGGCTACATCTTGTGGTTCAATAAACTTCATAATGTATTTCCACTTGGCTATAAAAGCTTCCCATATACTCTGTCTCATATAATGATTGGCATGAATCCACTCATTGACTGTAGATATTATTAACGTGATTTTACTTCTCATATAGCAAAAGGACTACATACAGATGTAGGATGTTAATTTCATCACCCTGTTGCAGGAGATCTTTCCAGCAATGCAGGAAATGTTTAACTTGTAGTGTATTTGAGGCTTCTGAAGTTTTTAATTTCCACTTAAAAATTTCAGACTTGATTTTTCCTTACGAAAAATGTATTTACCCCTACAAAAATGTCTATTCATTATAATCAACATAATAATGAACATTTCCTGTTGATGCAGGATTATTTTCCTGCTGTAGCAAACTGGCTCATATTAAGATCCTACATCTGTAGTTAAGCATAGCATGACACAGTGTTGCAGGGTGACCAATAAGTCCATCCCTACTTATAGACCTGCTTTTCAGCCAATAACTCTAATTCAATAGTTACATTTGTGAATGTGAACTTGGGCTATTATGTATTGGTACAAAAAACTGTCAATACATTGAAAACCAATTTGAAATGGTCCTGTTGGTCTCCCTGTAGCTGTTTTAGTTCACCTGCTGGTATTGGGCATGATCCTTCCCTACACCCCACCCGCCACAACCAACACATCCCCACTGGTCCTCTCACTTCTTTGGGAGTGCAGTGTCAGGTTTGGACCTCTAGAGCCGGTTTCCCAGACCCAGATTAAGCCTATTCCTAGACTAAAAAGCACTCTCAATGGAGATTCTCTATTGAGTATACTTTTAGTTCAGGGGTAGGCTTTAATCTTGGTCTGGGAAACCAGCCCATCATGTCTTAGGTTGGTGATAGTGCCCTGAAGGTCCGAAGAATGAACCCTCTGCTGCATAGCCAAAAGTTAGTGTTGGCGTAAGGCTAAGGGCGAGGCCAGACTGGCCCGTTGATTTTATCCGTAGCTGTGATTTCCAATGCTTTCTCAATGGGAGTTGATGGTTAGCAGAGATGTCTATAGAATTTCCATCCATTTTCACGGACCAAAAGTTCAGATGAGTTGACCTTTTGATGGGCCGAAGGATACATAACCATCCGTTTAGCCAATTAGAAAAGAGGAGGCGTTTTAAGTCACACACTCCACACGCGCACGGACCAAAATGAATATTTTTTAATTTGGTGTCCGTTCTCCACGGATCAGTCTGGCCTCCTCCTGTATGAAGACTACAGCTCTACTTTCTCTCCTAGTCGTATCCATCCACCTCATCCTGTATGGAGACTGCAGCTCTACTTTCTCTCCTAGTCGTATCCATCCACCTCCTCCTGTATGAAGACTGCAGCTCTACTTTCTCTCCTAGTCGTATCCATCCACCTCCTCCTGTATGGAGACTGCAGCTCTACTTTCTCTCCTAGTCGTATCCATCCACCTCCTCCTGTATGAAGACTGCAGCTCAACTTTCTCTCCTAGTCGTATCCATCCACCTCATGAGTCTCTTCTGTTAGTGACACATCTGTCGCTCTCCATCTCTCTCTTTCTCATAGTGGTACACGAGGTGAACGGGGAGAACGGGGTCCACCAGCTCAGCGCCAACGAGGTGGACGAGCTCATCCACAAAGCTGACGAGTCCATGATGAGCGACGCCACCACCGCTGGCGCCACCTCCACCGCCCCCGTCTTCCCCACCGACGCTGAGTTGGCCGCCGAGCAGCAGACGACACCCCAGAAGGAGATCACAGGCATGGAGGCCAAGGCAGGCGGCGCCAGTCCCCAGCCAGGTGGAGGCGAGGTGGAGGCCAGCGCCGAGAACCCTGTCACTATGGTGTTCATGGGCTACCAGAGTGTGGAGGACGAGGCGGAGACCAACAAGGTGCTGGGCCTGGAGGGCACCGTCAAGGCCGAGCTGGTGGTCATCGAGGACGGCAAGGGCAAGAATGTGATGGTGGGGCCCACTCCAGCCACCGTGACCGTCACCGAGGGAGGCGCCAAGGAAGAGCAGTCGCCCCCGCCCAACGGCAGCGCCGCTGACCCCACCAAGACCCCCCAGGAGACGGCCTCTGCGGGGGAGAAAGGGGGAGAGCCAGAAGGGGGCGCTACTGAGCTCAACAACAAGGAGAAGCAGCCTTGCAAGTGCTGCACCATCATGTGATTCCTCCCGGAACTTGACTTTTCAAGGAGAAATGACAAACCAACAACAACCATAACGTCATGAAAACCAACAAAAACTCCCCCCCCCACCCGAAAAAAAAAAGGCATAAATGTTCTTTATCTTATGATAGCCGGCTGTTGTTTCCCGACTTCATTTTCATCTACGTTTTAGGTCTTTTATTACATTTTTCTAACTTCTTTCCTTTCTATTATTTCAGGTTTTGTTGGTTTGTTTGTTTTTTGTTGTTGCCAAGGTGAGCAATCCCTGCGTTCTCATACTTTGAGATTGCTGAGGTAGAGAGGAGATAGAAAAGGAAGGAGAGAAGGAGAGAAGGAGAGAAAGAGAGAAGGAAAGAGGAAGGGGTTTGTTCACTCACCCAGCATTGTCCAACAAGCATTTTTTTGAAATGACATCTCTTATACACCGCCATGATTTTTTTATCTTAACTTTCTGTATGAAGGACAGATATATCTCTTTATATATCTATATATATATACATTGTTTATTTTAAAGATATATTTATTGGACGTTTTTATTTTTTGAAAATGCCCTCTGGAAACAGAAGCATGGTATTCATTGTTTTTTCTGTCCTGTGCTAGTGCATTTTAGATAAAAACTGGGAAATAATTTTCTCAACACTTGGAATATTTATGTGAGAGAATTCTCTTGGATTTTCTTTTCCAGAAAAAAAAGAAAATAAAAGTGACTTTGGAATGTCTGAGACAGACACAACACTGATATTTTGAAGTGACATGCAATGAGACGTCAGTGATATTGATGACATCGAAGTACTGTGTGCGTGTGTGTATGAGCATGCATGAATGTGTGTGGGTGTGTGTGTGTTGGATTAAAATTACCTCATTGGTCCTTATATCATCCTACACTACACTACCCACAATCCCCATCACCTCTTTTCTTTCTGGAAGAAAAACGATCCACGCTATTTTTGGTGATTTTCCTGCAACCAAATCAACTAGACTAGTTCGACAACACTAGTAATGAATTTAATAACATGCGTGAAGGTCATTCATACCGAAGCTTGAGACTGATGAAATGAATGCCCCTGTGTAAGGCTTCATGTTTGTGTGGTTCACCCCCACTTAACTACATTACCCAGAATACCACTGCCCCTTTAAAATAAATAATGTTGCTTACAGCTGCCTTTGTGATAACGTTAACTACTTTTCTTTAACTCATTGACATAATCCAAGCTCTGGCACCTGATGTTATGACCTAGCTACTAACAGCTGTGTTTTTAAATGATGGTCAGCCTGGACAGGCCCTTCCAATGTCCCGAAGATTTTTGGCTGGATATTAACTACTGTGGAATTGGTGCATAGAGCATAGTCTGTTGTTTTAAACGGCAGCGCATATCCTACCAAACTGTGTTGCAAATACTGCAAGAAGTTGCTGCATTCAGACATTGAGGATGAGTGCCATTTGGATGGGGGTCGGGGGTCATATGTTCCCCTCAGAGTCTGTGTGGGAGGAAATTCATTATAAGAGTACTTGGTTTCCTGTTTTCCTGTTTGAACTCTACTGTCAGGCCTTGGTTTTGTCATTTGTCAACGAAACCAAAGAAAACAGTTCAAGTAGGCCTACTTTTCATTGTGTATCTATCACAGGAGGTTGGTGGCACCTTTGTTGGGGAGGACGGGCTTGTGGTAATGGCTGGAGCGGAATTGGGGGAATGGTATCAAATACACCATACACATGGTTTCCATGTGTTTGATGCCATTCCATTTGCTCCGTTCCAGACATTATTATGAGCCGTCCTCCCCTCAGCAGCCTCACTGGTATCTATCTATCAACATGTTAGACCTGAGGCAAAAAGCAGGGAATTTCAACGTCTACATTCCAATACGTTTTCAGAATCCTTTCCCACCATCCTCTGAGTGGTCAATTTCGCTCCAAATTTTCAGAGAACAATAGATGTTTTTGCAGTGTGGCTACATTTCAACAGCTGTGTTTTACTTACCCTCGGCTTTTGTGTGTGTTTGTTAGCTGCGTTACGAGTGCCTGTAGCTATAGTATTTTTTACATCTTACTTATTTTTGCCATTTTGGTGCCACATTTTCAGCTGAGCTGAGGGTCATGTTATCATTGTCCAGTGTATTTTTCCAGTGGTGAGTTGAGTCAGTTGAGTTGGATTAGCTAAACTAGGAGTCAGATCTTTTCAACCGACTCACTGACACGCTCATATGTAACCGTGGTCCATGTATTATTATTCTCATCCGAAATAAAACAAACATTTTGTTTCCAAAGATGGTCTGCCTTATCTTGAAGTGAGTCCAAGAAGTGAGCTCTCTTTAGCCAGAGGTTGGCCAACTTTGCGTAATATTAGCCATTCCTCTTTTAATATTGTTCCATGTGTATTTATACCTTTCCATTGATATTTATAGAGCTCTATATGTTATTTAAAGGGTTCACATCTTTGTGAAGGTTCAAATCAAGAACATGATGGACAATAGATTAAAAATAACCAGGTCTGATAAGCCTTGTCAAAATTATGTTGGAGAATACAGTGCACTATAGAAAGAAACCAAATGGAACATCTATTAATTTCAATTTGATCATGTAAAATATATAATGAAATAATCTACTTTGCCAATCCCCTTCAATCCCACTTCCTCATGCTTGTTCAAAGGGGCAAGGCAATCATTGATAGGCCGACACGTCCTTCAATATGCTGCTCAGCATCCAGCAAGGAGCATAAAAAGCTGACTCAGTGTACAGTGAAATGTGCGTTACTCTATAGGAGTGGTTCCCAGCCTTTCTCGGATACTGTACCACCAACTAAATGTTGCTCTGCCTGGAGTACCCATGTACATTTTACCAGTAGGCCTATGGTCTCATGAGTCTTCTCAAGTACCCCCTGTGGATAGGCCAAGTACCCCCAGGGGTCCTAGTACTCCTGGTTGGGAACCACTGCTCTATAGGACAGTCACACTATCTGTAGTGTTGGTCTAGAACACGTCCGATAAAAAACACTGACTTCGAATTCACTCAGGCATCGCTGACGACCAGTCCTCGTCGAGTAACATTCCCACACTGCTGGATCCAAATCTATGCAAGAGAGCTGCTAACATTAACATCAGCAAAATCATCATATAGGTATAGCATTTAGGACTAGCTACTGCAGCAGCACTGATAACAGCCTTTTAGTTCATCAGCTTATCACACAAAAATCTAAAAGGGCAAGCATTGAACCATGGCCCATCCTTTCCTTGGTATAAGATTATGCCTTTTCATTTCCTAAATATCTGCATGCTAACAGTTTACTACACACACACATATATATATATATATATATATATATATATATATATATATATATATATATGGCTCAGCCTCAGTGGCTGTTGGCATAAGTTTGATTTGTCAAGCTCAATATGAAAGGTGGAAAGAAGATTTCATATGTTGGCACTGCCAACCTGGCAGCACATGACATGTTGGGATGGATACATGTGGGTTGTGTGTTTCTGTGGTGCTAAATCATTGATACTGTCATATCTGACAGCCGAAGTTTAGATATTATTTTAGATTGTATTTTCTGCAGCTTGTGTTTCAAGAAAATCACTGATATTTCTATTTGCAATAGGAAATAGTGTAAGCAAGAGTAATTTGCTAGACCCATCAAGCACACCTCAACAAGGAAGTGTTTAATCGGTTACATTCCAAGCTTATTTGAAGCAGCAACTAGGTGTTCTGTTTTCAAAGTTTTTATTTTAAGATAACACGCAACATTCATCTCAAAACGGAAAAACATGAACAGTCATACATCTCTTTATTCTAACACAAACTGACTGTACAAATGCACTTAGGGTGGTCAAACTGAAACCCTGGTGTTCCTGGTATAAGAAATCGCCCATACCATTAGAGTCAGAGAGAACATTGGTGACCATAACCTAATCAAATTTGTCCATCCACAATGAAATATGGTGACACTTAAGTTAAAAAAGGACTTGCATAACACCTTCATAACATTTCTTTAGAGGAAATAATTACTTTTCACTTTGAGAGTGACTTGGAAAACAACATGACACTGTTCATTTTCTCTGCTCTATTCACACTGTTGATTTTGCTGTCTTCAACAACTTTGAGCTTGAAGGTTAACGAATGTCAATGTCAATGAAGGGTAATGAATGCCAATTATGTTCTTATGAAGGGTAGTGAATGTATCCACTAAAGTGCTGATCCATCCTAACCTACTGAGCAGTGGGTGGAAGTTACTCTTAACCACTGATGCAGGGTCAGATTTGTTTTTATCCCTAATGGCTAAGGTTAGGATTGGGGGCTAGGGTAATCTGATCCTAGATCCTGTTGAATACCCAATACCTCTCCTTCCTTGGCCCCTCCCTCTTGCTGAGCTTGGTGCAGCGGCAGTGAGGCTTGTCGCCCCTGGCAACTCTAGCCCCTCCCACTCTCTGCACTGCCGGTGCCATGGTTACCTCATGACTCTGGCTCTGCAACAGCGCCCCCTGTTGGTTCTTATCAATATTTACATTCCAGTTCCGACTTTCTCTCTCTCTACACAACCCCAAATGCCTTGTAGTCTGGCCCCAGGTCAGGCATCTTTTTTGTAAATGTATATATAAATATCTACATATAAATGTCCTTGTGCAAAACAAAATGTCTGTCGCTCTCTCGTCCTCTTGTGTAGACTCCTAGATCTCTGTGCTCATGGCAGTCAGTCAGTGAAGGGCCCAGGTAATAGAGTGGGTGTCCACACACTGCTGTTCTTCTTAATGCTTTGTTAGTTGTGAAGGTCTGCTTTCTTACAAACTGGAAAGTGCTGTAGAGGAAAGTGTTTGAAACAACAAATAAAAATGTGACGTCTCTCTCGGTCTCTGTTTTTGTATTTCTTCCCTCCATCAGTACATATTTGTGAAAGTGTATGCAGGTGTGTGTGAATGTGTGTTTGTGTGTGTGTGTCTTTAGCCTCAGTTCTTAGTCTAAAGTTGAAATCCTCCTTAAGCTTTGTAATGCTCTCGAAGGCCTGCATTGTGAAATCCTCACAGTTCTTTCCTGTGAGCAAAGGTCCTGTCCACCTATCCACCAAAATGCAATGTTTTTACACTGCTAATCTAGGAGCTGCTGCAACATTGTCACAGCCATTGTCATTGACACAGTGACCTGGCTACACAGTCACTGTTGGCAGAGGTGGGATTGTGTGTGTGTGTGTGTGTGTGTGTGTGTGTGTGTATGTGTGTGTGTGTGTGAGAGCATGTGCACGGAATGTTCCTCTTTTGTTTGGCACTTTTTGATGGTCAGCAGCATTCCAATGCAATTCCCCTGCCCTCAGCAACACACACATGGCCGCTGCTGGAAAACACAACGGAGCGGTCACGCTACACCCCTCCCCCACCACAACCGCTCAATACCTCTGCACTAGCAGCTTTGATGGACAGGGGTTGAGGGGGGTTTTAGGAGGGGGGCGAGTGACAGGTACTGTGTGTGGGGGGTGGGGGTGGGGGTAACAGGGAGGGGTCTGGTCAGGGCCAAACCCAGGACCACAACACCAGCGGAGCCCGGAGACCCAGCTGTTAGGCCTGACACAGTGGGGGGGCGCAGATCCAGACGGTGCTAGATCATCTGCTTGAGAGGAGCCGTGGGTGGAATGAAGAACACCTGTTGGAGAACCCAGAGGTCTAGGAGGGGAGGTCTAGAACCGGGAGGTGAGTTATAGAATCAATCATATAATGTAAGGAGAGAATGATTCTCCATCTATTTTGAAAATTGGGGACTTGTATTTGTATTTATTAGGGATCCCCATTAGCTGCTGCCAAGGCAGCAGCTACTCTTCCTGGGGTCCAAACACATTAAGGCACTTACATTACATTTAAACAAAAGATAAAACAGTATATCATATAACATTGTTACACCACTACATATCTACAATACAAAATGTTTAATACCACCATACAACAATATCACAATGTATGCGTGTGTCTGTACCTTTGTGTGTGTCTCTTCACAGTCCCCGCTGTTCCATAAGGGTCATTTTTACCTGTTTTTTAAATCTGATTCTACTGCTTGCATCAGTTACCTGATGTGGAATAACGTTCCATATAGTCATGGCTCTATGTAGTACTGTGCGCCTCCCATTGTCTGTTCTGGACTTGGGGACTGTGAAGAGACCTCTGGTGGCATGTCTTGTGGGGTATGCATGGGTGTCCGAGCTGTGTGATAGTAGTTTAAACAGACAGCTCGGTACATTTAGCCTGTACACTTCTTACAAAAACAAATAGCAATGAAGTCAATCTCTCTTCTACTTTGAGCCATGAGAGATTGAAATGCACTTTTAAGGGCCAGCTGTGCTGCCTTGTTCTTAGCCAATTGTAATTTTCCTAAGTCCCTTTTTTTGGCACCTGGCCACACTACTGAACAGTAGTCCAGGTGTGACAAAACTAGCCTGTAGGACCTGCCTTGTTGATAGTGCTGTTAAGAAGGCAGAGCAGCGCTTTATTATGGACAGTCGTCTCCCCATCTTAGCTACTGTTGCATCAATATGTTTTGACCATGAAAGATTACAATCCAGGGTTACTCCAAGCAGTTTAGTCACCTCAACTTGCTCAATTTCCACATTATTCATTACGAGATTTAGTTGAGGTTTAGGGTTTAGTGAATGATTTGAACCAAATACAATGCTTTTAGTTTTGGTAATATTCAGGACTAACTTATTCCTTGCCACCCATTCTGAAACTAACTGCAGCTCTTTGTTAAGAATTGCAGTAATTTCAGTCGCTGGAGTAGTTGACGTGTATAGTGTTGAGTCATCCGCATACATAGACAAACTGGCTTTACTCAAAGCCAGTGGTATGTAGTTAGTAAAGATTGAAAAAAGTAATGGGCCTAAACAGCTGCCTTGGGGAATTCCTGATTCTACCTGGATTATGTTGGAGAGGCTTCCATTAAAGAACACACTCTGTGTTCTGTTAGACAAGTAACTCTTTATCCGCAATATAGCAGGGGGTGTAAAGCCATAACACATACGTTTTTCCAGCAGCAGACTATGATCGATAATGTCAAAAGCCGCACTGAAGTCTAACAAAACAGCCCCCACAATCTTTTTATCATCAATTTCTCTCAGCCAATCATCAGTCATTTGTGTAAGTGCTGTGCTTGTTGAATGTCCTTCCCTATAAGCGTTGTGAGGTGTGTTCAGTGAATGTTTGCAGTAATCGTGGCTGAAAAATATTAGCCTGCAATAAAGGTTTGGGTGAAGAAACATACCAAGCGTACAAAGATATGGAAACCTTTCAAGCATGTACATTTTTTAATTGCCAGATGAAGAAATAATAAAATATTAAAGACAATTAATAACCAAAATAGGTAACCATGAGTTTCACCAAAATGTTTGTTTAATCAATGTTTTATAGTTAAAAAAAAAAAGAAGGCCCTCAATCTCCTCAAATGTAATGTTCTGTCTCCTCTCTCTCTCTCTCTCTTCTTAGAGGGCCTGAGTTGAACTTGATTGCCCCCTGCACCTAACCTTGGATCCTGTTACACAGAGAGCTGCCGAACACATTTACCAACACACTGTAACACACAACAGCTCTCTCTCACACAGACACACACTCTGCAGGATGTTCAAGTACACCCCTCCTTGGCAGGTGCTTTGTAACAGCATGGAGCATGAGACCAAGGTAAGACAACCCTTACCACAAACACAAAAGACAAAATGACCGTTGTGGTTGAAACAAAAAAGAATCCTGTTACCAATTTGTTTTGCCTTGACATCATTCTAGATGTTGCCTCATTAACCAATAATCAACAGTTTTGGATCTTCATTGTTTGAGTTTTTGTACCACCGCCATTACAGCCTAGATTCTTCTCATGGTTTCCATGCTCTTGTGCCAAAACTACGCCGATCATCATTGATTTAAAAGCATCTCAATAGTGCCCACTTTAAAATCTGTCACGTTACATCTGTCACGCATTTGATTCCTAAATGTATGACAATAGCGATGTAAAGTAGATATACCTCTACAATCACAACCATTTATTTTCATTAGTAAGCTAAACTGAGATCCATATTATACGTCTTCATTCAGAGTGATAAAGTTGATTGAAATACTGTAATGATTAGTGTACACGCATATGCTAGTCACTAGAGAGCAGTGAATCTATTCTCAGTGTGAACATCCCCGTTTCTCCAAACTGAATGCTCTGCTCTGATTCTGATTCTAAATGGAAAGCCCTCTACTACGTACTTGGGCCCAAAAAATGTTATCTTATTTTGGCCGCGTCCCAAAACTTTTAAGTAGTTTAATTTCCTCAATAAGCACTGGTCAGGTGAATTAATTATTTAGCGGATGTCTCCCACCTCTCTGGTTGTTCAGATCAATGGCTAAATGAATGTGACTACAAGAAACAATAGATCAGTATCTATTGTACTAGCTGGGTTTGATCACATAAACCATTAAATACATTTTCCTAAAAAACTATAGCAATCAGAAGTGGAATGGAGGTATAGAAAGGTATATTTGAAAAGGTGTATGTTTTTTTGCCATACGAGTCAAACACAAGTTTCTTTCCCTTAAGCTTTCCGACCTACTGCGGACCTGGCCCTGCCTGCTGTCATGTCCAGCCCACCTGTTGTAGTGTTAGTGGCTCTTGGCAAAGATTAATCTCAATTGCTAAATTGTCTTGTAAAACATAAAGGAAGCAGACTGGTGAGAGGGCGCTCCACCTCTACCCAGGTAATGATTGAAAAAGTAATGAACATTTAGAACACAGGCCACTATGACTCAAGCTCTTCACTGGACTGTAGCTAAGGCTGGGACATCCTCTTAGGTGAACTTCAACATGCTTCTGTAACAGTTCACAGGCAAGACTGATAATGATGATGCCTCAGTATTTGTAAACAGTGTTATTTTCTGTTCTTGCTTCCTTGTGAGACCAGTGATAGGTAAAGGGAATGGATACGTGTCCATAACACCACATATCAAGTAATGCCAGTGGTCATGAAGGGAAGGAGAAGCTTCTGTTGAAAGCACTGGGACACTGATTCTCACCAGGAAATGACCTTACTCATTCCCTCTGGTCAGGGTTCTCCAACTCCAGTCCTGGAGAGTTGCTGGGTGAGCAGGCTTTTGTTTCAGTCCAGCACTAACCCACCTGTTTCAAATAATCAACTAATCACGGTCTTCAGTTTGGACCACAGCTCATTTATTCAGGTGTGTTGATGCTGGGATGGAACAAAAGCCTGCACACCCAGCAGCTCTCCAGGAGTTACGGAGACTACAGGAGGTTAGCGTTGCTTCTCCTAATGAGGTTGTCTGAGGTGGGAGGAAGGACTCAGCGACCTTACCAGAATATTCTGTTTTCTCTTGCAACAAAACCACTCTAGGGGCTCTATTTAATCCGTATGCATTAGTCGAGACTGCATTCACGGTAAATGCTGCAGATGTCGGATCAATATGAAATTACCTTTACATTTCTAGCACGCTATCTGTAACGCTTCAGCGATTCAGATTGAATAGAGCCCCAAGTTATTTTGTTTCAGTACACATTGAAATAGTCTAAGTTCTTTATGGCCCGATTGTTTATTATAAGAGTGATCTGGGTCCTCTTGATTGACAGTTTGGCCTTGGAGAGGTAAAAAGGTTTCTCTCCTACCAGTTGTTGGTATAGCGGTCTGTCAGTCTCATGTACTTCTCCCTCTTCTGTGAGAGGGTGTGACTCCACTAGCTTACATGACATTGGCTGAACTTTGCCTATGCTGTAGGGTGCTCAAGAGACCGGGAGAGAGAGAGAGAGAAAGACATCAGACAGAGAAGACAAACTTTTGGTCTTGTTCGCTGTATACCGCTTAAGGTAGGATTCATTACTTAATTATGTACTGTACAGTTTTCAGGTCAAATTCAATGTATTTCAATAGCATTATTGCGACTTACATTATAGATGAAGGTTGTTAATTTGATCACCCTTTTGCATGAGAACTTGCCTTCAATGCAGGAAATGTAAAACTTGTAGTGTATTTGAGGTTTTAAAAGGCATCTGAAGTTTTCAGACTTGATTTTCCCTTATGAAAAATGTATCAACCAATACAAAAATAATTATTCAAATTTCCTGTTGTTGCAGGATTATTTTCCTGCTGTAGCAAACTGGCTCAAATTAAGATCCTATATTTGTATACTTCTATACACTTTTTTTGTGGTGGCACCTTGCATACACCTGTCTCTGTAGCGACACAACCTATACCCATGGGAGCACTCTAGCACATTGTTTCTTTACAAAATTCTATATTTTTTTGATTATTAGAGCTTTAATGAGAAGTTAGCATGGATGTCCTTCCAAGACATGTAAACTGGTTTGACATCTGTATGGTCAACAGACATAAGCTGCAGTAGCGGTGCGTGGGTAAAATCACTGGGGAAACCAAAACATATTACAACCTGTGTTGTGGTAATTGTGTTGTTTGCGCTATAACCTGTTAATTCATATGCCTTGTGACCGTGATAATAAGGGCTAAAGGCTGAGACAATAAGAAGACACAGTGGCAGAATAAATTCAACCACACCTTTGTTTTATCACAAAACCGGATAGCACCCTCTGTCCAGTGAAGTCCACAAAGCATATTGCATGTACAGTAACAGACAGTTACATGACCTACAACATGGTCAAGCAAGTTAATGTTTCCAACATTTTCGGACCACTAAACAACTATTGATTTAGAACCACAGAGTTACCGCATGTCCCAAAGAAAACAGGAGCTGCATCCATTATTCCAGCACCATTTCAACATGTCAACATCATCAAATCACCTCTGCTTAGTCAAATACAGTGACAACTAAAAGATACCAAAAATGATTTAGTCCAATCAACTTAAGCTAAATATGATGTGGCTGTCCATGGTTCTGATTTTAGCTAGCTGGCTAGCTAGCCACTGTAGGACAACATCACAACGAGATGCAACAATTCAAGTTTTTCTGTCAATGACGTATGCTCTCAATGGGATTTGATAGGAGTGACGCCAAATCCAAGCTGGCTTCCCTTGACACTTTTCTTTGGTGCGACAGGACCATTCACAGTTGAGCTCGCTCAGTTTAGCTCAACGCTGATTAGCTAATTTTTTATACTTTTTTTGTCAAGGGAGGCCAGATGCTTGCTGGCTTCCCTTGCCTTGAGTGCTACGGGAAGCAACAATGTCATACTTGTTTGGACCAGACAGCATCAGATAGATGGCCTACACGTAGAGAGACAGAGGGGCGCTGTTTCGCTCGCTCGGATGCTTTCGCCTGTGAGATACATTCAGCCTCTTGCGAATTGAAGGAAAATTATAAAACACAGAGAGACTAAATAAAAATATTGGTCCATTGTTTTGGGAAGCCTGACTTCCCTTGGCATCCATGAATACTTGGTAAGCTGTAGGGTAGGGTATGACAACATGTATTTGGGCATTTATTTTTGGACAGTCAAGAAGTACATGTATTAGACTTGAATACGTCTAAAGGTAATAACAGGGACAAATGTTATTGTATTATCTTGAGAGTCTATACATCTTGACTTTGGCCTTAGCTAATCCATGCTACAATAGGGTCATTTGTTGACTAATGTAAGTTTGTGCGCACACACACACACACAGCTACAGTGCCTTCAGAAAGTATTCATACGCCTTTACTTATTCCAAATGTTGTTGTGTTACAGCCTGAATTCAAAATGTATTCAATATATTTTCTCACCCACAATACACCATAATGACAAAGTGAAAACCTGTAAACAACTTATTGAAAATGAAATACAGAAATGTCTCATTTACATAAGTATTCACACCCCTGAGTCAATACATGTTAGAATCACCTTAGGCAGCAATTACAGCTGTGAGTCTTTCTGGGTAAGTCTCTACGAGCTTTGAACACCTGGATTGTACAATATTTGTCCATTATTCTATTAAAAATTATTCAAGCTCTATCAAATTGGTTGTTGCGAGACAACCATTTTCAAGTCTTGCCATAGATTTTCAAGCCGATTTAAGTAAAAACTGTAACTAGACCACTCAGGAACATCCAATGTCATCTTGGTAGCAACTGCAGTGTATATTTGGCCTTGTGTTTTAGGTTATTGTCCTGCTGAAAGGTGTTGGGTGGAAAGCAAACTGAACCAGGTTTTCCTCTAGGATTTTGCCTGTGCTTAGCTCCATTCTTTTTCTTTTTTTATCTTAAAAAACTCCCCAGTCCTTAATGATGAAAAGCATACCCATAACCAATGTTCCCTCTAAGCTGCACGCATGCGCAGGCACGCAGCTCCCCTCAGACTGCTGTGCAGAATAAATAATCAGCCAGCGCAGAGAAGCACGAGATTGAACTTTCTAGAGTTTTCCCCTTTAGTTAACACTATCAATGTTTCGCTCTACTGTGCTCGAATCAACGCAATATTAGCCAATGTAACATACCGAAACAAAATGAACTATGCAAGAGACTTAGTATGCAACGCTAACTGTGCAAGAGATTTTCTTGTAGGCAGAGTGCATTGGAGTAGAATTCTATTGCATTGACAGGCATGACTCAGGCCCATACTCTACACAGACCGTTGCGCCATAACCAATCAGAGCTGCAGTAGGCATATATGCAAATAGACATTGCCATATATGGATCTGTGCCATTCACTTTGAAATGGACTGTGTTTATAGCATGAGCGGTCACAAGTAGATGCACTTATTTTGGTATCAAAACGAGAGCTGCATGTAGCCACCTGTGCACATTTGATCATATTATTTGCTAGTTAGTGAGTTATTAGCCCAGTTCTAGATAATTTCTAGTCAACAATGGGGGTGGTTGCTTCCTACAAGAGCACAAAATGTGTGCATTTCTAGCCATCTTTGAAAAGCAAGTCAGGTAAAGACCTTTTTTATGTCTTAAAGGGGCAGTGTTGTATTTCGAGACGGTATTGAATAAGCTAAGTAGCCAATAGAAAGAGGGTAGCATAATTTGTCTGTTTCTCTCTAATAATGAATGGTATGGACATTTTTTAAGTGGTTTCTTGCATCAAACAACAACATTTTCAGTCACCTCCTTGTCTGAACGACAAGTGGATAAACAGGTTAATGTCAAGCCCTGCATGTTTTTTTCAAAAGTCTCATGGAATGTAGACCTACACTGAACACCACACATTTGCTGCTACTGACAGAACAGCTATGTCCATGTTAAAATATATGGGATGCATTTTTCTTCATTGTTTTTTATGGTAGGCCACTCTTGTAGGCCTACATTATGATCAAATAGCCACAGCAGCCTACTTGACCACTGTTAAAACTGTAACTTAAAGTTCACAGTAAACACGCGCCGGAAGTTGCACAGAATTTTCACAATGTTCAACTTTGCGCTTAGCAGACCAGAAATTTGCTCAGTGCCAAAAAGAAATTGAGGGAACATTGCCCATAACATGATGCAGACACCACTATGCTTGAAAATATGGAGAGTGGTACTCAGTAATGTGTTGTATTAGATTTGCCCCAAACATAACATTTTGTGTTCAGGACAAAAAGTGAATTGCTTTGCCAATTATTTTTGCAGTATTACTTTAGTGCCTTGTTGCAAACAGGATGCATGTTTTGGAATATTTTTATTTTGTAAAGGTTTCCTTCTTTTCACTCTGTCCTTTAGGTTAGTATTGTGGAGTAACTACAATGTTGTTGATACATCCTCAGTTTTCTCTTATCACAGCCATTCAACTATGTAACTGTTTTAAAGTGACCATTGGCCTCATGGTGAAATCCTTGAGAGGTTTCCTTCCTCTCCGGCAACTGAATTAGGAAGGACGCCTGTATGTTTGTAGTGACTTGGTGTATTTATACACCATCCAAAGTGTAATTAATAACTTCACCATGCTCAAAGGGATATTCAAAGTCTGTTTGTTTTTTTACCCATCTACCAATAGGTACCCTTCTTGGCGAGGCATTGGAAAACCTCCCTGCTATTTGTGGTTGAATCTGTGTTTGAAAATTCACTGCTCGACTGAGGGACCTTACAGATAATTGTATGTGTCGGGTACAGAGATGATGTAGTCATTCAACAACAGTCATTCATATTAAACACTATTATTGCATACAGAGTGAGTCCATGCAACTTATTATATGATCTGAACTTATTTAGGCTTGCCATAACATAGGGGTTCAATACTTATTGACTCAAGACATTTCAGCTTTTCATTTTTAATTAATTTATAAACATTTTGAAAAACATAACCCCACTTTGATATTATGTGGTATTGTGTGTAGGCCAGTGACAAAAAAATCTCAATTTTATCAATTTCATATTCAGGCTGTAACATGACAAAATGTGGAAAAAGTCCAGAGGTGTGAATACATTCTGAAGGCACTGTATGTCTTACTATACTTTTTGCGGACCAACAATTGATTCCCATTCAAAAACCTATTTTCCCTAACCCCTAACCCTAACTCCTAACCCTAAACCATAACCTTAACCCCTAACCCTCATTCTAACCCTAACCCCTAAACCTAATTCTAACTCTAAACCTAACCCCTAAGCCTAAAATATACTTTTTACAAATGATGACCGGCCAAATGTCCTCACTTCTCAGAATTTTTGTTGGTTTACTATTCTTGTGAGGACTTCTGGTACTCACAAGTATAGTAAAACATGTA
Organism: Coregonus lavaretus; assembly: GCF_964263955.1. NCBI lineage: Eukaryota > Metazoa > Chordata > Actinopteri > Salmoniformes > Salmonidae > Coregonus > Coregonus lavaretus. The sequence goes on from NC_139998.1 coordinate 47,292,941, forward strand.
CACACACACACGCACCAGTGTGAGGTAATACATTAGTGGGGGGCGAGGAGATTTGTGTATCTCGTCCCCCACAGATCGCTCCTCTCCTCTCTCAGCCAATGAGCAAAGCCGATACCAGGAAGTATCGCTAAAAAGAGCTTATCAGGTGTACACAGTCCACCGTTACACACGTGGTCACACGTACGCACACACACACACACACACACACACACTTCAGGCTGCCTTAGAACTCTTGGGACAGTATGTAATGCACTGACGAGCAGTTACGTATCTAGGTTATCTTAGCATTACCATCTTTCACAAAACTTCTCTCTGTACTTTTCAGATGGTCCTCGCCCCCCATAAAGTTATTTTAAACTCAAAATGGCCGTATATTTGCTGAAGAGCATATTCTGGATTGAGCCAAAAGTCTTGGAATCTCAGTGAAGGTTTGGACTTGGTTTACTCCTGAAAGGCCAATTTGTCTAGTATTGTGCACCTGACATGATTAGTTACAGTAAATGCTGATGTGTGCATATCTGTGTCAGCAGGGTTACAATGATGAGAATCAGGGGCGGACTGGGACCAAAAATCGGCCCTGGGATTTCTAACGCATTTCTTCCTTGACTCCCCCTCACCGGCCCATTTTTTCCCTTGAGTCCCCAATTATTAGCCAGATAATTATCATTTTGCGGAAAAAACAACCAAGATAGACAGGCCCACTAGGCTAAAATTGGACCAGCCCATCAGGCATTTTCCCATAATGCCAGATGGCCAGTCTGCCCCTGATGAGAATGGTGAAATGAGGGATATTTCTGTCTATGTCTATTTAAATGACAGAATGTTGAACAGAGTGGAAGTTTCCAGGGGTTATAGATTTTACTCATTAGCCCACATGCTTGAATAGCAGTCCGCATGTTATGCTATGCCGTTGTGCCAAAAGTGTTATAGAGATTCTTAGGAATTACAGCTAGTTGCCTTGTGTGACAGAGTAGTTTGTCTTTTTATACAGCTGTTAAATGAAGAAGGTATCTGTTTTCATTCTCCGAGAGTATCTAATATCCTGCTCTAGTGCCAGTACTCCCACCTCCAGATGAGTTGTGTGAGAAAGGAGTGAACACATTCCTCTCTCATTCCCTCATCATGCTTCTTCTGATATCCTCTGACTAAGTAGGCCCTTTGAAAAGGAATTGGAGCCTAACACTCTAGTTACACCATATAGATGGTTAAGATTAAACCACTGCTTGAAGAAATTAAAAACTGTTGATAGTCAATAACTATAATCATAATTTGCATTTGTGTTGCACCCGCCATTGAGTGCAAATATGACTTGACTGTGGTTTCCTGAAACTCTCCATAAGTAAAAGGTAATATAAAATCTTGACTAACATAAAAAGTATGCCAATATATATCTGTCCATGTATTATGAATCAGAACGTTTAGGCAAAGACAGGAGCAGAATGGTTTTATAGATCTTCACATCACAGCAATATATCTGGTAATCTTCCATACAGAAACTCCAAAGTTCGCAAAAATAGATAAGATGTTTGACTGAGACGATTGAACCTCATATGAAATTCCCATGCATTTGAGGGTTGACATGCTGCGAAAAAAAATTGAGGTATTGGATGATGTTACATGTTTATTTTAGCAGACGCTTTTAACCCTAATTGCTCATGTAAGTCGCTCCGGATAAGTGCCTTGCTCAAGGGCACAGACATATTTTTCACCTAGTCGGCTCGGGGATTAGAACCAGCGACCTTTCGGTTACTGGCACTACGCTCTTAACGACTAAGCTACCTGCCTTCCCATTTTGCAGGTACAGTGAGGGAAAAAAGTATTTGATCCCCTGCTGATTTTGTACTTTTGCCCACTGACAAAGACATGATCAGTCTATAATTTTAATGGTAGGTTTATTTGAACAGTGAGAGACAGAATAACAACAACAAAATGCAGAGAAACGCATGTCAAAAATGTTATAAATTGATTTGCATTTTAATGAGGGAAATAAGTATTTGACCCCTCTGCAAAACATCACTTAGTACTTGGTGGAAAAACCCTTGTTGGCAATCACAGAGGTCAGACTGTCACGAACGTCTTCAAAAGGAGCAGACCAATACGCAGCGCGTTGAGCGAACATGACTTTATTAAATTAAAGTACTCACTACAAACAAACAACGACGAAACGTGAAGTCCTCCGTTACAATGACTGACAAGGAACAAAAACCCACAACACTAAGGTGAACACTGACAGTTTAAATATGGCTCCCAATCAGAGATAACGAGCCGACAGCTGACACTCGTTACCACTGATTGGGAGTCACACGACCAAACAATGAAACACAACCAAATACAACACAACCAAATGAACACACCCTGGCTCAAAATACACAGTCCCGGAGCCAGAGCGTGACAGTACCCCCCCCTAAAGGCACGGACTCCGACCGCGCCTACACCCCAAATAGGGAAGGGCTGGGTGGGTATTGCTCCTCGGAGGCGGCTCCGGCTCCGGGCTTGACCACCACCCTACTACAATCCCCCCGTAGTGCCCCCAGTCCGATCTGACCCAGCTAGCTGGATCAGGACTGCCGACGCGCACCCCTGGCTTGGCGCGTGAGGCAGGAATGGACCGGACCTGGCAGACGATACGCACCCTTTGCATGGTGCGTGGAGCCGGAACAGGCCTCACCAGGCTGAAGACTCGCATCCCTGGCTTGGTGCGAGTAGCAGGAATGGGCTGAATCCGGCTGACGACTCGCACCCTTGGCTTGGTGCGAGTAGCAGGAATGGGCTGAATCCGGCTGATGACTCGCACCCTTGGCTTGGTGCGAGTAGCAGGAATGGGCTGAATCCGGCTGACGACTCGCACCCTTGGCTTGGTGCGAGTAGCAGGAATGGGCTGAATCCGGCTGACGACTCGCACCCTTGACTTGGTACGAGTGGCAGGAATGGGCCGGACTGGGCTGGCGACGTGCACCACAGACCTGGTGCGGAGAGCAGGAACGGGCAGAGCCGGGCTGACGAGACGCACCACAGGCTTGATGCGGAGAGCAGGCACGGGCCGTGCCGGACTGACGACGCACACCACTGGCTTGGTGCGGGAAGCTTGGATGGGCCGGACTGTACTGGGGACACACACCACTGGTCCTACACCGGGATCTGGAACGGGCCGGACCGGACTGGCAACACACGCCAGTACCTCTCGCCGTGCCTCTACTTCCTCCATCCCCTCTTCGACCAGTGGCCCCCGTAACCCGGCGGCCTTCTCCGGCAACCCACTGGGCCGCTCTATCGCGGCCTCCCGCTGGTCCGACGTCGTGAGCCCCCCCCTAAAAATTTTCGGGGCGTCTCTCCTACCCGTGGACCAGGCCTCCATGTCCCTCGCCAGCCTCTCGCCCTTCTGCCATAATGTCAAGCCCTTCTCTTCCTCACTCGGCTTGACCCAGTCCAGGAGGCGAAGGAGATCTGTGAGGGATCTCCCTGGCGATGGCTCCTGGACACGCTGCTTGGTCCCATCTTGGTGGGTTTTTCTGTCACGAACGTCTTGAAAAGGAGCAGACCAATACGCAGCGCGTTGAGCGAACATGACTTTATTAAATTAAAGTACTCACTACAAACAAACAACGACGAAACGTGAAGTCCTCCGTTACAATGACTGACAAGGAACAAAAACCCACAACACTAAGGTGAACACTGACAGTTTAAATATGGCTCCCAATCAGAGATAACGAGCCGACAGCTGACACTCGTTACCACTGATTGGGAGTCACACGACCAAACAATGAAACACAACCAAATACAACACAACCAAATGAACACACCCTGGCTCAAAATACACAGTCCCGGAGCCAGAGCGTGACACAGACGTTTCTTGTAGTTGGCCACCAGGTTTGCACACATCTCAGGAGGGATTTTGTCCCACTCTGCTTTGCAGAGTTTCGAGGCTGACATTTGGCAACTCGAACCTTCAGCTCCCTCCACAGATTTTCTATGGGATTAAGGTCTGGATTCTGGCTAGGCCACTCCAGGACCTTAATGTGCTTCTTCTTGAGCCACTCCTTTGTTGCCTTGGCCGTGTGTTTTGGGTCATTGTCATGCTGGAATACCCATTCATGACCCATTTTCAATGCCCTGGCTGAGGGAAGGAGGTTCTCACCCAAGATTTGATGGTACATGGCCCCGTCCATTGTCCCTTTGATGCAATGAAGTTGTCCTGTCCCCTTAGCAGAAAAACACCCCCAAAGCATAATGTTTCCACTTCCATGTTTGACAGTGGGGATGGTGTTCTTGGGGTCATAGGCAGCATTCCTCCTCCTCCAAACATGGCGAGTTGAGTTGATGCCAAAGAGCTCGATTTTGGTCTCATCTGACTACAACACTTTCACCCAGTTCTCCTCTGAATCATTCAGATGTTCATTGGCAAACTTCAGACAGCCCTGTATATGTGCTTTCTTGAGCAGGGGGACCTTGCGGGCGCTGCAGGATTTCGGTCCTTCACGGCGTAGTGTGTTACCAATTGTTTTCTTGGTGACTATGGTCCCAGCTGCCTTGAGATCATTGACAAGATCCTCCCGTGTAGTTCTGGGCTGATTCCGCACCGTTCTCATAATCATTGCAACTCCACGAGGTGAGATCTTGCATGGAGCCCCAGGCCGAGGAAGATTAACAGGTCTTTTGTGTTTCTTCCATTTGCGAATAATCGCACCAACTGTTGTCACCTTCTCACCAAGCTGCTTGGCGATGGTCTTGTAGCCCATTCCAGCCTTGTGTAGGTCTACAATATTGTCCCTGACACCATTGGTCTTGGCCATGGTGGAGAGTTTGGAATCTGATTGATTGATTGCTTCTGTGGACAGGTGTCTTTTATACAGATAACAAACTGAGATTAGGAGCACTCCCTTTAAGAGTGTGCTCCTAATCTCAGCTCATTACCTGTATAAAAGACACCTGGGAGCCAGAAATCTTTCTGATTAAGAGGGGGTCAAATACTTATTTCCCTCATTAAAATGCAAATCAATTTATAACATTTTTTTACATGCATTTTTCTGGATGTTTTTGTTGTTATTCTGTCTCTCACTGTTCAAATAAACCTACCATTAAAATTATAGACTAATCATTTCTTTGTCAGTGGGCAAATGTACAAAATCAGCAGGGGATCAAATACTTTTTTCCCCTCACTGTATGCTGTAAAATGCATGGGACATTTCGACATTGACTTCCTGGTTCACGCTGAAAACACCTGAGGTTAATACAAGATTCCTTACCTGACTCTAGTTTCATTGATCAATTTAAATCAACTTAAATCTGACCTGATTGCAGTCTTGTTACCAACTTAATATTTCTTACCTTCTTGACAAACACAAAAATCTGTATCTTTGAGACCATCTCACACATTGGATTGTTCTAAATTTTACCAGTTTGAATATAAGGAGTTTCATGACCTCTCTCCTTATCAGCTAGGTTTACTGTAAAGGTGGTGTCTCACTATCTTGAGGTAGTAGGCATTGCATTGAAGCCATAAATGTTATTGACAATGATAGTGGCATTCCACAGCAAATCTCACGCCATCCTCTCTTGCACAAGTTTTTATTTCCCCTTTAAAACAGATTCCTGTAAACCATAAAACCCTGAAAAGTGTTATGCAAGTAATTTCATTTTGGTGGCGCAATCCATATTCTGTAGATATCTGGGAAGTGGGAATGACAGCCATTGTCGCTGTATGCAAAGATGTAGCTATTCCAAAAGTGTCTTTAAGATGTCGTTATGTTTAATTGTTAGAACTATCAGGACAGGGGTAGCCTTGTTTAATTGGTTGTGTCACAGGCCGGCTCATAGGGACATGAACAGGTATAGGCCAATCAAAAGGTTCTTTATTGTAAACCAAAAACTAACTTTAAAACAAAGAAAAAGGAATGAGGTGTGGAAATGTCATAATGTAGGGTGTAGGTAAGGTGCATGGATGCATGAATCTGTGTGTGTGTGTGTGAACATGACTGAGTGGAAACTAAGTAAACCTACAAAGGAACAAACAAAACAGGATCATACCTGGAGGAGCAGGGAGAGAGAGAGAGAGTGGTTAGTGAAGCAGTTTTAAATACCCGGAGCCCAGGTGGCTCCAATCACACCAACTCCAATCACTAACGACCCTCCTCTGCCTGCAGGAGGAACCGCCCCTGCACTGCAGAGGAGGGGCCGTGACAGTTGATACTGACAGGATACATTTGCCCGTTGACTATTCATCTGTCTTTATTCTTATGTTGCTTAAGTTTTGATCCATTTCCCTCTTTGTTTCTATCGGTTGTAGAGACTCTCAGTTGCTGCATCTGATGATTACCAGGATGTGTTGACCCAGGAGGAGGGAGACCTGATAGTGTGCCACTCTCACCAGCTTACTGCCTCAGAAATCTCACTGTCTACACAGGAAGACGCCACAACCCAAGGAACCATGGACAGCACACCCAGAAAGTGGCTGCTGCAGCCCATGTCACCCAAACTGGAGCAGGTAACAGATCTTCACACTATGCTCAGCCCCACCACCGACGAGCCCTTCAGCCTGGACCGGAGCTGGACCTACAACAGGAATGGCAACTCTTCTGCTTTCAGTTTCGACAGCATCTCCGTAAACCACACCCGGTCCACGGTTGTCGTATCTTCCCAGCAGGAGGAGGTGTCATCCCGGGACGTGGTGGTGCAGGCCAGGCAGGTGGCGGTGTCGGAGGAAAACGGTGGCATCACTAGCGAAGACTGGCAAGCCAGCAGCCCTAGCAGTCCCAGCAGCACGGGCTCCCATTGCGGCTTCTACTCGTTCGTGGACAATCCTGCAAGCCCCGAGGCGGAGCTGAATGAAGCCTGGATGGTGTCCCCGGAAAGACAAGCCACCCTGAAAGAGGAGAGCAGCTTCAAACTGCAGACGTACACCGGTGGGAAGAAGCCAGGGAGTCTTTTCGAGGAGGACGAGGAATCCCGCTACCAGGTGAACACAGACAATGGTGCCCAATTGAAGGCAGAGGAGGAGGAGAAGCAGCTTAGGCAGGAGATCATCCATGGTCATGCCCCCAACAAGACTGCCACCTACAGGGAGCAGTGGAGTGCGCTGGTAACCCAGGATCTCAGCAAGTCACCCAACAAGCTGCTGGAAGGGTTCAGCTTGAGCTACGGTCCAACCAGTAGAAAATCTGAGCCCACACCAGCAGCCGAGGCTGGCACCATTGACAATGAGCAGATCAACTTCAGCGCAGCACGGGAGCAGTTCCTAAAGATGGAACAGTCAAGGCTCAACCCCTTTCTGCAGAGTCCCAGCTCTCCAAAACCACAAGGACGACCGTGGCAGTCAGAAGACAGCTTGCTATCACCAAGGAGTGCGAAAAAAGAAGACCACTCTACGGTATGGTTGAACCAAAGTCCAACCCCAGTGAAACAGCAGGATGAAGGGGAAGTCATCACTGGCAGAAAGGTGACAGTATACCGCACAGAGGAGAACGTAACCAAGAGGCAGAGTAGCCTGCTTTACGACATTGACTCTGGACTGGAGGATCTATCAGGGGACCCCAGTGTTGGCTACACAAGTGATGGAAGCACATCCAACGACAACTCTCAACCAGAAAGCAAGGCCACCCAACCGGCAAGTGGTTACAGAGAGACGCCCATTGAGAGGGAGATTCGTATCGCTCAGGAGAGAGAGGAGAGCCTTCGGAAATTGCGGGGCATCAAGCACACCGATGTCCAGGAGATGGTGGAGATCAAGACCAAGTCTCTGCTCTCCCAGCCTGCACCACCACTGACACCTGTCAAGGCCAAAGAGAAGAATCGGGTGAGCTTCTTCATCCAGCGCGAGATCGAGAAGGACAGCCAGAGGGAAGAGGACCTGCTGCACCAGGGGAGGGTCCCAGGTCTGTACGACCGGGGAACTCCCCAGGAACTGGAGGATAGGAAGAAGATCTTTGAGCTGCCGGACCAATCTGGAGCAGAGGAGAAGAGGAAAAGGGCTTGGTCTTCGCCCGGGGTCATTGTGAGGAGTAGCAGCTCAAATATGGAAGGCATCCCTTCCCCATATTTCCCTCACCGGCACTCAGAAGAGACGGAGTTGTACATCAGCTGCATGAACTCCACTCCAAGCGTCAATACCACCAGCAAAGGCTGGGGTTCAGAGTCCCAAGACCTCACCAGAGTACTGCCAAGTAGCCTCCCAGAGGAGAGTGGGACATTTAAAGGCCATGAGACCACAAAGGCGGCAAGCTCTAAAGTCACAGTATTGGTGAAGACGACCAGTACCAGCGAAGTAGTAAATGACCCGTTGTGGTTTGTGGGAAGAAAGGAGCCAGTTCCAACCAAAGGCTCCTCGGCTAAAGAAGCCTCCTTTTTGTCCTCTCCCTCCTCCCCTACACCCACCGCTTCTGCAGTTCAGGGGTCTGAGCCGAGTGATAAGCTTATTCGAACCTGGAAGGCGCACCTGAATTCTGGTGGCCTGCGACCTCGAAGAACAAACGCTCCAGATATTATCCAGAAGGAGATTGAGCAGGATCTAAAACGGGAGCAGGAGCTCCGGGAACTCAGGGAATCCTGTGGCCTGTCTGCCTCTATGGAAGGAAACCTGGACTGTGTAGGACGAGACGCTAAAGACACATATCAATCGCAAAGCCCGCAAAGGGTCATCGTGGAACAGGAACAGGAAGACTCTGTCTTCTATGAGAGCCCTTCACGTCTTGTAGAGCAGACAAGCTTGGCCAGACGGCCCTACTCCTTTATCACTCCAGTATCAATGATAGGTAGGATGGTACATTAATCCATACACAAATCTATACAGTTACATAACGTTACAAAACAATGTAACACAGGAATAATTAATGATGGCAATATCTTATACATGTTTTTGGCTTGATTTAAGTAAATCTCTACATGCATCAACTGTCAAATGTCCTCACATTTCTAGCTTTAAGTGGATGTAGCATTACAGTCTTGTTTACTGATGGCTTTCTTAGACTGGTGGAAATTACAAGCTTAATTAGAACTTGAACTTTGGTCATATATGGGCAGAGGAACCAAAGCTGTGTTACCAGCCATGATTAATCATTAACACGGAGCAAAACAGATCGCTGTGAGGTTGTTGTATAATTACTCCAGTTAGGTTTTTGCTGCTTTTCCTTAGAGTTGATGCACTGACATTTAGTGATTAAGATCACATTATGGCAAGATAATCTAAAATGTCTAGCCTACCAGTGTCCATTTTCATAGGGAGTCAGAAGTGTGTACAATGCTAAGAATACAATTATCATTATGTAGTTTCATGTTGCATTCAATTTACACTTCAAATGTACTCTATCATTAATAACACAATTACAAGCATGTATGTGTTAACTCATTATCCCCTCCCCCCTCCAGATAAAACAGACAGCGCAGATCCCTTTTCCCCTTCCATTCGTCCCACTGCCCGACTTCCCTCCTTTTCCATAGTGACCGCCCAGCCATGGGGCTCTCCACGGCCCACCTCCCCCGTGGTTAGCAGGGCTACCCCTATGTTGCCTGCCAGCCCATGGGCAGAGATAGGTGGCTCCCCTGGGACACCCACGCAAAAGGGCCTGACCGAGACACTGCTAGAGGATTTTGAGGAGAGGAGAGTCAAACTGAAGCTGGAAGAGAACGCTGTAAGTGAGAAAAGACTGTAGTTGGACACAGATGGTGTTGTTGATGTCTACAGACACATTGAAAATTCATTATAGACACACATAAGACAAAAACATTTAGGCACACAGTTTGGAAAGAAATACAGCAATGCAATACGCCTACAAAAAAAAAGAGTACCGATAGTGATGGAGAAACCAAGTACATCTTGTGAGATTTCTCAACTCATAGGTTTTGTATACTACAATAATTGCTAGTTGCCCATTTGGAAAATTTATTTTGTGTTTCCTGCAGTATGCAGGAATTCAGCGCATTGATGATGTGAACAGTGAGGTAAGTGGTTGCTCCTCTCTCTGTTGATGTGCGTTGAATCATTGGTCATTTGTCTCAGAGAAGGACCTTGAGCACACGTCCAATATAACATTGCTGCTATTTCTTCCATTGTAGGTCTTGGAGGCCACCCGCATCACCAGGCACAAAAACAAGCGGGCACTGCGGTGGGAGGCTGGCGACTACACCAAGGAGGACGGCCAATGAGTCCACCAGCCCTCTCCCCTGGAGGGCATGGTGAGAGAGGGTAGAAAGGAAGCGAGATTAACAACACACAGGCATTTTAGGGAAGTTGTTGTCCCATCTCAGCACATATGAATATACTCTCTGACTACACACTACCAAACTGGCTGGACATATTGATTGGTCCACTTTGTGATAAACTCCCCGTTCATCCACATCAGCCACCTGAACATCGCCCCCGACTAGAGTAAGTGACCTTCCACGATTTATAAAAGAAAAAAGACAAGTGAACTGAAAAAAATATTTAATAAAGACAGGACAGGTTTTAGCTGCGGCATAGTTTTTTTTCCAAATGCCATCGGAGATGGATTGTAAACGGAAGGGAATTTAAAAGGAGTTCTGTGCCTGCTTAGAATGCATTGCCTTGTTTTGGGATGAAACGGCTATGGTCAGGTTGCAGGTCCGAATCATTAGCGTATGAGTTATTTTTAAGTCTGGCAGTCACTGGCTGCTAGGTAACTTTGATTAGGCCTATCTGCCTTCAAATGACTGCATAGAAAATAAAGGAGGGAGCTTTTTTTGTCATGTCAGTTGTGCTTTGCAAAGCAAAAACAAGCAAGAAACCATCATCAGATATCCATGATGTATTTAGTACGGAGCACTTGCAGTACTGTCTTCAAGAAATGTTGACTTTAGCCTGATAATTAATATAATAATATAAAAATAAAGAGCTACAGCAGATAGCAGTATGTTTGTGTTCTTAATTTGACCTGAATGTGCTTTGACAGCAGAAATGAGTGTAAGACTTCTTACCTAAACCGGTCAGGTCCTTATTGCCTTTCTTAAAGCTCGACTCAATCCGTATCGCAAAAGATCTGCAGTATAGCGCGATTGAAATTTGAAAGGCAATGTTAACGCAGTTGACTGCATTCACAGAAAATGCTGCATATGTCGGCTCAATCGGAAATGACTGTACCTTTAAATTTTCATCGAGCCATCTTCCGTGATACGGATTGAATCGAGCCCTTATTAATGTGCTATTATGAATGAACAGTTAGAAAGATTCCTTGCTTGCCAGTCGGCTACTGTAAGTTCAGTGACAAACAAGTTCGATCACACTCTAAACCTGACCGTTTGTAACATGACAAGATATGCTTTTTATAGAGACTATGGTAAGAGATACTGCTGAAAATAGCCCAGATAATGTAGATCTCATAAGAGATTCAACTCTGCTACATTTGGTGGCAGTGGTGGCCTCCACTACTTATACAAGCGTTGATGTCAAATCGCATTGTAGATGAAGTTGATCAAATTATAGGGAATCTCAAACTATCAAATGGAGTAAAACGTCGGCATCTGCTGGGCAGACAATTGAACTGCTTGTACGGGATTTGAGAGTGCAGCTGTAATGTTGAAACCCCATTTACACCACCCTGCATTAACATGATCGTCCAATTGTAAGTATACAACTCGTCTGAAAAAAAGTAGAGATGTTGAGTTGTACTTCATGGGTTTGAAGGACAATGATGTATCCCGATTTCACCCGCAATCATGCATCAGTGTGTCTCTATCTTAAAACTGTTGTAGTATAGGGAACTGCTAGGCCCCACACAAACCACAATGGATGAAAAGATCCAAACCCTCTCCCCTTGAGACCTTCCCCTCCAATTTGTTTTGAGAAAGAGGACAGAGGACACAAGGAATTGAGGAACGAATGGGCGCGTTCAACATTGCAGCCGACTTTTTAAGCGAGTCGAGACTGATGGTTCTACAAATCACCTTGCATCATAAATAACTACTCAACATATTTATTTTTGACCCATCAGTCATAATTTACCCATGATACATCACGGTTTTGATGCTCTCGAACACGGCCAATAATTGACTTTTCCTCATTCCCGGCTGGGATTCAATCCGACCGTGTATGGTCGATCGACAATGCAGCTTTTAAATAATAATAATAATATGCCATTTAGCAGACGCTTTTATTCAAAGTGACTTACAGTCATGTGTGCATAATTTATTATATATTTCTTTTTTGTGTATGGGGTCCCGGGGATCGAACCCACTACCTTGGCGTTACAAGCGCCGTGCTCTACCAGCTGAGCTACAGAGGACCACAAAGGTAAATGCCGACATATGCAGCTTTGACCGTGAATATTATCTCCATGAACGCAGGAACATTGCCTTTAAAAAGCTGCAATGCCTATAACCCACGATCGGATAGAGTCCCGACCTCAAACTTTTTCTGAGGGCAACCCCGCCTCCAGGGCACTTGCAGAACGAATGTTATTGGTTGGATGAAAGCTCATTGTGCAGAGCTAAGAGTGACAGGTCAGTATGTGGAGTTTACAGGTGAGAGTCAAATATAGAAAAGGCTCTCAGGGAGGGAGGTTGGAGGGCACAAGGTCGCCAGTTTGAATACCAGTGCGGCTTTTTTCCCCCAACCTTATCCAACATGCTTAACTAATCACATTTCTAATCTACTGACATTCTGAATGACTGAACAGCTTTATATATGTGAAAAGAAAGAGTGGCGCCCATCCCCATACTGGCGCAGTGGACTAGGCACTGGGAAAGGGACCAGAAGGTCACAGGTCCTAATCTTGCCTCGCTTTCATAGTTGAAATAAAATTAAAGTGTTCTTTACTCAGTTGAAAGCAGTGGCGGGTCAGTGCCGTTTAAGATGATGATTTATATTTTTTTATGAGCATGGTCTTATTTCTATGACAGCATTTTGGATGACTGTCATTCATATTCCATTCACCCAGTACAATGTAACAGCGATAGCTTTAGGCTACTGCATGATACTCTGATTGTCCCTGTACCAATCATGAGGTTGCTACAACCTAGCCTATGAATGAAAGTTTACAACGTAGGTGCACACAGGTCGAGAGAAAAATTTGAGGTGACAGATTGACACATGGACAGACAGTGACACATTCAATACCACCTTGCACACTATTGCCTGCTTCTAGCTGATATAGGGTGTAATCATTAGTCCAACAGCTGCAAAGTAGAGTTTCTATTGGAGAAATTCAGGTATGTTTATTCCAATTTTGTTCTGTTTAAGACAATGTTTTTCAACAGAATCAGCGGAATGAATACACCCCTGATCACGCATAAACACAGTTAACTTTCATAGCAGCCACGTTGTATTGCTTCTCGCATCTATGTGCTCTCCTCCTCTCACCTTGCCCCTTCGCTTGTGGACTTCAATGCACAACACATCAGCTGTTTGTGACCAGGCAAAAAAACTTTTCCAAGCCAAACCATATCATAACCGCTACACAGAGCCTACATCGTTGTCACCATATTAGCTAAAGTAACATCATAGTCAACATAGCTAATATAACTAACGCGTTAGTAAACCCGCTACAATCATGCAGTAACGTTAGCGTACAGCAGTTTAGCACTTACACTGGCAGGCCCTGGTGGCAATAACTTAGTAAATCCAAAAGCTTACATTGACTTGGAAGAGTTCCAGTGTTGTGTTAGATAGTCATAGCCAGCTAGCCAACATAGCATCCCTCTGTTTGAGCAGGGTGTTTGAGTAGCATTTGTTGGCTAAGTAAGTTAAACTGAAAGTGAAATCTCTCTCTCTCTCTTGCTCCCCCTTCATTTTGGAAGAAATTAATTTGTTCAAAACCGTTCCAACTATTGTTTTCCTCTCTCTTTGAATTAACTACTCGCCACATTGTATCAACTGCAGCGCTAGCTAGCTGTAGCTTATGCTTTCAGTACTAGATTCATTCTCGGATACTTGGTGGACAACATTTCATTTCATGCTGTAAGAGCTCTGATATGTTGGAAGACGTGCTCTGGAAGTTGTCATAATTACTGTGTAAGTCTATGGAAGGGGGTTAGAACCATGAGCCTCCTAGCTTTTGTATTGAAGTCAATGTACCCAGAGGAAGACAGAAGCTAGCTGTCCTCCGGCTACACCCTACAGAGTGCTGTTGAGGCTACTGTAGACCTTCATTGCAAAATAGTGTCTTAATTATTTGGTGACGTGATTATATTTAGTATAGTTTTCTCTAAAAAATGTTAACTTTTTTAATGTTTTACAATTTTTATGAAATTCACTGAGGATGGTCCTCCCCTTCCTCCTCTGAGGAGCATCCACTGGTTGAAAGTCAGGGAAATAACACCAATTACAAAGCACACCTATTTATAAAAGGGGTATATTTATTGAAAAAGAGAAAAACGAAAATTAGTGTTTCAATACTGAATTATCTATCCACTGTCATTATCCAACTAACCACCCCACTCACATGACACTGCGGAAACCAGCAGAGGCAGTCTATGGACATCTATAGCATTTACTGGGTGAAGTCCAGAAACTTGCAAGTGATGTGTGAACCACCAACAGGGTATGGACATAGACAAACATACATTTTTAAGTGCATGGGAAAAGAGGTGTCTATAACGACGAAAAATATAGCACAATAAAACTGAAATATAATGGCTTTAAAGAAATTATGTACCATCTCCCAAAATGTCCTGTTCGATTTGGCTGCCAAAGAGCAATAGAGCATATTAACCTCAAATGGGTTTATTTATTTGGGGGCGTGATTTACAGATAGGTACACTCGTTATGTCCTGCACAGTGCTACGGTCACTTGTATTATGACTGAAGTGTTATTGTGACTGAAGGAGTTCTTCAGATGTACACAAGAGGTATCTTCATTTGAATACTTTTATTATAATGGGGCAGAGATGGAAACACAGTGGCACAGAAATACGGGGCCAATCTTTAGAACTATTCCAATGAGCCAAATATACCACTGAACACGGCTTTCAAAATACACACAGACATAGAGATAGATAGAGGACTCATTTTTGTATCTGTGCCACTATAGTCTTTGACAGCATGGGCAGCGCCATTGAGGCCATCTCCATTTTGAAGTAGGCAATTTTCTTCTTCACAATTGTCTGATCCATCCTGGTGAACCTGGTGGACATGACTCCAACGGGGTCACCAGGAGGGATCAGCCAAAAACGTTGGAAATCCCATCCAGTTGATTACAATGGTGGAAGCCCTCAATAGCCTTTGCCCATGCGATCCTTTTGGCCACAAGATCTATAATTCTCTATGGATACAGCTTTAAGAACAGCTAGCCAAGACATGTTATGGACAGCAGAGGGCGTAAGAGCCGCAACAATATCCAAACCAATGCATTCGGAGTCCAAAATCGGCGACAAATGGCACACACGTTAAATGGACATATCTTTACATGGACATGATGGATTGATTTTACTTTAGTCAAAGTTGAGGTAACTATGAGCTATAATTCATAACTCCACTAGTGTGAAATATCTATCCAAATAAGTGACCAATGAAATGCAAACCATTATCAATAATTTTGGCTCAGTCTTATTATGGCTAGTACCAAAACACATGCTGTTCTTTCAGAAGGACAATGTGAGCTCGGTTCTGCTTGCTCTGTCCTGCCATTGGCTTATGATATCATGTGAGCAGCCGGATGCTAACCAAATGATTGTAAGTGATAAAGTAGCCACACCACATTACTGATTATATATATATATATATTTTTTAATACAGATAACTCAATAATTTAGGAAAAACTAATAAATAGAATTCTTAATGAATAGATAAGGAAGAAAATACAAAATGATATTACATTTTTCCATATGAAATAATTGGAATTCTATGATCTGGCTAAATGTGGCTGGCTGCACACACCCTTTTCAGATTATGATGTCTTCAAATGTACAGTGTGCTCTGGATGAGCCATGGCATTTGTTTGCTTTAATACCAGACGTGATTTACATTAAATTGAAATTTGATTTTAACTTACAAACTAACAAAAGACGATGTGAGATCTGCATGCTTGTATAACTCTGCATGCCAAAAAAAACTATCACTTCAACTGTAGTAAAAAAAAAAAAAAAGTTAATTTCTCTAAGAATAAGAGTTATTTAACTCAAGTAAAAATAAAGGTTAAAATACTTTCATAGTCCTTCTCCTTGAATAAAATGAAAATATCCTTTGCAATAAAGAGCATTATAACACAGTGAGTGCTTAGACAACAAGCTGCATGTTGTGGGCATGGTAGCAGAAGCAGTGCTGGCATGCATTTGGACCCAATCTGTTTTGATATAGGCTAAAAGCGTCCACATTCACAGATAAAGCTATCTAATGTACATTCTACTGCTATTAACCGGATACACAAACGATTGCTGATATAACTGATTTTCCTTTCCTGTTAAACATCTTTTGTTTTAGCATTTACTTAAGTTCACTTCGGCACGATAATAACCACTCGGAGATAAATGTAATGTATTGCAAAGTATTTCTCATGACTTCCCTATTTGCATATCTAAGTATCCCTCTTCAGTGAAGCTCACCCTCTATGGCACATGTGACATACAGTGGTCCCATTGATATGGTATATTTACAATTAGAAGAAAATCTGGTCTTGGAGAGGGACTCACATAGGGGTTTGGATACAGTTGATATCCTGGGCACTAATGCAAAATATTATTGAATACAAACAAGATCGAGAGTTAGGGTCTTCTTGACCTGACTTGACTTTTGTCATAATCAGAAATGCTAGACCTGCCGGCGGTAGACATAGTGCTTCACTATTTTTTTTTCTATTACTGTAGGGTTAACACTTAATTCAGTGTCCTCTTTAATGAAATAACTATTAAGTAGTAAAACTGTAATTCAATCATGTGAGTTGGTACATAAAACACTACATATTTTATTGCCTTCCATCTCCCAATATTTATTAGTATTTCATTTTAGTACAAATCATTACCTAGTATTTACGTACTTATTTCATTTAAAAAGACAATGTCAAAAGTGTATCCCCATACAGTATGTGCTCTACATGAAGGGTTAAAGTGACTGATATAAATGTTACACAAAAAACGCTGCACATTACATGATTTCTTGAAACTTGGACATTCTTTTGTCAATGTTGGGGTAATTCTTCTGTTCACATGCATATCATTACCTTCAAAGACATTGGCCATCTCCTTAATGTTCATAGACCGTCTATGGAACTAACATGGGATGCAGAAACATGTCGTCGTCCTTCAGTAAGTGCTGAGGTCTCTGCATGTCCTACCTGTGCACCAGGAGACAACTGTCCCACATTCACCTCCTCACACACACCAACTCTGCCTTTTATCAGCCTTGGACAGACATCATATTCTATTGTAACACTCCTTCACTCACTGCGGTTCCCTCGTCTGTGGAAATTGATAACTGTGCAAATGGGTGTAGGGCTAAATATACCTATGAAATGATTAATCGTTGAAGGAAGAACTCAGGAGTTCAGTCCCATTGAGGCAGAGGGTTTCCTACAGCTGTTGACTAGTCTCCTTTGAGCTGTCGTGGATTTGGATCACAACTACCTGGCTAATGGTAAGAAATGTGAGGACCTTCGATTACTATAGACAGTCTTCAAGGTCCACCTCATTCATAATGAACAACCTTTCTTCATGTTGGTAGACCAAAGACTCTTGGACATATTCATGTTCTGCCTTCATTTCCATGGCAGGCTTCATTTCCATGGCATAGACGTACCCAAGACAAAGATGGGTCAGAGTGTTTGCTGGGGTCTTTTTTATATTGATAAGATTGAAAGGATGAGCAAGGCCTGCTAATCCACCAGGCTATACTTGAAGCATGCTGGGGTGGGAAATTGTCAGTTATAGATGGGGGAAATTAATCCATCACAATTTAAGAGAAGGTGAAGGGGGTGAGATACTTTGGTCGGTGAGAGGGCAGGGATTTGTAGCTTCATCTTGTTTCACCCCCCCTCCCCCTCTCTCTCACTCTCCCTCTCGCTCTCTCTCTCTCAGAACTCCACTTTGCAGGCAGGGAAGGTCTCCTCCTGCATGGCCACAGTGCTGTTGCTGCCCAGCACGGTGATACCCAGCTCCCTCTGCCTCTCATGGGTTTCCTGGTACCACTCGTGCATCGTCAGCGAGTCAAAGGTGGGGATCAGGGTCACCTGAGAGTGGAAAGGTAGAAGGGCAAATTCAAATGAGAACATGAGTACATAGAAGTAGACAGACTTAAAAAGGTAGACTCAGCGATATGACGTAGATGCAGAAAGTAAACAGCATAGTAGGTCAATTTCCGCAACAACTAAGAGCGTTGAAATGCGAAGCTCAACTTCTCCGCTGTTTTGGTGCCCTGGCTAACACACTGTAAACAGCGTGAAGCGAACCGATGCACATGCGCAAATACAGTGCATAACTGTGAGAGCGAAATGTTACATTTCACTCATCTCAATATCTCTGGTGCTGCTCGTGGCAATGTCATTTAGCTCAGTCTACGTTTGTTGACGTTCTACAAATGTACATAGAAAAAGATAAATGAGACGAGGGAGGGGGAGAGAGAGAGAGCTGACCTGCACATCGGGCCAGGCCGTCTTTCCCTCCAGTAGGGCGTCGAGAATGGGTCTCATGACTGACTCCTTCAGGGGCTCGTCGCCACTGATGATGTAGCAGGAGGAGCGCAGGCGTTGGAAGAACTCCACGTCAATGGTGGCAGAGGCACAACCAGAGGGGAGATAAGCCATGTCCAAATACACTGGTGCAATTCCAGCTGCACTGACCTTACTGCCCAGAGAACCTGCATGACACAAAGCAGAGTTAGGCATAAGAAGACTCAATGTATTGCAATAACTTGCAAGTACAAAAACATTATTTTAGAAAGCAAGTAATGAAAGAGCTAAATATGCCATCATTTAAAGTGTAAAACCCTGTCTGTTCCTACCTGAAGAAGCTGACTTTGCAGTTCCAGGTCTGGAGCCACTAGTGGTATTGCGGGATGAAGGCCTTGTGTCAAGGCTTGAGGTGGTCTTCAATGTAGCAGTTGTGCTGCCAGCCTTGGTCTTACTGTTCAGAGTTGTACTGGTGGCTGACGTTAACCTCTGTATGAACCCGGCTGGTTTCTTGGTTTTTGTGGCAGCACTCTTTGAGGTCTTGCTTGGATCATCAGCCTCAGGGTCAGCCATGCAGGTACCGGGCTGGGGCGGCAAAGGGGGTAGATCCTTCATTGGGGCTGGGGGAGGGTCCTGAGAGGAATGTTGCGCTCCCCTGTTGGAGGAGTGAGTGCTGGGATGGTCATGTGGATGGTGGGGCGGGAAATTCCCAGAGTCCTCGTCAGAGTCCATGTCTGCAGTGATGGAGGGGCAGTCTTCAGTCCCAGGGGGTATGTCTGAATCTGTGGCTGTGTTGAGGGATTCACTAACAGACGTGGGAGGGGTCTCCTGGCCTTGAGGTGAATGTCGATCACTATTAATTCTGCTTTGTGGCTTAGCTAGCTCCTGGGAGTGGTTGCTGTCTTCTGAGAGTTCTCGCGGGCTACCGGTGGCTAGCCCTAGAGACAGATGCTGCTGTTGGTTCTCTGGGGACTTTGGGTGCTTGAATTCACAGGGTGAGACCAGGCAGAGGTCAACATCATGGGGAACGTCAGGGAGAAGACCCTGTAGTCCAGGAAGGCGTTCCTCTGAGCCGTCCCCTGGTGGACGCATGTTATGAGATGTACTCAAGGGTAAGGACATCCCCATTTTGGGGTCAGAATCTGCAAAATGCCCATTTGAGTAGGACTTGTCCACATGGTCTCCCTTGGGTGACTCATCAATAGATGGGAGCACCTGTTCAAAAGACACGGAAAGAGACTCATCAACTTCTGTCGAGTGTGGGGAACCGATTTCAGCAGGCATGGAGGTAATATTGGGCGAGACAGAGTCAGGCAGCATGAAGGGACTCAGTGTCAAAAGGCTTGATTGTTTGTCCTGGGACGATGTGGAGTTTTCAAGGTTCCCCCTCAAGGAGCCTACCTCTGAGTTCCTGCAAGAACCAATGACGTGGCAGTCTTCAAACCCAAGGCTAGGCACCCTTCCCCTGAGACTACTGTCCTCACCAGAGCCCTGAGCATCCTCTTCAGGTGATTTGTGGAAAGGTGTATGCCCAGCGCTATTAGGGGCTGAGTTGGCAGGGGAGACCAACTCTAAAGTCTTCTCATCTGAGCTGGCGCATGCATCTTCTTGCCCATTTCTCAAGGCCCCATCAAGAAGCCTGTATTCAGTTGGTGTGAGAATAAAGTTCACGCTGCTGTCAATTTTAGGAGTTTTGGCGAGAGGCGAAGTGGTTCCCAGGGCTTTCTCTGGATTTGACAGCGTCTCCATGCAGCTGAACTTTTGTGGACTTTCCAAGATGTCCCCCCTTTCTGCATTACCGCTTGATCCATTCTCTGTCGCAGGTTGCTCTATTCCTTCACTGTCAGCTATAGTGTTCACTACAACAGCAGTCTTTTTCTCTGACTTTCCATTTTCTGCTCTGAGCTTCTCGAATTCCGCTGTCATGTCTTCAGGTGTTGACATCTTGGAACGATCAGCATCCCCCTCAGAGGCAGAAGATTTTTGATTCTCCGGCTCCTTTTTACCAGTCTTTGGCTTTGCCGCCTTGTTCAATGCGTCTCTCTTGGGGATTGCATCCTTCTTCAATGTTCCATTCTTACCTAAGAGCTTTGCCTCTGTGTTTCCAAATGAAGGTCCAGTTGTTGCTTTTTTGACATCCTTGTTGAGAGGTTTTGTTGGTTTCTTCTCCTCTGGCTTTACCTCCTTCTTGATCGCTTTCTTTTGATCATGTTTGATGTCTTTCTTTGGTCTTGGACCAAGAGGTTCTTTCTTAACTGCTTCTTTCTTTTTCTCCAAATTCTCTTCCTTTTTGGCAACACCTGCGGAGGCTTTCTCATCTTTCTTTTTTACTTCTTTTTTCTCATCCTTTAAAGGTTCTTTCTTTGTCATAAGCTTTTCAGCCTTTGGAGGTCTTTGTTTAGCATCCCCATCCTTCAATTTGGACTTCTCTTCCCCTTCTTTCCCTTCTTTATTAGCAATGTCATTTTGGGCCTTGGGTTTGGTCTTCATGTCTTGCTTTTTAACGTCCCCACGTCCAACTTTGTCCTTCAGCAAGGCACTGCTAGGTCTTGAATCCTTGGGCAGGGACTTAAGGCTCTCCCGACTCTCTGCACGTTTTGGTTGTATATCTGATTTGGATGCTTCAAGGTCCCTGAGGCTCACGGCTGGATGTTTCAGGAATTCTAGATGCTTTACTTTCTCAAATCCTTCAAGAATCTTGGCCTGCGGAGTACACCCAGGGAAGAGAACTCGAATGATCTTCTCTTGAGGACTGGCAGGATGCCACACCAGTAGAGCGGAGATGGAGACAAGGCAAGACAGGGGTATCTCTGAGCCTTTTGTGTTAGATCCATTGCCGGGCCAGGTCTTCATGAAAGCATCAAGATCTTTACTGCCTTTGACTGGGTTAAGAATGTACAGCTCTAGTCTACCGACTCCCATCTTCTGGAAAAGAATAAGAGGCTCAATGCTGGGTCCATTTGAGCGACTAAGAGGTTCTGGATTGATTGTTAGCCTTTCAAGGTGTTGCAAAGTGAGTGCCACTTGATCGCAGCTCCTCAGTTCTTTGGGATCACCCCGGAATGACTTCAATCTCTCTGGAGCATTAAGGAAAACGACACCAATCTCAGGGGAAATTAGATTTTTCATCCAGTTCTCATTGATCTGAGAGTCAGTAGACGGTTCCTCCTCCAGTTCTACTGCTTTCCTTTGGAGAAGACTGTTCACCCCTGGCAGATTGTCGGCACCAATGTGGGTGAGGAGCAGGGAGTCAACTCTGTCTAAATGTCTAACCAGTTTCCAGAAACAGGAGCGAGAATCTGACCCACCATTGACCAGGATGTTGAAACCGTTAACAGCAAAGAAAGCGGAGTCTCCTCTCCCACCTGGAAATACGTAGCAGCAGGGGCGGGAGAGTTTGAGGAAGCCCACAGTACTGGGGGGCTCCAGCAGCTCAAACGGAGACTGTGGCTCCAGGGACTCTGAGAGGTATTCTGTGAACTCTTGCAGACCTTCCATTTCAGGTAGCACTGATGGTGGGTTTGTTTTGATGTCGATGAAGTCTTGTAGGTTGTGCTTCTCCAACACAGAGTTCTTCCACACCCCAGAGTTGGGACAACTCAGCGTGAGGCTAGCTTTTTGTGTGGGGTCTGCAGAGCTCAACAACTCTCCAATCTGTTCAAAGAGATAGAATGATTTGATGTAAATCACTTCACCAGCTTATGCTTTTGAATTCAGATTGATCTGTAACGCTGAATAAGTATTACAGTAACATATTAATTCACCTCCTCATCAGCAAATATCTGAATGAAGTCACTGAGAGAGAAACATCCTGTTTGTAAGACCAGGTCTCCTGCCTCTTCAACACATTGTCCAGCAAGGACCAACAACTTGTGGCGAGACACATCAGATATAAGCCGGCGCACCTAGTGAAATGGAAGGAAAGGGAGTCATGAAAATTAAGCTCCATTTAGTAGCCTTTACAATTCCAAATAGGGCAATAGTATAGACTGTGTTTGTGTAACAGAAAACACAGAGAAACAAGGCCCCTCATTCAAGGTTTTTTATGTCAACATCCAGCCTATGTTTACAGTCTATAATATGATAAAAAGGCAAAATGGCATTATGTTATGGCCAGATAAACCCTTCTTCATTTTGATCCAAATTACATGCATACCAGCCAAATCGGATATAAAAAGGATCCACACAACTTTTGCCAAAGGCCACAATCAACCCAGACATGCTGATTTCAAGGTATACAATGTAACCAAGTGATCAAAACAAAAGGATAATATAACACTGCATGACCAAAAGTATGTGAACACCTGTTCGTCGAACATCTCGTTCCAAAATCATGGGCATTAATATGGAGTTGGTCCCCCCTTTGCTGCTATAACAGCCTCCACACTTCTGGGAAGGCTTTCTACTAGATGTTGGAACATCGCTGCGGGGACTTGCTTCCATTCAGCCACAAGAGCATTAGTGAGGTCGGGCACTGATGTTGGGGGATTAGGCATGGCTCGCAGCCGGCGTTCCAATTCATCCCAAAGGTGTTTGATGGGGTTGAGGTCAGGGCTCTGTGCAGGCCAGTCAAGTTCTTCCACACCGATCTCGACAAACCATTTCTGTATGGACCTCACTTTGTGCACGGGGGCATTGTCATACTGAAACAGGGAAGGGCCTTCCTCAAACCGTTGCCACAAAGTTGGAAGCGCAGAATCGTCTAGAATGTAATTGTATGCTGTAGCGTTAAGATTCCCCTTCACTGGAACTAAGGGGCCTAGTCCGAACCATGAAAAACAGCCCCAGACCATTATTCCTCATCCACCAAACTTTACAGTTGGCACTATGCATTGGGGCAGGTAGCGTTCTCCTGGCATCCGCCAAACCCAGATTCGTCCATCGGACTGCCAGATGGTGAAGCATGATTCATCACTCCAGAGAACGTGTTTCCACTGCTCCAGAGTCCAATGGCGGCGAGCTTTACACCACTCCAGCTGATGCTTGGCATTGCGCATGGTGGTCTTAGGCTTGTACGGCTGCTCGACCATGGAAACCAATTTCATGAAGCTCCTGACGAACAGTTATTGTGCTGACATTGCTTCCAGAGGCAGTTTGGAACTCAGTAGTGAGTGTTGCAATCGAGGAGTGCTCGGCGGTCCCGTTCTGTGAGTTTGTGTGGCCTACCACGTCGCGGCTGAGCCGTTGTTGCTCCTAGGCATTTCCACTTCACAATAACAGCACTTACAGTTGACCAGGGCAGCTCTAGCAGGGCAGAAATTTCACGAACTGACTTGTTGGAAAGGTGGCATCCTATGACGGTGCCACGTTGAAAGTCACTGAGCTCTTCAGTAAGGCCATTCTACTGCCAATATTTGTCTATGGAGATTGCATGGCTGTGTGCTCGATTTTATACACCTGTCAGCAACAGGTGAGGCTGATTAAGCTGAATCCACTAATTTGAAGGGATGTCCACATACTTTTGTATATATAGTTTATATGTTAACATTTTCATGATAAAAAGGCAATCCATCAATAAATTCCCCATGGCAATTTCTACTGTTACTGGTGTAAAAATGATCTCAAACGCACACTGATGAAAACTGAAGAAAAAGCAGCACTTCAATGTAGAAAAATCCCTCACCCCCCCACATCCTTTCCCCGAGAAAATATTTCAGGAATTACTGTGTACATATCCAGTACTAAGCCTACTGCAAACTTTGTTCAGGCATGACATTGAAAAAATACCTGAATTTACCAGCAGATACGCTTGCAGAGAACACAGATAACAAAGCAAGAGATAGACTTTATATTTCGCCATTTAATGTGAATACACAAGTGTATTAAGCATCACAGGCATTAGCTGACAAGCACAGGCTAAAGTAGATTATGTTGGTTCAAATAAGGAGGGTTTTGTGAATCATTACAGCAGCAACAGGATTTGATTTCCAGTATGAAATGAGAGCCAGATGGCAGGGGAAAGAAGTGTGTTATGTGATGGCAGTGTGTAGTGCAGATGTCATATGAGAAATTGGATCCTTTCCATCTCAGGACAAAGCAATAGCTACGCAAAGTCGAACAAACCTTAGTAAAATTGCTATTGAATGATAATCAAACATTACTTAAAGGGGATGTTCACCAATTTTGATATTTTGTAGACACATTTTGCTGAGTCATCACTTACCATTGACTACAATGAAAATGTCACAAACAATTTTCTCTCTAACGAAACAAAATATTTATAAAATAACGGTTTGGGGGATCAACTACATACACAGAAGGAGTGAAAATAAGGACATGCGTAAAAATGGGTGAACTTCCCCTTTAATACTATGTAATACTGACTTTCATAAAGATGTGATTTTATCATTCTGAACATAGTTTATTTCCCTGTATTTTAAAATGAATTTAGACTACCCACAACATACCTTGAAACTGAATAAAGACTTCAACACCAAGGTCTGATGTTAACAGTGAGAGATGTAGCCTAATTAGGTCTCACCTCTGAGCAGACCAACTCATGGGATGGGTTCACCATCACCTGGGTGTCCAGAACATCTCCACTGTGCTGCAGTGTCCTCTGACCTAGAAGGAAGGAGGGAGATGGTGGTCAGAAACCTGAGAGTAAGGAGAAGCGAAAAGGCCACCTCCAGGGGAGTAAGGGTTAAAAAAAAGGAACCTAGCCTGTTCCTTTAGACCGGCAAACAACAATGGGTACTGGGCAATTAGTCTGTTTTGTTTACAGACTACACTAAAGAGACAGATGGTCGGAATAAAACTGCCCATGTAGGCTAATGGCAGTAGGCTATATGTGGAGAGTTTGGGAATAACAAACCATGCATCCACTAAAACGGTTCAACAGGTTGTGCAAATCAGAAGTCAAAATCCAATCTGAAACATTTTACAGTAAACCTTTTAGCAGATGTAGAGGCCTTTGGCTTACAGTTAAGTCTTGAGCATAGCCAGAGAAAGAGCTCTGCCAGCATCAGAAACAACCAGTCTGTGGACACTAACCTGGGTGGAATGCCTCTAAAGAGAAGGCAACAACACTGATTACATTTAGGCACAGAGCTTTGCATACCTAAAGATAAACCCTGGGCCAGCAGTGTGACTGTAGCTTTTAGTGCAGATCTGAAGCGAGAATAGGTCAAACACCAAGCGAGGTACTGAAACCAGACGAGGCTGAGGAAAAAACAAACACAAAATGCCCCAAATAACTGTCTCAACAAAACATGACTTACCAGTAGTTAGAATGGTATTGATTCAATGGTCTTGAATAACACAAAACGAATCATTTGGTTACCAAAAAAAGCATACATCTATACAATAACGCTATACAACTCAAAATAAATTAAGGCAAAGCTTTTGCAATATTATGTTTTTGTTTAGGCTATATTTGTTAATAATTCTAGTTATTCCCATGCTCCAAAAGCTGCAATAACATACTGAGGCTATTCAGGCTGAATAAATGACCTGTGTGCCACACTCCTACTGCATCACATGCCAGAATACAGGGGCATTCACTCATGTGCTGCACCCAACATCCCCATTTAGCCTACAATTTTCCACAACGAATCACAAGATGAAATGGGAGGGGTGGTAAAACTGTTTCACGAATGGGGCTACATGCTCTAAAAAGGTAAAATAATCATGGAAGGCCCAGCAGAAAGTAAGGACAATATGTTTGTTATGGGTTCTATAGGTAGCCTAACACGCTATACGGCTGAGGGAGAGGGAGAAAGGACTGCCAGTGAGATCCAGAGGAATAACTCAAAGCAAAAGTAACTGCACAAGCTATTTATGACTAGCCAAGCCTATCTGTGAAGATAAGAGAGGCTGACAAAAGACCAAAGTCTCTGGAGTCTATCCAGTATCAATATTGAAGCTGCAAAAGTGCTGTCACTTACTGCACCATGTCTTGCCATATGAACAACAGCTCAAATGCACATTAACCAAAAGCTCAGTAGATCCAAAACCGAGAGGACAGTTACCCAAATGCCCAGCCCAAGTCAGGTTGTTGGTGTGGAAGGTCCAGCCAGCCAAGAAGGGAGATTGAGAATGTGATTGTTGCTTGCTGTAGAGTCATATGTGGTAGCAGGTATTGAGCCTTTTATTGGATTACCACTCCATTAGGAAAGTACCTAAGGCATTACCACCCCATTAGGTAAGTACCTAAGGCATTACCACCCCATTAGGGAAGTAACTAAGGCATTACCACCCCATTAGAGAAGTAACTAAGGCATTACCACCACATTAGGGACGTAACTAAGGCATTACCACCCCATTAGGTAAGTAACTAAGGCATTACCGCCCCATTAGGGAAGTAACTAAGGCCTTACCGCCCCATTAGGGAAGTAACTAAGGCATTACCACCACATTAGGGACGTAACTAAGGCATTACCACCCCATTAGGGACGTAACTAAGGCATTACCACCCCATTAAGGAAGTAACTAAGGCATTACCACCCCATTAGGTAAGTACCTAAGGCATTACCACCCCATTAGGGGAGTACCTAAGACATTAACACCCCATTAAGGAAGTAACTAAGGCATTAACACCCCATTAGGGAAGTAACTAAGGCATTACCGCCCCATTAGGGAAGTAACTAAGGCATTACCGCCCCATTAGGGGAGTAACTAAGGCATTACCGCCCCATTAGGGGAGTAACTAAGGCATTACCGCCCCATTAGGGAAGTAACTAAGGCATTACCGCCCCATTAGGGAAGTAACTAAGGCATTACCGCCCCATTAGGGAAGTAACTAAGGCATTACCGCCCCATTAGGGAAGTAACTAAGGCATTACCGCCCCATTAGGGAAGTAACTAAGGCATTACCACCCCATTAGGGAAGTAACTAAGGCCTTACCGCCCCATTAGGGAAGTAACTAAGGCATTACCACCCCATTAGGGGAGTAACTAAGGCATTACCACCCCATTAGGGAAGTAACTAAGGCATTACCGCCCCATTAGGGGAGTAACTAAGGCATTACCGCCCCATTAGGGAAGTAACTAAGGCATTACCACCCCATTAGGGAAGTAACTAAGGCATTACCGCCCCATTAGGGAAGTAACTAAGGCCTTACCACCCCATTAGGGAAGTAACTAAGGCCTTACCGCCCCATTAGGGAAGTAACTAAGGCATTACCGCCCCATTAGGGAAGTAACTAAGGCATTACCACCCCATTAGGGAAGTACCTAAGACATTAACACCCCATTAGGGAAGTACCTAAGACATTAACACCCCATTAGGTAAGTACCTAAGGTATTTTAGAACATAGAGATCATAGTGCTAAGCCACTAGATTATCCAGTGAACCAATCATTGGCCACTATCTGGTATTGCCCACCCCCTCAGTACTGTACATGGTTGCTTGGTTACATTAAGCAAATAAGTTGGTCACTGGTTATCACCAGTCCCCTGAACATCACTGAGGTGCAGAGAAGGTAGTTGTGGTCAGCATTGAGCGACCAATGTCATTAGCATATCAACCTCCCACCCCTCCTCTCATTACCCCAGTCAATCCTATATGCTGTGCTGAGAGAAGAGGAACCATTTTTTCCAGTCACAAGAGTATGTGTAAAAGAGACATGATCAAAGAGAGGGCCCCATCCTCAACCTTGACCCTTGTGTAGAGATGAAACCCAACACGAGAGGAAGCACTTTCTTCCTTCCTGTCGAGCTAGTCGTGTTAGCATGGTGCCATGGCAACAGCTGCAGGGCCTTTTCCCCCAGACAGAGCCAGAGAACACAATAGCACAAGAAAGCAAAGAATGAAGCTTTGGCACAAATGATCTTAATTCTATTTTCAACAAGGCCCATGACCAGATTGTGTACATAATGGCCATTAGTGTGAATCTAACTCAGAACAGATATTTGTTGAACCCATGAATAACTAGAATAATTTATCAAAAGGGTGGAGACTACCTGGCTACCAATGCTCTCAAGACTACCTCTGCCTTTTCCACATGCTTTGTGTCTGTTTGAGCTCTGTCCTATCAGAGATGTGCCCCCTGCAGGGGGAAACTTGGGGGGCACCCAGGGCAACATCCGTCTCCCCACCACGTGGGATGGAGACATTGTGCAAATTAAAACCACCACAGCATGACTTTTAAGCAAAGGATTACACTACAACAAAATCCACGCTTTCTTCCCCTCATCTCCCTGCCTTCCTGATCTGGGGCAATTACACGATAACGGAGTGATGCACAAGGAAAGTTATGCACAAGGATGACTTAATCTTCTACAGATTTTTTTACAAAACACATTTACTAAAAGAACAGTGCAGATGCAAAGTTTGGTAACAGAATGACAGTTTGTGCTGTCATTCTGTTATCAAACTTTGCATCTGTACTGTTCTTCAAGTAAATGCGTTTTTGTTAAATGTTCTGATGAAAATTGTTAAAAGTCATCCTTGTGCATGGAGTTGTATGGTTTGTTTAACACACACACACACACACACACACCGCAGTGTATAATTCTGTACTGCTGGAAAAGACAACGCTGAAAGCTGCCTGAAATATTCACAGCAATATGGCTGAAAGGAAACAGAGCTGCATGGTTCCATTTTCTGCCTTTATTCTTAAACTCTGGCTAAGTCACAATATATAGCAATTGTAGAACAGATTTGAGTTCGGGTGTCTGGTAGAGGAATATGCTTAAGATGCTGCCATATTTCAGATGTGATGCATCTTCTCTGGCTGTATCCTACAACCATTCCTCCTGAGGTGAATCGTAAAGTGTGCCATTTGTAGGTGTATCCAAACACTCTTCTACCCCCTCCCCAGACCCCGAACACCCAACCCTGCAAAAGCACTGCTTTAATATTTCATAGCAATGCAAACTTGCACAAACACACACTCACACCCCATCCCATGTGTCTGCAGTGCACTCTGCCTCGATCGAGGCAGTAAAAAAACTAAACAATCTAAGCAGTAAATCACAGGAGGCGCTACATGACATGTTGCTGGGAGTGGACCAGCTGCTCTAGTAACCAGGGCAACCAGTAAACCGCCCCAGTCCCCCCACAGTCCCCTTATTCAAAATAGATACTATCTGTCAGCATCAGTCTTCATTAGCTAATGGCTATACAGTAATAAAGGTGCTAAAGCTTTGTTATTACTCCGTTTAGCAACTATCCCCTTATATACAAAAATGTATGCACGCATGACTGTAAGTCGCTTTGGATAAAAGCGTCTGCTAAATGGCATATTATTATTATTTATTATTATATATGTATAAATACATTTGTCCTAATTCTAACTAATTTGTATTAGGTATTTTTCATGACTCATTCTTGTAAAGTTATGCTGGTAGTCCTGTGAAATGAGATCAAGCAGACACTGTGTGACACACCACCTGATTCTCTGCTCCCCCCATCCTGCAGCCCAGCACCACCCTGTCCAGCCGCACTCTACTAGTGTAAACACACACATATAGGCTCTGATGCCACGCATTCCTTAGTCAGCCTGTTGGCCAGAAGAGGCTACGCAACACGGCTTCCATAGTGGAGCACTGCAGCAATCCAGAAGTAGTAATTTCACAGATGCCCAGTTGTGATGGCCTGAGCTAGCAAGCTAGCATGAACAAGTGTGAGTGAGGACTGATGGTGGGGCGAGGTAATGCTTGACACCAGAGGAGAAAGTTGCTATGTTCTGGTGACTGTGAGGGAAGATGGGCTACAGGGTGAGGAAGGTACAGCTGTGGCCAACTATTTACAGCTGCGAGGTCACTCTCTACTCCTCCCACTCAGCCTGGCAATTCACTCTCTGCTTTCCATCAGCCACCTGTCTCATTCCTCTGTCCTCCCCACTAACATCATCACTAACACTCCACACAATCTACACTGCAAACTATACAAATAACGGTCAGAAGGAGCTACTCTGCTGATGCTGTATGGTTGAGGTGTAAAGGAAGAAAACTTAATTGCAACGTTTCTCCTGCTTTAGTCTTGTGTGCCAGGCTTTTAGGTTCTACAACTAGACAAAAATAGGTTGCTTGTTGGCCTCTGGATCTCACAGGAACCAATGAAAATTGTAGGACTGTTATCTCACCCTGAGCAACCTGGCATTTCCAGGCATCAGCATACAGAGCGAATATGAGAATACGACATCTGGCTACGCAGGACAACTCCTGCTATAAATTAGGCAGGTCGCTCTCTGGGCTTTGGAAAACATTACTAGTTGAAACCATGAACTGACCTCACTTGCATAAACAGCCTGCTGGCCAATGGTAATGGACAGCACCAGTACCACCCATGGCATTGCGTACACAGTCCCAGGCAGTGAAATGAAAACATTGACTCATGTCTATCATTAGTGTCCGATGGAGAGTCCAAGAGAGGACATATATAGGACAACGTGCCTTTTGTCCTTTTGTCAGCGAACATCCATCTCTCTCCCTTCCAGTCAACATATAGGCATATAATATAATAATAATAAATAAATAAATAAATAAATAAATAATATAAGCCTACTGCCTCCTGATGTTTTTCCAGAAACACTCTCCCCATTGTCATCAACAAACCCCATGGACAGTTTTGTTTGCTTCGATCATAAGGAGTGAAAAGCAGAAAATATGTTGTCAAAATGCAGTGTCAAAGTACAAGTGTGGTCCTTTTAGTGCTGCTGTTAATGGTCACTGAACGAAAGACAGAGCAAACAAGATTGAAGACGGGGAGAATGCCACTTGTGTGTGTGTCTGTGTGTCTGTCAACCTCTCCAGACCGGCTGTTTAAAATAGTAAAATGGGCCCAAGGGGCGGTCTTCGTCAAGGGTTCGGCAATCCACTTGGAATGTTATGCAAAGTTCCATATTCTTCTTGAATGCTCCCATTTTCCAACAGAAGAGTATTTGTTTGGTTGTGTTTTGCTTTTCATTAACAGACGAATACACTCAAGTAGTCTTCAGTCAGCTGAGTTAAGTTTCTCAGTGTTACGAGAACAACAGCCTGTGGCGAAAACGTTGATGAATGGTTCTGCAGTGGCCACAACATAATAAGGCTTTCTGCCGTAACCTCCAACCAAGGCCGGCGACTCCGCTAAATTTCTCAAGTAGATGTTTGACTGAGGAGAAGTAAAGGCAATCAAGTATTTTTCTCAACATCAATTCTATAATTTTCCCAGATTGTATTGTAGAATATCTGGATGATAAATATACTGAATAAAAATATATATGCAACGTGTAAAGTGTTGGTCCCATGTTTCATGAGCTGGAAAAAAAGATACCAGAAATGTTCTATATGCACAAAAAGCTTATTTCACTCAGATGTTGTGCACAAATGTGTTTACATCCCTGTTAGTGAGCATTTCTCCTTTGCCAAGATATCTATCCATCTGACAGGTGTGGCATATCAAGAAGCTCATTAAAACAGGTGCACCTTGTGCTGGGGACAATAAAAGGCCACTCTAAAATGTGCAGTTTTGTCACACAACACAATGCAACAGATGTCTCAGGTTTTGAAGGAGGGAGCGTGCAATTGGCATGCTGACTGCAAGAATGTCCACCAGAGCTATTGCTAGAGAATGAAATGTTAATTTCTCTACCATAAGCCGCTTCCAATGTTTTAGTCTGCGGCCTCACAACCGCAGACCATGTGTGACCACGCCAGCCCAGGACCTCCAGAACCGGCTTCTTCAACTGAGGGATCGTCTGAGACCAGTCACCCGGACAGCTGATGAAACTGTGCACAACCAAAGAATCTCTGCACAAACTGTCAGAAACCGTCTCAGGGAAGCTCGTCGTCCTCACCAGGGTCTTGATCTGACAGCAGTTCGGTGTCATAACGGACTTCAGTGGTCAAAGGCTCACCTTCGATGGCCACTTGTGCTCTTCACGGATGAATACCGATTGCTGTTTGCTGATGTCAACGTGGTGAACAGAGTGCCCCATGGTGGCGATGGGGTTATGGTATGGGAAGGCATAAGCTTTGGACAACGAACACAATTGCATTTTATCGATGGTATTTTGAATGCACAGAGATACCGTAACGAGATCCGTGCCATTCATCTGCCGCCATCACCTCATGTTTCAGCATGATAATGCACGGCCCCATGTCGCAAGAATCTGTACACAATTCCTGGAGGCTGAAAATGTCCCAGTTTGTCCATGGCCTGCATACTCACCGGACAGGTCACCCATTGAGCAAGTTTGGGATGCTCCAGATCGATGTGTACGACAGCGTGTTCCAGTTCCCACCAATATCCAGCAACTTTGCACAGCCATTGAAGAGGAGTGGGACAACGTTCCACAGGCCACAATCAACAGCCTGATCAACTCTATGTGAAGGAGATGTATCGCTCCGCATGAGGCAAATAGTGTTCACACCAGATACTGACTGGTTTTCTGATCCACGCCAACAGATGCATATCTGTATTCCCAGTCCTGTTAAATCCATAGATTAGGGCCTAATGAATTTATTTTAATTGACTGACTTCCTTATATGAACTGTAACTCAGTTGCGTTTTTATTTTTGTTCAGTGTAGATAGCACATTCATCTGAAAAGTTCAATGAGTCTTTACAGCAACCAGACATAAAAGATGGAGTTATCATGGGACAGAAAATCTCTGGTGGGAAGGAAGCGAGCTCCATCTCCACTCAAGTGTGAAGACGCTGAGCGAATGTAAACTCGCTGGTGTTTGCCAGGCTGAGCAGCCCCTGACCAGCCGAGCAAGACAGACTTTCTAATCCGCGAGCGGTCAACCCATCTAACTGCTGCCACTGCTGATCTCCTGCCAGATATAGCCTCTCCGCACGCAAACCTCTAGTCCCAGGGCACCGCCGTGTTGTTAACCACTGCTGATCTCCTGCCAGATATAGCCTCTCCGCACGCAAACCTCTAGTCCCAGGGCACCGCCGTGTTGTTAACCACTGCTGATCTCCTGCCAGATATAGCCTCTCCGCACGCAAACCTCTAGTCCCAGGGCACCGCCGTGTTGTTAACCACTGCTGATCTCCTGCCAGATATAGCCTCTCCGCACGCAAACCTCTAGTCCCAGGGCACCGGCGTGTTGTTAACCACTGCTGATCTCCTGCCAGATATAGCCTCTCCGCACGCAAACCTCTAGTCCCAGGGCACCGCCGTGTTGTTAACCACTGCTGATCTCCTGCCAGATATAGCCTCTCCGCTCGCAAACCTCTAGTCCCAGGGCACCGGCGTGTTGTTAACCACTGCTGATCTCCTGCCAGATATAGCCTCTCCGCTCGCAAACCTCTAGTCCCAGGGCACCGGCGTGTTGTTAACCACTGCTGATCTCCTGCCAGATATAGCCTCTCCGCACGCAAACCTCTAGTCGTGTTGTTAACCACTGTGGCCCAGCATGCAAACAGCAGGGAAGAATCCCAGGGACAGACACACACACCTAACAGGGGTCAATAATAACATGAGAATGACAACTGGAAGCTATAGACTACTGTAAGGCAGTATGTGTGTGTGGGTATGATTCCCACATGTGTTATCTCTAAGTGGATTTGGATGAATGACCATATTATTATATCAATGAATTGCAAAGCATATAATTTTTTGGAATGGATTTTCTCATTTAAAGCAACTTTCTCCTACCATTTAGGATGTTTGACTAATTTATGCGTATGACGTCTTCTCTGAGAATTGTGACCGTCATGGGGTGTAACAGCTGTCTAGTTTGAAAAGTGGGTCAAGAACAGCATTCACACAGATATTCAATGGGACTCATTTAATAGACTTTGACTGAAGAAACAGTCAAAAAGTAGCCGGGCAACATACAGTTGAAGTCGGAAGTTTACATATACCATTGCCAAATACATTTAAACTCAGTTTTTCACAATTCCTGACATTTAATCCTAGTAAAAATTCCCTGTCTTAGGTCAGTTAGGATCAACACTTTATTTTAAGAATGTGAAATGTCAGAATAATAGTAGAGAGAATTATTTATTTCAGCTTTTATTTCTTTCATCACATTCCCAGTGGGTCAGAAGTTTACATACACTCAATTAGTATTTGGTAGCATTGCCTTTAAATTGGTTAACTTGGGTCAAATGTTTCGGGTAGTCTTCCACAAGCTTCCCACAATAAGTTGGGAGAATTTTGGCCCATTCCTCCTGACAGAGCTGGTGTAACTGAGTCAGGTTTGTAGGCCTCCTTGCTCGCACATGCTTTTTCAGTTCTGCCCACAAATGTTCTATAGGATTGAGGTCAGAGCTTTGTGATGGCCACTCCAATACCTTGACTTTGTTGTCCTTAAGCCATTTTGCCACAACTTTGGAAGTATTCTTGGGGTCATTGTCCATTTGGAAGACCCATTTGCGACCAAGCTTTAACTTCCTGACTGAAATGGCACCCCAATGGTGGAACAAGCTCCCTCACGACGCCAGGACAGCGGAGTCACTCACCACCTTCCGGAGACATTTGAAACCCCACCTCTTTAAGGAATACCTGGGATAGGATAAAGTAATCCTTCTACCCCCCCCCCCCCCTTTACTCCAACAAAAACAAAAAAAACATTGTAAAGTGGTTATCCCACTGGCTATAAGGTGAATGCACCTATTTGTAAGTCGCTCTGGATAAGAGCGTCTGCTAAATGACGTAAATGTAAATGTAATGTTGCTTCAATATATCCACCTAATTTTCCTTCCTCATGATGCCATCTATTTTGTGAAGTGCACCAGTCCCTCCTGCAGCAAAGCACCCCCACAGCATGATGCTGCCACCCCCGTGCTTCACGGTTGGGATGGTTCTTCGGCTTGCAAGCATCCCCCTTTTTCCTCCAAACATAACGATAGTCATTATGGCCAAACAGTTCTATTATTTCATCAGACCAGAGGACATTTCTCAAAAAAGTAAGATCTTTGTCCCCATGTGCAGTTGCAAACCGTGGTCTGGCTTTTTTATGGCGGTTTTGGAGCAGTGGCTTCTTCCTTGCTGAGCGGCCTTTCAGGTTATGTCGATATAGGACTTGTTTTACTGTGGATATAGATACTTTTGTACCTGTTTCCTCCAGCATCTTCACAAGGTCCTTTGCTGTTGTTCTGGGATTGATTTGCACTTTTCGCACCAAAGTACGTTCATCTCTAGGAGACGCATCTCCTTCCTGAGCGGTATGACAGCTGCGTGATCCCATGGTGTTTATACTTGCGTACTATTGTTTGTACAGATTCATGTGGTACCTTCAGGCGTTTGGAAATTGCTCCCAAGGATGAACCAGACTTGTGGAGGTCTACAATTTATTTTCTGAGGTCTTGGCTGATTTCTTTTGATTTTCCCATGATGTCAAGCAAAGAGGCACTGAGTGTGAAGGTAGGCCTTGAAATACACCCACAGGTACACCTCCAATTGACTCAAATGTTGTCAATTAGCCTAGCAGAAGCTTCTAACGCCATGGCATCATTTTCTGGAATTTTTCAAGCCGTTTAAAGGCACAGTCAACTTAGTGTATTTAAACTTCTGACCCACTGGAATTGTGATACAGTGAATTATAAGTGAAATAATCTGTCTGTAAACAATTGTTGGAAAAATTGCACAAAGTAGATGTCCTAACCGACTGGCCAGAACTATAGTTTGTTAACAAGAAATGTATGGAGTGGTTGAAAAATGAGTTTTAATGACTCCAACCTAAGTGTATGTAAACTTCCGACTTCAACTGTAATTAAAATAATAAGTTGGACAGGAAAATAATAGCATGGGGTGGTGGTTTAGGGGTGATGAGGATTTCAGCTGTTCACTCAGCTGCCTAACACACACCCAATTCCATCTTGGAAATGTACACCATACAGAAGAGTTGCTGGTACCAGTCTGTTCAGCCAAGGCAGACTGATTTGAGACTATGGATCTAAGCAATGGTGCAAGAGCACTTGACAATAAAATGAACATTCTGTATGAAGCATCTAATCTTCAATGGCCTTGAATTGCTATTAACATAATCCCTTCAACCACTTTCACATGCCTTGTTAACGTACAGTGCATTCAGAAAGTATTCACACCCCTTGACTTTTTCCACATTTTGTTATGTTACAAAGTGGGATTAAATGGATTTAATTGTCATTTTTTGTCAACGATCTACACAATATACTCTGTAATGTCAAAGTGGAAGGAAAATTCTAACATTTGTAAAAAAAAAAATATGAAAAATAAAACACTAATATATCTTGATTAGATAAGTAGTCAATACATGTCACACCTGGATTTTGCAACATTTGCCCATTATTATTTTCAAAACTCTTCAAGCCCTGTCAAATTGGTTGTTGATCATTGCTAGACAACAATTTTCAGGTCTTGCCATAGATTTTCAAGTAGATTTAAGTAAAAACTGTAAATCGGCCACTCAGGAACATTCACTGTCTTCTTGGTAAGCAGTGTATATTTCGCCTTGTGTTTTAGATTATTGTCCTGCTGAAATGTGAATTCATTTCTCACTGTCTGGTGGAAAGCAGATTTTGCCTGTGCTTAGCTCCATTCCGTTTCTTTTTTTATTCTGAAAAACTCCCCAGTCCTTAACAATTACAAGCATACCCATAACATGATGCAACCACCACTACGCTTGAAAATATGGAGAGTGGTACTCAGTAATGTGTTGTATTGGATTTGCCCCAAACATAACACTTTCTATTCAGGACAAAAAGTTTATTGCTTTGCCACATTTTTGCAGTATTACTTTAGTGCCTTGGTGCAAACAGGATGCATGTTTTGGAATATTTATATTCTGTAGAGGCTTCTTTGTTCGTCAGTTGTCTCCTATCACAGCCATTAAACTCTAAGTCTTTTAAAGTCACCATTGGCCCCATGTTGAAATCCCTGAGCGGTTTCTTTCCTCTCCGGCAACAGTTAGGAAGGACGCCTGTATCTTTGTAGTGACTGGGTGTATTGATACACCATCCAAAGTATAATTAATAACTTCACCATGCTAAAAGGGATATTCAATGTCTGCTTTTTTATACCCATCTATCCATCTACCCTTCATTGCGAACCATTGGAAAACCTCCCTGCTCTTCGTGGTTGAATCTGTGTTTGAAATTCACTGCTCGACTTAGGGACATTACAGATAATTGTATTTGTGGGGTACAGAGATGAGGTAGTCATTCAAAAATCATGTTAAACACTATTATTGCACACAGTGACTACATGCAACTTATTATCTGACTTGTTAAGCAAAGTTTTAATCCTAAACTTATTTAGGCTTGCCATAACAAAGGGGTTGAATACTTATTGACTCAAGACATTTATTGTGTTACTTTTGACTATTTTTTACTTTCGTTTATTTGGTAAATATTTTGTTAACTCTTTCTTGAACAACATTATTGGTTAAGGGCTTGTAAGTAAGCATTTCACGGCAAGGTCTACACCTGTTGTATTCGGCGCATGTGCCAAATAAAGTTTGATTGTGACCGATCGGCTCAAATCGGTCTTATGTAGAAAAATTAAAACATTTTTTTTTATTTATTTTTTTTACATTGAATTAAAGTAGAGACTAAGAGATACAACATGGTATATCATACACTACAGTTGAGGAACAATGGGAAAGTAATTTTGCTTTGAAAGTTGATAAACTTGTAAACTCACTTTTGAGAAAATGGCCTTTGAATCTTTTGGTACTACTACTGGAGAGCCCTTCTTTGTCTACACCCATTCAGCATCGTTCACACACTCTTAAGCTTTAGCCCCACACATCTCTTTAAGGGTTGATCCAAGCGTTCTGTACTAACAGAAGTCAAGCACCCAAGCTAACTTGCTAGCTACTTCCAGACACAAATGACAGAACATTACTCGCCCTAGCAGAGCTGGTTAGGCTGTTATGTTATCCACAGCGTTGGTGACTGCAACTGTGCTGTCAGATTGTCCGTTTGTAAATTCAAAACGTGTCACTCTCGGAGCGTTCAGAGCGCACACCGGACGCTCTGGCCGATGAGTAGGGTTCATTTTTTTTTTTTTTTTTTTTATTTCACCTTTATTTAACCAGGTAAACCAGTTGAGAACAGGTTCTCATTTACAACTGCGACCTGGCCAAGATAAAGCAAAGCAGTGCAATAAAAACAACACAGAGTTACATATGGGGTAAAAAAACAAAGTCAAAAATACAACAGAAAATATATATACAGTGTGTGCAAATGTAGCAAGTTATGGAGGTAAGGCAATAAATAGGCTATAGTGCAGAATAATTACAATAGTATTAACACTGGAATGCTAGATGTGCAAGAGATTATGTGCAAATAGAGATACTGGGGTGCAAAAGAGCAAAATAAATAACAATATAGGGATGAGGTAGTTGGGTGGGCTAATTTCAGATGGGCTGTGTACAGGTGCAGTGATCGGTAAGGTGCTCTGACAACTGATGCTTAAAGTTATTGAGGGAGATAAGAGTCTCCAGCTTCAGAGATTTTTGCAATTCGTTCCAGTCATTGGCAGCAGAGAACTGGAAGGAATGGCGGCCAAAGGAGGTGTTGGCTTTGGGAATGACCAGTGAGATATACCTGCTGGAGCGCAGACTACGGGTGGGTGCTGCTATGGTGACCAATGAGCTAAGATAAGGCGGGGATTTGCCTAGCAGTGATTTATAGATGGCCTGGAGCCAGTGGGTTTGATGACGAACATGTAGTGAGGACCAGCCAACAAGAGCGTACAGGTCACAGTGGTGGGTAGTGTATGGGGCTTTGGAGACAAAACGGATGGCACTGTGATAGACTACATCCAATTTTCTGAGTAGAGTGTTGGAGGCTATTTTGTAAATGACATCGCCGAAGTCAAGGATCGGTAGGATAGTCAGTTTTACGAGGGCATGTTTGGCAGCATGAGTGAAGGAGGCTTTGTTGCGAAATAGGAAGCCGATTCTAGATTTAACTTTGGATTGGAGATTCTTTATGTGAGTCTGGAAGTTGAGTTTACAGTCTAACCAGACACCTAGGTATTTGTAGTTGTCCACATACTCTAGGTCAGACCCGTCGAGAGTGGTGATTCTAGTCGGGTGGGCGGGTGCCAGCAGCGTTCGATTGAAAAGCATGCATTTAGTTTTACTAGTGTTTAAGAGCAGTTGGAGGCTACTGAAGGATTGTTGTATGGCATTGAAGCTCGTTTGGAGGTTTGTTAACACAGTGTCCAATGAAGGGCCAGATGTATACAAAATGGTGTCGTCTGCGTAGAGGTGGATCTGAGAGTCACCAGCAGCAAGAGCTGCTAACGTTCTGACCTCACAACGGCAGTCAAGCACCCAAGCTAATTGGCTAACATTGGCTAGCTACTTCCAGACACATAATGAGAGAACACCTCACTCTGACCATTTTACTCGCCCTAGCAGAGCTGGTTAGGCTGTTTTCATGTTATCCAGAGCGTTGGTGACTAACTGTGCTGCTGGCAACAATTTAATTACGCTTTTTTGCCGATGTTGACTGACACCGGCCATATTCAACGGGTGTTGAGCGTTTGTAAATTCATCAGTTATTCTGCGCTCTGGCACACTCAGACGAGAGTGCTCTGTAATCGAAGTAGATGGCCAGACTGAATTTACAAACGCACCCGAAATGGTTACTTGCATAGAGGAGTCTTTTGTTAAGACATGTAGCTAGCTAGCTAGGTAAACAATGAAACATAATCACAACTCATGATGTTACTACCCTGCATGAATCTGCAGGTAGCTAACCAACCAGGTTCAATGTTAGCTAGTTAACATTAGGCTATAGCTAGCTAAGCAAATGGCTCTGAGATACGAACAATAAGGTCATACACGTAACATTAGCTAGCGAGCCAGCCAGCTAACGTTAGCTAGCTAAACAATTAACCATATTCACAACTCATGACGTTACTACCCTGCATGAATCTGCAGGTAGCTAACCAACCAGGTTCAATGTTAGCTAGCTAACATTAGGCTATAGATAGCCAAGCAAATGGCTCTTTCTGTCAAAAACATGTAATATCTGAAAATGTACCTAGCTAGACTATCTTACCCGTATACATAATTCCTGTCGGATGCCATGGTTGCCCTTAGTTTGAAGATGTAATCAGGAGACAGGTGTTTTCTCCATCTCCTTAGCTATCATACTCGAATTCCACTAATTTCAAAACTCTGTCGTCCAGAAAGTGGAGCGCAACACTTATGCAGTTTTAATATACAATAAAAAAAAATTAAGCCGCGTTAGACAGGATTACCTAGACATACTGACCAGCTCAAATAGACAGAAGCGTTCTATATGGCAGACCAATCCAAACTCATCTCTTGACATGTCCAGCCCACTCATTATCTCAGACAAATCATGGGTAGCGGGAAGGTTGCTGTCTTTTTCTTTGGCTAAACCAACTAGGCTCTTAATTTAACAATTTCACTCGTATTTACAGAGGCATCACGAGTTTGTTATTAAGGCACATGAAAGTTCACATGTTCGAGAAGGCATTTCTGCCAAAAAACGCATTTTGATTCAAATAAAAAAGTTTACTTTCAAAGAGCTCTCCTGTGAAGTAGTGACCCGCGACATACGCCTATTTTCCTGAAACGGGTCACATTTCAGCTTTTCATTTTTAATCAATTTGTAAACATTTCTAAAAACATAATTCCACTTTGACATTATGGGGTATTGTGTGTAGGTCGGTGACAAAACATCTCAATTGAATCCATTTTAAATTCAGGCTGTAACAACAACATGTGGAATAAGTCAAGTGGTGTGAATACTTTCTGAAGGCACTGTACATGGGTCAAAGCAATGTGGTCTTTACCTACAGAGTCTACAGGCACTTTTAATATATCATACATAAAGTGGTCAAATATGACCAATGAATTAACACATTTTATTTCAGAGGTCAGTGGGGGGAAAGTCCCAAAATTCTCCTTACCTTTTATTTCCTCTGAGAAGAAGGCAGAGTGTCGCGACACAAAGAGCTTGAGCTGCTCGTCC
This sequence comes from Coregonus lavaretus, assembly GCF_964263955.1. Taxonomy (NCBI): domain Eukaryota; kingdom Metazoa; phylum Chordata; class Actinopteri; order Salmoniformes; family Salmonidae; genus Coregonus; species Coregonus lavaretus. The sequence continues at coordinate 47,334,304 of NC_139998.1, forward strand.
AGGTTACAGGCTGTCAGGTCCACGTCCCATGAGCGGATGCCTGTTGAAACACACACACCAGGGTGATTAGGTGCACACTCATACCTCAGTTCAACAGCATTTTCAAAAAAATTTTTGGTTTGTTTCATAATAACATATAGAGACACTCCCTGCCATTGGACGACTAAGCCTAGATTAATTACATGGTTAAGGCTGTGTTAATTTTGGTCAGGCTAAGGGGTTGTTTTAAGAGAAGGATTCAAAGTGAAACTAACTGGAGAAGCATAGACTTAAGGGATGGGCTGAAAAACTCACTCACTCCCAGCTAACATGGACTAGACAATGCTACTTGTGTACTCGTAATGAAATAACAAATGTATTTTCAGTTAATAAGTAACTCACGTACAGTAAATAATTGATAGGTTCCATTATGGATCTGTCACTGTTGGAGGTACTTTCTGTAATGTCAACATGCTATGCAGCTGATATGTGAACAGAAGCCTCATATTCCTCACATCAGTGACATAGCCAAGAGTTACAATAAAATGCCATAATGTACAAATAGCCATAATGTACAAAAATACAAAATATCCGTGAACTAGGAGTATGACAATTTGATAATTAGATAGAATAGAATTGATACATTGAATCTCCAATTAGCCTAAGCTATAGGGTATATAGGTTAGGCTAAAACATGGACCTCTAGAGCTTGACAAATGTAAGTGTGTCTGTCATCATGGTAAATGTGGTACACTGGTGCAGTGTAAAACTCAAATGTGAGGGCATAGCATTCATACGGTCAATTCGACGAGCCCTACATGACAAGCAAGCAAATTAATTGAGACATCATTTAATAGCCTAAGTATCTTAATGAAGACATACTGTAGGCCTATTTGAACACAAAAGGCGAAATACAAAAACCTCACTCCCTGCCTATACTGTTTGTATGATGAATCTTCACTCAACATTTTTTTTCAGAAAGAAGATCTGCTTTTTGCTCCACATAGATCAAGAGGGACGATGACAAACCAAGAGGAAGCAGCCTCCCGCTTCTGTCTGTCTGGGACAATTTTAGCCCTGACCTCATCATCATATGTTTTTTTTTTTTTTACTTAAACAAGAGAAAAAAAAAGGTTGAAATAGCAGTAGAAGACAAAAAGTGCTTTGTGCGAGGCAGGCGACTAGTCTCCCAGTCTTCTGAGAGTATCTCCTGTCACAACCAATCATATTCATCGCTCAGATCGTGACACAGGCCTATAGGCTATGGTGGATAACTCACTTCCTGTTGTGAACATTTTATGGAACAAAGTTGAGAGAACACTGTCCTGGGGTCATCTCATTCTGGAACTACTACATTTAGTTGGGATGAGTTCTATAAAATAATTAACATACTCTGTGGCACTCTAGTTAGGCTACTGCTTACCGGTGTTAAAACATTTGCACAATATACAGAAAGGAGCTGTCAGGTACTTCCTTATTATTTGAAATATTTGAATTCATCTGTGTGTTCCGATCTCCAGGGTCGGCAGCCATTCCATTCTGAGTTTCTAGACTGAACTGCCACTACAGACATTGTGACGATATGATTTCTCATTCATGTTAAATTCAGTTGAAATATTGCTGATGCGATGCTACGGTAGCCTACTGTTATCTTTGAGGAATTTGTTATGCTCATTCAAATCCCCCAGAGAGCACAAGGATATACTGTAAGTGTCAATGATTTAGCCAAGCTGAGAGCACTGTTTTAGTATGCATTCCATCTAAAAAGAAAACTTTTGTAACTCTGAATGACTTGGGCAGCACAAAATATGTTATTGCCCTTTGGCAGGAAAGGGCGATCCAATCATTGAATACCCAGCCCATATATGTAACAATTACTATGACAGAGTATCTAGACTGAGGCAAATGTCTCATACTGGCACCCGGGCTAGGGAAAAACAAGGGTCTGGGGCCTGGGCATTACGTTACTTCCGTATAACCTCAACACGCAAATGTCTTTGTCTGGCAGTGGTTTGGAACTTCCATTGAAAATATCTAGTCACTTGTACTGATTCGCATGAACACATTCTGAGTGAAATGACTCGATTCAAAAGGAGTAATTAAAAAGTGTATTATTCTGTCTCTCAGCACATTGTCAAAAACACAGAACCAATTATTAAAAACAGGGATTGTATTTGCCCGGAGGCTCAAAATAGGCCTAATCTTTGAGTTAGACAGTACAGCACATGAAGAGCACTGTTACAATCATCCTGTGAAATGCAACCTTCCAAGACCTAATACATCTTGCATCCCAGATGAAACATGCAAACTACAAAGGCCATCATTTTTCCTTAATTTCACTGCTATTTCAAATGTTAAAATATAACTGCCGATAGGCAGTGGAAATTAACAGCATCCTTTACGCAATATTGGCTTTACCACGTGGGTCGGTCCAACCTGCTTTAAACCTGTGTCACGCACAACACAGACGGTCAAGAGGGAGCGCACAGGACACTGGTGCTAGCAGATGGGAAATGGGATGAGGGGTTCCGAGAGGGTTCTAGAGTGCACAGAGGAAGCTGCTAAGGCTCAGCCCTCCAGTAACAAGAGGACACTGTGCCACCTTATATACCGTATTTTCCGCACTATAAGGCGCACCGGAGTATAAGCCGCAGCAGCTAAATTGAATGATATTGAATGATGCGTACATATATAAGCCGCACTGGACTATAAGCCACAGGTGTTTTAATGTTTAATTACCATATGTAAGGGTTTGTGCACAGAGGGGATTGTCGGGAAAGAGACAAACTGTCTCGCTCTCGTAATGTCTGTCTGTCTTGCTCTCGTTCTGTCTCTCGTTCTGTCTCTCGTACCACTCTCGGTTCCACTTTTACTTTTGCGCGCTACCTGTCTCACTCTTTTCCGGCCTCCAGCTTTTCCTGCTGGAGCCCGCCGCTTAAAGGTGGGGGGCGCGGACCGGTCATAGAGCCCATAGAGTTAAAGTTGGTGGACTGTAACCTGTAAAATCCATAGATTTAGGAGGTCTTCTAGTGGCCGTTAGCTGTAAAAATCCATAGATTAGCCGCACCGTTATATAAGCCGCAGGGTCGAAAAATTTGAAAAAAGGCGCGGCTTATAGTCCGAAAATTACGGTAAATATATATATATACAGGTGTGTGCCTTTCCAAATCATGTCCAATCAATTGAATTTACCACAGATGGACTTCAATCAAGTTGTAGAAACATCTCATGGATGATCAATGGAAACAGGATGCACCTGAGCTCAATTTCGAGTCTCATAGCAAAGGGTTTGAATACTTATGTAAATAAGGTATTTCTGTTAAAAAAATGTAATACATTTGCTAAAATTTCTAAAAACCTGTTTTCGCTTTGTCAGTATGGGGTATTGTGTGTAGATTAATGAGGAAAATTTGTTATTTAATCAATTTTAGAATAAGGCCGTAATGTAACAAAATTTGGAAAAAGTCAAGGGGTCTGAATACTTTCCGAATGCACTGTAAATGTCTGTCTGGGGGCTGGACTTGGGCTGGCTTGACCCACCGGTGGGTTAGAGCAAAGAAACCCCAGCAGGTCAAAATGTCTTATTTTTTCCAGGCTGTCCCCCTCTTCTAGTTGCACTTTGGCAGCAATCACAAGTGTGCTGACCATGTACCCCACAAGACATGCCACCAGAGGTCTCTTCACAGTCCCCAAGTCCAGAACAGACTATGGGAGGCGCACAGTACTACATAGAGCCATGACTACATGGAACTCTATTCCACATCAGGTAACTGATGCAAGCAGTAGAATATTTAAAAAACAGATAAAAAATACACCTTATGGAACAGTGGGGACTGTGACGCAACACAAACATAGGCGCAGACACATGCATGGTAACATACGCACTAAACACACACGTACACATGGATTTTGTGTTGTAGATATGTGGTAGTGGAGTACGGGCCTGAGGGAACACACTTAGTGTGTTGTGAAATCTGTTATGAATATATTGTAATATTGTATAACTGCCTTAATTTTGCCAGACCCCAGGAAGAGCAGCTGCTAATGGAGATCCATAATAAATACAAATGTAGGAGGGGAGGGATAGCGTATTAAGGGTAGAGAAAATCCATATTGTGATAAATTGCCTGAATTTATGTGATAATGATAAATAGAATGATAAGTTTAGAACATTAATGTGCACCACCGTTTTTTATTTATTATCCTTTAAACTATTACTACTAGTTTAGTGGTTGTAGCAATCAATTGTCCCGTTAACAATCATCCATATCAGCGAATGTATTTCATTTGAAACTTCACATTTCTCTAGTATAGGGTACTTATCGTAATGTGGGATACCAGCTAAAGGCCTGCGATAAATGATTGGTGTGGTTGGTGTCGCTAATTTTCAGTTTATCATTCCAGCTCTAATTCAGGGGCTGCACTCATTTCTAAAAACATGTGACATTAACAGTAATCTTCCAACACTTTTAATAATGTCACCCTCAGAGAACATTCTTTTTTTGTTCCCCAAACCAAATCATTAACAAAGCGCCTGCCTTTATCACTGACCAGGAACGAAGGAAATGTTGAGCAGCAGGAAATGTTGAGCAGTGTGTGTGACATCAGTCACATGGCCCCTCAGAACAGATACTGATACAGGCAGCCACAATCAAAGTGGGGAGAGTGGACTAAGACGGAAGAAAAACACTTTGTAGATAACAGGGGGCTAGTGGGAAGGGGGGGGGGGGGGGGGGGGGGGGGGGGGGGGGGTCAGACAGAAATGCAGTTACAGTGCCTTCAGAAAGTATTCACACCCCTTGACTTTTTACACATTTTGTTATGTTACAAAGTGGGATTAAAATGGATTGAATTGTCATTTTTCGTCAACGATCTACACAAAATACTCTAAATGTCAAAGTGTTTTTTTTGTTGTTGAACATTTGTATTATTATTGGAAAATAACACACTAATATATCTTGCTTAGATAAGTATTCAATACATGTTAGAATCACCTTTGGCAGCGATTACAGATGTCAGTCTTTCTGGGTAAATCTTAAATCTTATCTTATTATTTTCTGAATTCTTAATGCTCTGTCAGGTCTGTCGATCAATGCTAGACAGCCATGTTCAAGTCTTGCCATAGATTTTCAAGCCGAGTTAGGTCAAAATTGTAACTAGGCCACTCAGGAACATTCAATGTCGTATTGGTAAGCAACTGCAATGTAGATTTGGCCTTGTATTTTAGGTTATTGTCCTGCTGAAAGGTGAATTTGTCTCCCAGTGTCTGTTGGAAAGCAGATTGAACCAAGTTTTCCTCTAGGATTTTGCCTGTGCTTAGCTTTATTTTGTTTCGTTTTATCCTGAAAAAAACTCCCTAGCCCTTGCCGATGACAAGCATACCAGTAACATGATGCAGCCACCACCATGCTTGAAAATATGAAGAGAGGTACTCAGTGATGTGTTGGGTTGGATTTACCCAAAAACATAACACTTTGTATTCAGGACAAAAAGTTAATTTCCTTGACACATTTTTTGCAGTATTACTTTAGTGCCTTATTGCAAACAAGATGCATGTTTTGGAATATTTGTATTCTGTACAGGTTTCCTTCTTTTCACTTTGTCATTTATGTTAGTATTGTGCAGTAACTACAATGTTGTTGATCCATCCTCAGTTTTCTCCTATCACAGCAATTAAACTCTAACTGTTTTAAAATCACCATTGGCCTCAAGGTGAAATCCCTTAACGGTTTCTTTCCTCTCCGGCAAATTAGTTAGGAAGGGCGCCTGTATGTTTGTAGTGACTGGGTGTATTGATACACCCTCCAAAGTGTAATTAATAACTGCACCATGCTGAAAGGGATATTCAATGTCTGTTTTTTGGGGGTTTTACCGATCTACCAATATGTGCCCTTCTTTGCGAACCATTGGAAAACCTCTCTGGTTTTTGTGGTTGAATCTGTGCTTGACTGAGGGACCTTACAGATAATTTTATGTGTAGGGTACAGAGATGTGGTAGTCATTAAAAGATCATGTTAAACACTATTATTGCACATAGAGTGAGTCCATGCAACTTATGTGACTTGTTAAGCACGTTTTTACTCCTGAACTTATTTAGGCTTGCCATAACAAAAGGGTTGAATACTTATTGACTCAAGACATTTCAGCTTTTCCTTTTTAATTGATTTGTAAAAATTTCTAAAAACATAATTCCACTTTCACATTATGGGGTATTGTGTGTAGATCTGTGACACAAAATCTAAATGTAATCCATTTTAAATGCAGGCTGTAACACAACAAAATGTGGAAAAGGTTAAGGGGTGTGAATACTTTCTGAAGGCACTGTATAGACCGACTGGTAAAACTCACTTCAGCCGTTACCATGAACAAACATTTAAATGAATTAACTTTACACACCCAGTCTCCTTATGGGGGTACAAGCTCTCAACAAGACACAGCCTAAGTTTAGTGTTTGGACAATCACACACACAGCTGCATTGTCCCCAATAACCCTACCCCAGCCCAAGCAGAACCAGATATAAATGGCTGACAACATTGAATGTGACTGACAACTTACCCAACCCCTGCATTTAAGGACCACGCTCTCCTAGCAAGCAACCCAGGGTATTCTGGGTAGTACTTTCTCACCTTGCCTCTGAACTGCAGGGTTGATGGAGTCTGTCTGGACGGTGATAAAGTAACTCTGAATAGCCCAACACTAAAGGAGTGGCAGAGGAAACTACGTGTACGTCCTGACGAAGGAGACACTTCCATTCTCTGGCACTCTAGTGAATCCAAGCTGAAGTAAATGGGCTGCATTATTTATTCTCTGCGGCGTGGGCTGGAATCTCAGGCCTGCTGGCTTCTACAGGCCCAGGGCTGCGAGTCCGAGAGACTTCACCATTCCGTCACTCTGAACGCTGCCAAGGCACACTGACACAGGCATGACAATTATAGCATTTGAAAACAAAACTATTCATTGACATTTGCAGTCAATTCCTGTAATGGTACACAAGTCGCCAACTTGCATGAATTGATGGGAATCAAGTAATGTTCGTGAGCATGGGGAAACTATTCGAACGAGAACATGCTAAATGTAGCAGCAGAGTCTTAAAACCTACGCAAAGGGCATGGAAATCAAATCACCATTAGATTTTTTCCTTATTTTCCAAGTAGCCCGATGCAATGGAAATCTCATATGCTTCCGTTAACTCTAACGCTACACAGGGGTGACACACAAATCAGGATGTTGACATTATTTGGGAATATAATTTCCTGTTATTCATAAGCTACAAGCAAGTGGCAAACCAGCTTTGTGAGTGATACAAGCTAGCATTGAAGTGGTTAAAGCTTACTGCAAACTGTCTCTACTAGTCAGAGCTAATAAAGCAACCCCGACAGATGCTCAGGGTTGTATGTTCGGAACTAAACTAAAACAAAACAGAAAGAAGACACCCTTCCAACAAAAATAAAAAATATTGGAAGCTCGAGGAAAGAAAAACTCCCTTTCTGTGCTGCACAGTGCATTCACCTGATGATGACACTATGATGATTTTATGTTAGACCAGAGGACCCTGAGGTCTTGAGTGGTCTCGAAAGGCCAAACCTTTACAATGATACCCTGTGTTGACCCTGAACCAATCAGTGCACAGTGGAGTCCCTCCCCAGTGACAACCCTTCAGAAGTCCAGCACAGTGGCATCTTGGAACCAGACAGACGTCATTAAACACAGTCCATCTTATGGATGCAAGATTAACCTTTCTCAAAGACAAGTCGTCTAAAAGGGATGAGGAAGATACAACGTACAAGCAAGATACACACTGCACAATGGTAAAACCTAGGCTAATGTAATCTAAAATGTATCTTCCCCTGCTCAATGAGTTAACAAACATATCACACCTTTCTCTGTAGCAATGTCCTTGGAAACTGAAGCAAAAGCTGTTAGTCTCCTTAGATAGGGCTCAACATCTGTATCCTCCTCTCTTCGGTGGGCTTGTTGCCATGGGATGAAAGACTGATCTGCAGTGTGGCTGGTAATGATAGTCTGTACAAGACGATAAACTCAGCATAACTAGCTAGCTGTGTAGGCAAATACCCATATACTTACATATTGTCAAAATGATTCATTCAGCTATCCATTACATTACATTTACATTTTAGTCATTTAGCAGACGCTCTTATCCAGAGCGACTTACTATCCCACACTATTAATAGTCAATTTTGTTTTGTGAACTTACACTAACACACCATGCAGGGGCCCACTGCTAACCATCTGCCAGTAGATCCAAAATCTTTGTTGTTGTCCCTTACTGGCTTTTACCTCCCTCATCTTTCCATTTTCTGTCTGCTGAAAAACAGGGTTCCATGTGGCATCATATTTGATTATGAACTTGGTCACAGAGGCGTCACGCCCATAGGGGGCAAGTGCCCCCTCAGATTTGTCCTGCTTAAAAAATAATAATAGTAATAATTTCTCTGTATTCCTACAAGCCACCTAGCAATTTTATGAAGTTGGCTTTACCTAGCCATGATAGGTTCCCAATCTCCCAACCTCAACCTAGCTACCAAGAAGCAATTTCAGGCTATATATCAAGTTAAAGTAGCTAGCTTGTCTAACTATCTTAGCTGGCATACCTGCTGGCAAAGTTGGTAGACTTTAGAAAAGCAAGCAATAATTAAAAATACTGAATAAGGGTGTGTTCATAAATTAACTCCGGGCATTCGTAAAGTCAGAGCGTTTTGCTCTCAGAGCACACACTGGACGCTCTGGCCGAGGAGTAGGGTTGATCTGAGCGTTCTGACCTCACAACAGTAGTCAAGGACCCAAGCTAACTGGCTAAAGTTGGCTAGCTTGCTAGTTACTTCCAGAAACAAATGAGAGAACACTTCACTCTGACCATTTTACGCGCCCTAGCAGAGCAGAGCAGAGCTGGTTAGGCTGTTTTGTCATCTAGAGCATTGGTGACTGTAACTGTGCGGCTGGCAACAATTTAATGACATTTTCTTGCCAACATTTACTGACACTGGTCATATTCAACAGGTGTTGCAGGTTCGTAAATTAATCAGTTATTCGTTCCTGTACCCAAGAAAGCAAAGGTAACTGAACTAAATGACTATCACGCCATAGCACTCACCTCTGACATCATGAAGTACTTTGAGAGACTAGTCAAGGATTATATCACCTCTACCTTACCTGTCACCCTAGACCCACTTCAGTTTGCTTACCGCCCCAATAGATCCACAGACGATGCAATCGCAATCACACTGCTCTATCCCATCTGGACAAGAGGAATACCTATGTAAGAATGCTGTTCATTGACTATAGCTCAGCATTTAACACCATAGTACCCTCCAAGCTCATTATTAAGCTCGAGGCCCTGGGTCTGAACCCCGCCCTGTGCAACTGGGTCCTGGACTTCCTGACGGGCCGCCCCCAGGTGGTGAAGGTAGGAAACAACATCTCCACTTCGCTGATCACAAGGGTGTGTGCTCAGTCCCCTTCTGTACTCCCTGTTCACCCATGACTGCGTGGCCAAGCACACCACCAACTCAATCATCAAGTTTGCAGATGACACAACAGTAGTAGGCTTGATTACCAACAATGACGAAACAGCCTACAGGGAGGAGGTGAGGGCTCTGGGAGTGTGGTGCCAGGAAAATAACTTCTCACTCAATGTCAACAAAGGAGATGATCGTGGACTTCAGGAAACAGCAGAGGGTGCACCCCCCTATCCACATCGACGGGACCGCTGTGGAGAAGCTGGAAAGCTTCAAGTTCCTTGGCGTACACATCAATGACAAACTGAAATGGTCCACCCACGCAGACAGTGTGGTGAAGAAGGCGCAACAGAGCCTCTTCAACCTCAGGAGGCTGGAGAAATTTGGCTTGGCACCTAAAACCCTCAAACTTTTACAGATGCACAATTGAGAGCATCCTGTCGGGCTGTATCAACGCCTGGTACAGCAACTGCATCGCCCGCAATCGCAGGGCTCTCCAGAGGGTGGTGCGGTCTGCCGAACATATTACCAGGGGCAAACTACCCGCCCTCCAGGACACATACAGCACCCGATGTCACAGGAAGGCCAAAAAGATCATCAAGGACATCAACCACCCGAGCCATTGCCTGTTCATCCCGCTATCATCCAGAAGGCGAGGTCAGTACAGGTGCATCAAAGCTGGGACCGAGAGAATGAAAAACAGCTTCTATCTCAAGGCCATCAGACTGTTAAATATCCATCACTAGCACATTAGAGGCTGCTGCTGCCTATTGAAATCACTTGCCACTTTAAGAAATGGAACACTAGTCACTTTAATGTTTACTTATCTTGCACTACTCATCTCATATGTATATATTGTATTCTATAATATTCTACTGTATCTTAGTCCATGCCGCTCTGTCATTGCTCGTCCATATATATATATATTATTAATTCCATTCCTTACTTACATTTGTGTGTATTGGGTATATGTTGTGAAATTGTTAGATTTTACTTGTTAGATATTACTGCACTGTCGGAGCTAGAAGCACAAGCATTTCGCTACACCCGCAATAACATCTGCTAAACACGTGTATGTGACAAATAACATTTGATTTGATTTGATATTCTGTGCTCTGGTACTCAGATGAGAATGCTCTGAAATCGGAGTAGATAGAGTGAATTTACGAACGTACCCTAAGACTCACATTCCTTTCAATATTTTACCAGAGATACAGAGAAGCATAATTTGTTTATTTAAAAAAAGAACCAACTGTCAAGAGGATACAGACAGTTCAAGAGGAATACTTAGATTTGCAGGAAAATATATATTTTTGACATAGAATTAAGCATTATGATTACGGCTGTAGATCACAAGAAAAGGCTATTTAAGGTGTTTGAAAAATGCAAAATTTCTAACTTTCTGACAGGGGGACTAGCCACCCCTTGGACCACCCCCTCAGCCATCCTCACGTACTTTGTGCCCCCTCAGCCATCCTCACGTACTTTGTGCCCCCTCAACCTTTGGGGATGCATGACGCCCCTGCTTGGTCGTGGAAATAGTGCAAACATTCACGAGACTAGTGTGATATTTCAATGCCAATTACCAATTAGCGAGTTCATTTGCAATTAGCTAGAACCATTTGTTGACGGCATATACTTAAAGGTTGAGTAGTACAGTACAGTATGAGCCTAGACAACGTCACCTGTGCTAACCGAGCTATAGCTCAAGCCAAGTCAGGACAGAAGGAAGCGCGGGCAGGCGCTAATTCATTATTCGATAGACATTCAATTGGGCGACGTTACCTCGCTCTATCTCCGCAACCACGTAGTCCACAAGTCCAGTCCGACTATGTTCACCGACAATGACAAGCAGAGAATACCTGTCGTTGCTGAAGCCAGGATGCAAAGTTCGGTTCACATTTTCCATTGCTTCCACCTCTTCAGTTTTTTGTGTCGCCATGTTGAAAAGTTTGGCAAATAATGTGATACAGAGAGACGCCCCTACTTTATGTATAGGGCGGAAACTCTGCAGATTGACACTTTACAGACCAATCGGATCCCTGTGGTCAGGGATAAAGGTACAGTAACTGCAGTAAAGAAACTCTTATTTAAGTATATTCTCTAGACATAAATTGAAACCAAAGTCTCAAATAGTTTGTCAAAAATCTCATATCAATTAAGGCCTATTATGATTATTATGGTAGCCTAATCATTATAGGATAATACGCTGTTACGATAGTATTATAATTTATATTTTTATGAATTATTATTGACAACCTGGACCAAGGTTTTATACGTTGCTTTGAGATCATCTGTTGCAATATTCATATTAAGTTTTAGCATTATTATTGTTGTTATTTGGGTGGTTTCCTTTTCACCAATGAAAATCTGTTGCCTCTCTAAATGTCTGTTGCGCCCTCTGGAGTAAGTTACTTCTCATGTCTCCAACAACTTCAATGCAGAGATGTGACATATCATTGTTGCATTTCTCCCTGAAAAAAAAAAATCTGTTAAAGCAGGAAAAGTCTTCACAAGTCTTCAAAAAAAGTTGTTTATTCCATTATTTTACATTTACATATCTAAAACAGCAAGATTTGAGAATACACTAATTGTCCTCATACAACATTGAGTCATCCCGATGGTAGCTGTCGTCCTCGATTCCCTAAAAGCATTTGAGGATGGAGAAGTTGCAAGATGTTCCCCGTGGACACTCGCACAACTTCCCAATTCTTGCACCTTTGCGAACTGCACATTGCTGACCCGCATCAGCATCACACTGTCAACATAGAGAACATACAGCCTACATGTATTATTGCTGTAGGCCTACTGTTGCCTACTTGAAAATAACACAGACAGAATAATGGTCACGCAAAATATAAAAATGTCCATGTTCAGGCATATGTCTTACGAAGTTTCTACAAAACAATTATATTACAAAACAATTATATTTCAATTAAGTAAATCCTAAACCTATTCCTCTTACCATGGGAACCCAACCCAACTTCTTCTCATAGGCCGGCATCTGCTTACTCTGTAGTTTTTCAAGAACCTCTTGTAAAGCTTCAAACTGTAGAGTAGAAGAAGCATGTTTAGTTTGACATGTTCATATCTATTCTCTGTCTGCAATGGTAGACTATTAACATATCGCCAATCTAAGTTTCACGATTATGAGCTATGTGTATTAGCGTCCATTTGAGCAATCAATGTGCGCATGCTGTGTGAATTGATATACCACAAAACCATCCGTCCAAGTTATTGAGCAATGTACCTTTTAGAACCCTATTGGTAGGACTATATAAAACCCTTAAAAATATATATAATTTTTTTGCGAATAAATATACTTTTTTATCTCACCAATTCTTGTTCTTCTTGTGTCTTGATGGAGTCTTCAGGGGAGCGTGTTTCCAGAAAGTCGTGGGAGCTGGCCAGCACCACCAACACGGAGCTGGTGGCACTGAGGAGGAGGAGCAGGCTGCCGACCATGGTACTGAAACGCGCTGAACCTGATTGGAAGTTGATAGCAAAGCAAGCGAATCAGTAGGTCTAGGCTAGTATTCTGGCTGGCAGACAACGAGGACCAAGGTTTTATACGTTGCTTTGACATCATCTGCTGCAATATTCATAACACTGAAATGATGGAATTATTTGACATGTAACATTTCCAGGCAAATGTGTTCAAATAGCCTGTACACGTGCTTATACTTTTGACATTTTTAAAGGGGAACATAAAACTTACTAAACTCAAACGGACATTTTGTCTGGCAAAATGGCATTTCCAAAAAAGTATTCCCTCCAGGGAATGAAGAGATTTTTTAGAGTTGAAGCCCCAAAATAAAGGATTAAGGAGGCTTCAATGTGCTTTATTAAGAACATGTGCTATTGGAATTTTCACAGCCTATTTTGAGTTGTTGGCTACATTAGCAGCTATTGTGCATCCTAGACCAAATCCATAGAAATCTCACAGCTTTACTGCTAAGGACCCTTTACAATAAATTGGCTGCATCTTAACTTCAGTATTCAAATTCCCAATAGAGATTCTAAATCACTGCTATTTTGAGGGTCCTACGTGTCATCTGGTCTTTTGACCATCTACGTCAAACCAGGTCTGCTTCCCATCTCCTCTTGTGAGCATAACCTCATCCTTGACCCAAGGTTTGTTCCAATTGACCCAGTGTCATATCCAGAACACTGCGTCATCCACAGATATAATAGACGATACAAAATATCAATTTCGTGGTGACTGGTGAGGGTTTGTGTGATTTCAGATTCAAAAAAATTTTTTGACCACATTTTCTGCATTTAGGCTGCACATATATACTTGACACAACTGAAAAATTGCATACCTTTGCACATTACCTTAATGTGTTATAAAGTGTTTACTACTCCCTACTCACTAGACATTTCCAAGAAACATGGTTTAATTATTTGGTCTAATATTGACACTATAGTTCTTATGTGCTGAAGAAAACCATGTGGTGAAGCTCGGGGTTAAAGGTGAGGAGATGAGTAAACCTGCAGGGGTGGTTTGAGACACCCAATAACCTACAGTCAGATATTACATTTGCAATCATTTTCAACCATTACTATTACATTTTATCTACATAAAACATGCATAAGAAATGCAAAAGAAATGCCAAGGCATGCGATTTGGTTGAATTAATTTTCTCTTGAAAAAGAAAACGATCATCCAAACATATTGTCAATTTACAGTAGTAAAATAATCTCCCAAAATGAACTCAAACTAACATTTAACAAAATAAGGATTAACAAATCATTCTAATTGTTTCCACTTGACCATAAACTAGCTGTCCCATTATTTTATTCCCCCCCCCCCCCCCCCCCAAAAAAAAAAAACATTGGGAAAGCTTTTTCGAAGAGTAAAAATAACAGAAAAGTGCCAAAAACGTCAAAGTAAAGATAGCACTTCCAATAGGCTTTTTGGAAGGCTGAGTTAACGGCTTGATGAGCTAGGATCACCGTACCCCTAACTGCTCATCTACATTCTTCTTCTGGTCACAACACATACTTTCAGTAAGAAAAAACCCCTGAAAACTGGAATGCATCACACACAGAGCCCCAATTGGACTACCTCTGTGTAGTACAAGAACATTCAGTCTTTGGAACTCTTGTCCTGTTTCTACAGGACAGCTGTTTCGTTTTCTTCCCCATTCTAGGGTCTTAAACCAACCTGAAAAGGGAAAAGGCAGGCAGACAGAGTTATGAGCATTTAATAGTACATAGCCTACCTGTAGAATCCTCAGGGGTGTATCGTAGGTCCTAATATATACAGTGAGGGAAAAAAGTATTTGATCCCCTGCTGATTTTCTACATTTGCCCACTGACAAAGACATGATCAGTCTATAATTTTAATGGTAGGTTTATTTGAACAGTGAGAGACAGAATAACAACAACAAAATCCAGAAAAACGCATGTCAAAAATGTTATAAATTGATTTGCATTTTAATGAGGGAAATAAGTATTTGACCCCTCTGCAAAACATCACTTAGTACTTGGTGGAAAAACCCTTGTTGGCAATCACAGAGGTCAGACGTTTCTTGTAGTTGGCCACCAGGTTTGCACACATCTCAGGAGGGATTTTGTCCCACTCCTCTTTGCAGATCTTCTCCAAGTCATTAAGGTTTCGAGGCTGACGTTTGGCAACTCGAACCTTCAGCTCCCTCCACAGATGTTCTATGGCTAGACACTCCAGGACCTTAATGTGCTTCTTCTTGAGCCACTCCTTTGTTGCCTTGGCCGTGTGTTTTGGGTCATTGTCATGCTGGAATACCCATCCACGACCCATTTTCAATGCCCTGGCTGAGGGAAGGAGGTTCTCACCCAAGATTTGACCGTACATGGCCCCATCCATCGTCCCTTTGATGCGGTGAAGTTGTCCTGTCCCCTTAGCAGAAAAACACCCCCAAAGCATAATGTTTCCACCTCCATGTTTGATGGTGGGGATGGTGTTCTTGGGGTCATAGGCAGCATTCCTCCTCCTCCAAACACGGCGAGTTGAGTTGATGCCAAAGAGCTCGATTTTGGTCTCATCTGACCACAACACTTTCACCCAGTTCTCCTCTGAATCATTCAGATGTTCATTGGCAAACTTCAGATGGGCCTGTATATATTCTTTCTTGAGCAGGGGGACCTTGCGGGTGCTGCAGGATTTCAGTCCTTCACAGCGTAGTGTGTTACCAATTGTTTTCTTGGTGACTATGGTCCCAGCTGCCTTGAGATCATTGACAAGATCCTCCCGTGTAGTTCTGGGCTGATTCCTCACCGTTCTCATGATCATTGCAACTCCACGAGGTGAGATCTTGCATGGAGCCCCAGGCTGAGGGAGATTGACAGTTATTTTGTGTTTCTTCCATTTGCGAATAATCGCACCAACGGTTGTCACCTTCTCACCAAGCTGCTTGGCGATGGTCTTGTAGCCCATTCCAGCCTTGTGTAGGTCTACAATCTTTTCCCTGACATCCTTGGAGAGCTCTTTGGTCTTGGCCATGGTGGAGAGTTTGGAATCTGATTGATTGATTGCTTCTGTGGACAGGTGTCTTTTATACAGGTAACAAACTGAGATTAGGAGCACTCCCTTTAAGAGTCTGCTCCTAATCTCAGCTCGTTACCTGTATAAAAGACACCTGGGAGCCAGAAATCTTTCTGATTGAGAGGGGGTCAAATACTTATTTCCCATCAATTGATAACATTTTTGATATGCGTTTTCTGGATTTTTTGTTGTTATTCTGTCTCTCACTGTTCAAATTAACCTACCATTAAAATTATAGACTGATTATTTCTTTGTCAGTGGGCAAACGTACAAAATCAGCAGGGGATCAATTACTTTTTTCCCTCACTGTATCATCATAAGATATTTATTCAGTCTGCAATCTTCAGTGACTGCAAAACGTATGCCTTCACTTCTGTAAGGTCCAAATAGACCTACAGTTCTAATCAATTGCTATAGATCGATATACAGCGTCAGTGCTATCCCACCTCCTAATTAAAATATGACAATTATCCTTTGATAAAGCAGTTGAGTTACAGTGAGTTGAATTTGAAACCAAATAAAGGGTAGATCACTTTACCTTATTCCTCGGCCCGTTTCTCTTCATGAGCCCTCTTGCGACTTGTCGTTGTCTGCTGCATTGCCTAAGAACCAAAAAGTAAAGTTCCATATATCATTATGAAATCAGTTTCCTTTAGTTGTAATTAAATCATGATCTGAGAGAAGGGAGATCCTGAAATGTTAAATGGGGAGTATTGACATTGACAGTTGCCACGTTCAAAACAACTGGGAACTCTGAAAAATATGAGGTCAAATCACAACGTCAATGATCTTCAGGTCGGAAAGTCGGAGCTCTAGAAAGAGGCCCGAGTTCCCATGTTGGAATTCCGAGTTGGATGACCATTAAAATCGATTTTTCCCAGTTGGAGCTCGTTTTTTTTCTCCAGAGTTCCCAGTTGTTTTGAATGCACTGAAGTCGGAAGTCTGAGATTTCCGAGTTGTTTTGAACGCGGCAATAGAACCTATGGACATGGCAGGGTTTCCGTCAATAGGAACAAATGGTCTAGAAATGGAAGAGGCTCTTACTAACCATGTAGCAGCCAGTGTGGTAGCCACACAGGTACCAGGAGAGCAGCATGCTGGATAAGTCTGTCACGGCCGAGTCTAGCCCATCGCCAGCGTCCACCAGCCCTGCTCGGGGGGGCCATACACACGGTGGAGGTGGAGGAGGAGGCAGGAGTGACAGGAAGTCCTGGAGGAGAAGATAACATTATTACACCTGCATTAAATACTCAAATACAAACTGTCAAGATCTCTTATTTATAAACACACCCACAACATAATATCACAGACATTAAATAACATTACTCTTGCTGGATGTACAGGCTTGAGGTAGCCAGTCTCACACAGGTTGAAGATAGACATGTAGGTAAGAAACACACATAGCAAACAGCCTCACCAAACAGCCTTTGGGCGGTGGCACTGGAGGAAAAAAAGGAAAGGGGTGATTATTTGGTTCCTGTCTCCGACTACTTGGCTTCTTCTTATCCCCCTGCTCATTGCCAAGGTTATAGCTGCTTTTGCTATAGTCTTTTCCCTGAAACAACACAAGAGAGAAAGTGTGAAAAACATACAACAAATATCAAAATGTGTGGTTGGGGACATGCTATAGTGGACAAGTCTGACATATTTGAATGCAAACGTCCTTATCTGTAAATATCAGACATCAGTAAACCATAACCATTTGTCAACAATGTATTCCAGACGTCCTGAAAGAGGGAATAGCACCCAGACTCACTGGAGGAAACTCAGGTGGCTGAGGTGAGGAAGGCTCCTCTCGTCCCTCTTGTTGAGGTGTCCTCCACTCTCTATCCTTCTTCTTCCAATCTGCGCTGTTGTTACTAGTGGACCTGAACCCTTCGACAGCCTAGGGGTGAGAAACTTGCCTTATTGGGCTGACCCACGCAGTGCTTCATCCATATACTGGATTGTGACATGTTTGTTGATGTAATTTAAAGCTGCAATATGGAAGTTTTCAGGCAACCCGACCAAATGTACATAGAAATGTGCATCATAGATCTGTCATTCTCATTGAAAGCAAGTCTAAGAAGCGGTATATATGTTGTATGTGCACCTATTTCTATGCTTCCCATTCTTAAGTTTTGTTTTTGCGTCTTTTACTTTCGGTTTTGTACACCAGCTTCAAACATCTTAAAATACTATATTTTTGGTTATATATATATATATATATATATATATATATATATATATATATATATATATATATATTCACGACGGTTTAGATGGTACAATGACTCGCTACACTATACTTGCTTGTTTTGTTTAGGCTAACTATTAGAATTTTAGCAACCAGGAAATGGCAGAGCGATTTCTGCGTAGTGCATCTTTAAAGTCTGATACATCTTACTGTCAAACTTTACTTGAACCGTCTGGTGTCTGTCATAAAGGCCACATAAATGAGGGTTGAAATGAAGTTTGACCCCTTGCTGCACCTTGGCAGCAGCTCTTCCACTGTGTCCTCCCAGGTCATCTGGAGATAGCAGGGTGCTCAGCTCCAGCTCCTCCTCATTCCCGTAGCCTTCAAACTTCACCCGGCAGCGTTCGCCTCTCATCCACACCAGCACCGCTGGGTAGACCAGGCCATCCTCAGAGTACACGGCACGGCACCGGGAACCCAGCATCCACACCTGGTACACAATACCATACATACACACCATTACGGGGAATATACATTTAATAGACCAGGTAGTAATAAAAGCAAGCTTGAGAAGCAGAACCGAAAGAAATCAAGTTTCCAACAGTGCTATCATGAATATTTTACTAAGGGTGTATTTAGTAGTTGCACACTGTAGCAAAACGTTTTACTGATTACTTTTGAGTTTGACTTTGGTGTTGGCTTCAGCTGTAAGCTAGCAAGGAAAGTTAGCCTAAAAAGCTGGATGCTACCGGTATCTTCTTGCATTGTATGAAATAACACATATGGAATCATGTAGTAACCAAAAAAGTGTTAAAAATCAAAATATATTTTATATTTGAGATTCTTCAAAATAGCCACCCTTTGCCTTGATGACATCTTTGCACGCTCTTGGCATTCTCTCAACCAGCTTCATGAGGTAGTCACCTGGAATGCATTTCAATTAACAGGTGTGCCTTCTTAAAAGTTAATTTGTGGAATTTATTTCCTTCTTAATGAATTTGAGCCAATCAGTTGTGTTGTGACAAGGTAGGGCGCAGTGGTCTAAGGCACTGCATCGCAGTGCTAACTGTGCCACTAGAGATCCTGGTTCGAATCCAGGCTCTGTCGCAGCCGGCCGCGACCGGGAGACTCATGGGCGGCGCACAATTGGCCCAGCGTCGTCCAGGGTAGGGGAGGGAATGGCCGGCAGGGATGTAGCTCAGTTGATAGAGCATGGCATTGGCAACGCCAGGGTTGTGGGTTCGATTCCCAGGGGGGGCCAGTATAAAAAAATAAAAATAATAATAATTGTATTCACTAACTGTAAGTCGCTCTGGATAAGAGCGTCTGCTAAATGACTAAAATGTAAATGTAAATGTAGGGGGGTATACAGAAGATAGCCCTATTTGGTAAAAGACCAAGTCCATATTATGGCAAGAACAGCTCAAATAAGCAAAGAGAAACAACAGTCCATCATTACTTTAAGACATGAAGGTCAGTCAATACTGAACATTTCAAGAACTTTGAAAGTTTCTTCAAGTGCAGTCACAAAAACCATCAAGAACTATGATGAAACTGGCTCTCATGAGGACCGCCACAGGAATGGAAGACCCAGAGTTACCTCTGCTGCAGAGGATAAGTTCATTAGAGTTACCAGCCTCAGAAATTGCAGCCCCAATAAATGCTTCACAGAGTTCAAGTAACAGACACATCAGCATCAACTGTTCAGAGGAGACTGTGTGAATCAGGCCTTCATGGTCGAATTGCTGCAAAGAAACCACTACTAAAGGACACCAATACACGAGCAATGGACATTAGACCGGTGGAAATGTGTCCTTTGGTCTGGAGTCCAAATTGAAGATTTTTGGTTCCAACCGCCGTGGCTTTGTGAGACGCGTGTGTGTGAACGGATGATCTCCGCATGTGTATTTCCCACCGTAAAGCATGGAGGAGGAGGTGTTATGGTGTGGGGGTGCTTTGCTGGTGACACTGTCTGTGATTTATTTAGAATTCAAGGCACACTTAACCAGCATGGCTACCACAGCATTCTGCAGCGATACGCCATCCCATCTGGTTTGGGCTTAGCAGGACTTTCATTTGTTTTTCAACAGGACAATGACCCAACACACCTCCAGGCTGTGTAAGCACTATTTTACCAAGAAGGAGAGTGATGGAGTGCTGCATCAGATGACCTGGCCTCCACAATCCCACGAGGTCAACCCAATTGAGATGGTTTGGGATGAGTCGGACCACAGAGTAAAGGAAAAGCAGCCGACAAGTGCTCAGCATATGTGGGAACTCCTTCAAGACTGTTGGAAAAGCATTCCAGGTGAAGCTGGTTGAGAGAATGCCAAGAATGTGCAAAGCTGTCATCAAGGCAATGGGTGGCTACTTGAAGAATCTCAAATATAATATTTGTTTAACACTTTTTTGGTTACTACATGATTATATATGTGTTATTTCATCGTTTATGTCTTCACTATTATTCTACAATGTAGAAAATAGTAAAAATAAAGAAAAAGCCTGGAATGAGTAAGTGTGTCGAAACTTTTGACTGGTACTGTATATACTAGGCAGTGTCAGAGGAAGGCCCAAAAAAATTGTCAAAGACTCCAGTCACCCAAGTCATACACTGTTCTCTCTGCTACCGCACGGCAAGCGGTACCGGAGCGCCAAGTCTAGGTCCAAAAGGCTCCTTAACAGCTTCTACCCCCAAGCCATAAGTCTGCTGAACAATTAATCAAATTGCCACCCCGACAATTTGCATTGATCCCCCCTTTGTTTTTACACTGCTGCTACTCGCTGTTTACTATCTATGCATAGTCACTTTACCCCTACCTACATGTACAAATTACCTCGACTAACCTGTACCGCCGCACATTGACTCGGTACCCCCCTGTATATGGCCTCGTTATTGTTATTTTATCGTGTTACTTTTTTATTTTTTTATTTTAGTTTATTTCAAAAATATTTTCTTAAACCTGCATTGTTGGTTAAGGGCTTGTAAGTAAGCATTTCACGGTAAGGTCTACAACTGTTGTATTCGGCGCATGTGACAAATAACATTTGATTTGATTTTGATTTGATGATTTAACTTGTGTGCAGCATAACTGGTGATGCAGCCCAGACTCCCAGTGAGTTCAGTGGTTCCTCATGGCAGGCTCCAGCTAGCAATGAGAAAGTGGAGCAGGCACGGTGCTCTCGCGCTATAAGGGAACAGACTTGATCCTCTCTCAATCAGTAGACGACGTGACACACATTTGACAGAAGTACCGAAAGTAACAAAAATACTACTACCAAACTGTTTTTCATGTTCTAGTATCGAAAAAGTTCAGACGTTTCGGTATACCGTGCAACACTATTGCCTGTGGCTCACCCGTTTTTCCTTCCAGGGCTGGTCAGCAGCTTCAGGTAGCAGGGCACTCAGCTTCATCTCTTCCTCGTTTCCGTAGTTGTCAAACTTCACCTTGCAGCACTCCCCATCCAACCAGACCAGGCTGGCAGGATAAACCAGCCCATCCTGTGACCACACAGCCTTGCAGTGGGAACCTACCTCCCACTGCTCAAAGAATCACAGATAGAAAGCGCATTGAGAAAAAGCTTCAACCTTTATACGCCACAAAAATATCAGTCTTCCATCAATAGCCTAACTGATTACCTTTAAGTTTGCCTTTGGGTCAAACGGTCCCTTACTTGGCACACAAGATTCAGAGAGTTTCTGTGAATTGTCTGCAAGCTTCTCATCGCTCTCATTTTCATCGCTCTAAAAGATAAAGATGAAACAAAGGAGATTATTCAGGATTCAGTGTTGGAAAATTGTTCTTCTGATGAAGACATTCATGTTATTGGTTTTTGGTTTGAGGACATCATCAATTCACAAGGAGTCAATTTCATGAAATGGAAGGGACCATCCTCTGACCACATCCCACAAATCGTATTCTTCCATATAGCCTATCAGTTTTGATTCCATCAGTTTCGGTGGGTTGTCTCCAACCCTCTCATCACTCTCTTTTTCATCATTACAGCTCTAAAGGATAAAACAAAGACAAAGGAAATGATTCAGGATTTGTTATTGGATCATTGTTCTTCTGATGAAAACATGGAGGAGACATTCACGCTAGGCCTATTTGTTTTCGGTTTTAACACATGCCCACCAATCGCCCCATCGTCAATTCACAAGGGGTGAATCTCTTGATTTAGAAGGGGCCATCTGACCACATAGCATTAAGAGAATCAGAGACCAAAGATCATGAGGAAAAGCATCAAGCCTACACACACCAAAAATGTCAGTGTTCCATCTATTGACTACCTTTGAGTTTGCCCTTAGGTCAACTGGTTCCAGACTTGGCACACACGATTCGGACTCAGACAGTTTCTGTAGATTGTCGCAAAGCTTCTCACCACTCTCTTTTTCAATGTTTGAGCTCTGAAGGATGAATGAAACAAATGAGATTCATTAGGTTGACATGTATTGTTTTTGGTTTCAAGCCATGCCAACCACCATCGATTCACAAGGGGAAAATCTCATGAGGTGCTTCCTTTCCCTTTGTCCCATCTCCTTGAGCTGAATATAGCTTGTTAGTTAAGTAAAACTACACCAGAGCCATGTATTTAGAAGAAGAAAAAATGCATGGCTCTGCAGTCTGCACTACACCAACTATATCTTAACCACAGAAAGGGGAAGGAGCTTGTATATTTGTCAACTTTACCCGAAATGTTTGAAGGGCTTCGTCATAGGCCTTTACCAGTGCCGAGTTGTCAGTAGCCACAGACCCTTTATTCTACATCAAACCAGAAACAAAATACATGTTAATTTCATAAGTGGCTAGCTGTCAACTTTATCAGTGGCTAACGTTAGCTAGTCTCGTCATATTGGTGGAGGGAGATAGCTTGCTAGCTATGCTATAAAACCCTTACCTCGACTCCTTCACATCGCAAAACAATACTTGCTGGACATTCAGCCATAACTATCTAGTTGAATGAAACACACGTGTTGACTTATTGTAGTTTTCGTGACATAGTAGGTTGTTTCAAATGTAGTAGCAAACGTTTTGATTATATTAAATTCCCGCGAGTGTGTCAAAAATGCTGCAGCGCACCATGTGTATGCTACAGTGCATTCTGGCAATTGTAGTTCTGAAATGGGTTTTGTATTAATGGTTGCAATGGCGCTACCCTGTGGAACCCGTAACATACCGACCACATTATTATGACCGTATCGTACATTATTCTCCACGGGGATGAAAAATAGGCTACCATATGGTAGAATATTTTGCACTTCCTTCATTGACATGGTCATGAGAATGAACACGTCCTAAAACCTTTACATTGCAGCAATATAGCGTATAACCCAAATGCTATAAGAGATTGCTTTTGGTTATGGCTTTGTTAGCTATTAACTGGAGTAGGCCTACCCAAAGTCATGCGTGTAACACATCGGGCCACTAGGCTAGATAGCCTATAGGCTACAGTCAAAATGAGACGTTCCCTACCCTCCTCCATCCATTCTCCAATCTCCTCTAGCCGCCTCCACCCCATTCCATTCAAAGCATACTGGGTTTCCATTAGACCAAGGTATTTCATTCTGTCCTAGTATGTCCGCTCACAATTACCATTTTAAACGGGGGAAAGTGTCAAGGCTAACTATATCGTGTCTGTGCGCAGTCCTACTGAATTTACTGGGCAGCCGGGGTTCACCAAGGAGACAGGAGACAGGAGACATGGCAACACTAGGCTAGTCAACAGCACTTGGCCCTTATATACTATTACGGTAGGTTCGAAAAACCGCAGTGAGCTCCCCATGGCGTCTTTCCATGCATCCCAATAAGGTGAAGAATGTGAGACGTGTGAATTGCCAGCTGCAGGCCTACCACGATAAATTGAGACAACAACAAAAAAAAACGCTGCAATAAAATAAATAACCCAATAAAATGAGACCGGTCGGAACGGCTGCGTAGGAATTCGAGCGAAGATCAACTTTCCCCTTTCATCTGTGACTAGAGTTTCACACAGATAGCCTACGAGTCCATTAATCCGGGGCCCAGAAATACTGCTAATGATCAAGTAGCCTTAGCGATAACCTCTAGGCCTATTTGTCAAAAACATAATCAGCCGAAAAACGAATCAAGGGATTGACCAAATGTTACAAAGTTGTCAATGCATGACATGGTGATCATGAGAAGAATACAATCTATTTTAGGCTATCTATTATAATGATTAGAGGTAGTATCGATAGCCTACTGTTAGACTGTAGCCTTTTGGGACTAGTGCGCTATAATTTGATTTAATCAAAACCGCGCAATTCACAGTTCAAGATTAGCCTTTCCAATCGCTTTGGAATTTACGATATAGGCCTATCAAACCTGAACTGCAGTATCAAGTTGCGGTTGCTAATTGTCCCCATTGTCTATTTGATTGAAGTTAATTTAGTGTGAAACGCTTGATTCCCAAAATCGAGACCAGATAAAGGAACAAATCGGTCTTCACACTTGAAATCAACTCCAGCGCGAGTATGCTGCATTATCAATATCAGTCTTCGAGAGTGTAGTTATTCAGTTGACAACTAAGTGGCGCTCCACGCTAAGAATAATAAAGTGTTATAATTGCCTCAATGTACAGTAGGCTTTCTGATTGATCACTGTTATTGCACTCTTATTGTGAGTTTGAGAAAATATTACTATTAAAATAGGTAGTCCTTGAAGTTGGTGGTTTAGTCTTTATTTATTGAAAAGTGATACATTTATACAAATTAGTAAACTGTCTAATATCCATATTTATCCATATGGATTTCATCTGCAGAGTATCTGCATAATCTGCAGAAATGTGGCTTTTGTAGTAAAATGTGAGATCTTGGTCTGGGTCTCATGAAACAATTCAGCAAGGGGCATAAGCGGGAACAATAAGAGTTGTAAAGTGTGACAAGGTTCGTTCCACAAAATGAGTGCCTTTTAAGTCCCTTTGATATTTCAGGTATAAATTGTGCACAAGTATTGCATTTCAAAAGCCTATTTTATTAAATGATGTGCCCTTTAATATAGACCACATGGAATATTCAATAAATATGATTTTTTATATGAATAAAGACTTGCTAAAGTGCCACAATTCAGCATTTTGATATGTCCCTCTGTGCATCCTCTGTGACTTCTAGGAAGATTTTAACCCACTTAACCCCAACATTTCTCCAAGTTTTCTCAATCAATTTAAAGTCCTAGTAATTTTTTGGCTTTGACAAAGTCATTTCTGAAGATTATTATTTATTTAATGTGATTAGTGATTCATTTTCAAGGTAAAAATATATAAAAACCTGTTAGGTGAACTGAACTCTTGTTTTAATATGGTCAAACTATTCCTTTTTAACATTTTTTTTTCTAAAGAAACAAACATTTAATAGGTAAATGTAAAAAGCAAGTGAGCTGGTTCTACTCTTTTTGGCCATTTTCTGGTGTTTTGTGGTTAAACCTAGCGGGTCGAGCATAACAAGTCAACCCTGTTACCCATAGATAAACAGGCTAGAAATGTTTTAACAATAAACAATGAATAAATTCAAATTGAAGCTTGATGCCCCTCTGTATTGCACACAGCAAAGTTCCATTCCCCCTGTCACAAGGGGATTTATGGCTGATTTAAGATGAAGTTGTCAACCCTGTTACTTTATTTGTCACTTAATAGGCACTTACTATAGTAATGTTTTTATTTAACCTCATGAGATGGGAAAACGTGTATTTTATAAAGTTCAACATGTGCTCTTTTTGACAGAATATAAAATTTTTGTGAAATAAAACGTTTTTTGCACCAAGTTACATTACTCAAAAGGCACCTAATTAGTGGAACGACCCACATGTTCCAACTTGCAATTTCGATGCGATGCGGCACAGAGCAGCACTTGCAGTTTCGGTGCGATGATGCACTGAGTCCACTGAGGGGCGACTCATCGTTAACATTCTGAATGTCAGACACCACTATTATTTCTTACGATCATCTTACTTTACAGAATAGGCACTAGAAATATATAATTGCAGTCTATTCAAGATTATAGGATACATAGATATTTAAGTCTTGGCATATGCTATAGGCCAATGCACATATAGCAACAATATAATACTCAATCATCGATAGGCCTGTAGTCTACAGTAAACTATCATGCATTGTAGATGGATGGAATACATTATAATTGAGACGAATGGAGTAGCCCTAGGTTACCTTTATTCTGTCTTTGAGGTGAGATTTCGTAATAGATTGATTGGATAACAAGATCCACTAATAGCTTGTAAACACTGATCCTGTGACTGCAGATAAAATTAGCCACGGTGGAACTAGGATAGCTTGGGACAGGTGATGAAAGTTCCAGATAGCATGAGTTCACTGCAGAAATTCGGCCACATTCTAGAAGATAGAAGATAGATGACTTGTCTTTCAAAAGAAAGGGCAGTGGAGTAGATATCCCAAGAAAATGCCATTTACATTGGTTTAACTGGATGTAATAATAATACGCCATTTAGCAGACGCTTTTATCCAAAGCGACTTACAGTCATGTGTGCATACATTTTTACGTATGGGTGGTCCCGGGGATCGAACCCACTACCCTGGCGTTACAAGCGCCATGCTCTACCAATTGAGCTACAGAGGACCATCTTGATATAAGCATTTCTCTGCACCTGCAATAACATCTGCAAAATATGTGTACGCGACCAATACCATTTTATTTCATGTATTGTGTAATCAAGATGCGTCCACATATTGTTGCATTTGTTTTTAACACGAGGGAGGTCAGGTGCTATGGTAACAAACATGGGTGTTAACAATGTATCCCTCTCTGCAAGCTCCTCTGACTGACATGCAATCAACCAACGGGCTTTGCAACAATTGTATTTTTGCCATAAAAAAAGTTTTGTAATAACAAATGTATTGGAACAATATATGTAATGGAACAATGTATATTAAATCAAACACACTTTCATAGACATGATCACACTGATGTTGCATATAGGCCTACTATATTTTGATAGGCTCAGACGACCACAGTATGAAGAAATACGCAGCAATAGAAAAGCTAAGGAAATTCCATGGCACTCGTAAACAAACTGATACTAAGCGAGGGAGGGTTGGGGATTCTCTGTAAGAGCCCACGTGGCTCCTGAAATGCGTTGGCGTAAACAGCCAATTATTGAAAAGAGTGTGGATTCTAGTACACCAATGGACCAATCAGGGAAGTAGTGACTAAGAAACGCCACGCCTAGCATGAGCGTGGATATAACCGTTGAGTTTTGCGCTGTTATATCAGAAACCACTGAGCCACAGACAGAACTATTAGAAGGACTTTGCAATTCAACAGCGAGCGAGTTTACACTGAAACACCGCAAGGGAACCTATACCATATTGGATTACTGATTTGCCAAGGACGCGCTGCAAACCTCGATTCGGGAATATACTAATTGGAGATTATCTTTGTGGATTATACAATTACGAACTTCAATATGACTCTGGAAGAACTCGGTTGCAATATCACTGAGAAAAAGTAAGTTATTGCACATTTGTCGTTCAGAATAGCCTACGCCTTGCTGTATGTATAGTGTGTGCATTGAGAATCGGCTAGATGGTTTGGCAGTGGAACGTGAAATATAGCCTCAGTACTGAATTCTGCTCAGTAGTAGCCTATTCGCAATTGTGTGCTCAGTAGTAGCCTATTCGCAATTGTGGTGCATAACTAACATAATTTATTTTTCTTGAAGGATGGAGACCGTGAGTCAAGCACTAGAAGAGCTGCTGGTGGCAGCGCAGCAACAAGACTGCCTGACTTTGGGAGTCTACGAGTCTGCAAAGCTGATGAATGTGTAAGTATTATTGTAAATTCTATCATTATTGCCCATTTCGTAATATGGGTCAATGCAACATAGCTGCAACCATGATGCGCTATTTATCTATATTTGCTATTCCTTTTCTTTCTGCAGTGATCCTGATAGTGTAGTCTTGTGTGTTCTGGCGACTGATGAGGAGGACGAGGATGACATTGCACTGCAGATTCACTTCACGCTCATCCAAGCCTTCTGCTGCGACAACGACATCAACATACTGCGCGTCTCGGGCATCAGGCGCCTCGCTCAGGTTCTTGGCGAGCCAAGCACCGCTGACAGCAACGGCAACGAGCCCAAAGATCTGCACTGCATCCTTGTCACTGTAAGTACAGCCTCCTGTCTTCTTATTTTGATTACACGCAATAGGCCTCGTGCATAATTGTTAATCTTGTGCGTAATTGTTAATATTGAATACATCGAAATAATCGAAATGCCCTAATGTCATCATAAGTTTCTCATTCAAGACATTCCTAACGATATCTCCCACTTTTTGTCTACAGAACACCCAGTGCCAATCTCTGAAATGCCAAGCGTTGCAGGACGTGGGCAGCTACTGCGATGAGAGCCGCTGCAAGAACCAGTGGGTACCTTATCTGGCCCTGCAGGAGCGCTGAACTAACGACCCTCGCTGAGAAACATGAAAGTAAACAAGTCGTGAAACTAAACAAGTCGTCATTCTTCAAGAATGAGAAAGGCATTCAAGAAGGGGGCATCATCGACAGGCCTGTGTCTGCCTGCCCCGTGCCGCTACCCAGTGACGGAGCTGAGAATGTGCATGTTCCAAGGGACAATGCGCATGCTTCCATGACGCATCGGACCCCAGTTCTCTTCCTCCGCGGAAAGGAAAGGTGACGGCCGGAGTGGGGAGTAGAAACGAACTGTAGAGAAGTCTCACTGGTGTTTGCCCAGCCATGTTGGAGCAACTGGGGGCGGCAGCATAGCGTGGGAACTGATTTGCAGTTTCGTTTATGCAGAGGAGGGACAAAGCAACATAATCACAGAGAATCCAGACTTGAAACTGGGTTTAACCCTATGCTTTCCGACGTGGAAGTCGGGGTATTTATGATGAAATGCAATGTGAGTGACTGCAATGCTCTACAGTTGGATGTTATGAGCATTGAAGAAGTGTCTTCAGAGCAACAATGCCTATGGATTGTTATTATGTGAAAGATATTCTGGCTACACTCATAGCCAGGTGACTGTCAGTTAAGTGGGTCAAAACATTGCCACAATGTAACAATGAAGTCATGTATTTTACATTGACACAACGAACTAATGTATTGTTATTATTTAAGTTGAACAGAGTAATATATGACAGTGAACTATCTGCATTGCTGAATATAATGTTAAACTTATTTGAATAAATTATTGAACTGAACCTTTGAGTTCTCTGAGTGCTTTATCCTATGAGAAGGGGGGGGGGGGGTGCTTTGAATACTGCATCAGTGTTCTCCAACATTATTTCTGGTAACCTAAGCCTACTGTACAGTGTTGTACATTGGACTTCACTCCAGCTGGGAATCAATCTGACAGTAATTAGTAGGCCTATACATTGTACCTGCTTGATTAGGGAACCAATTATTTTATATTCACCTGTGTCCTGTCTGAAATTCAGACGTGGAAACAGCAACACTTCATAAAACAGTTGAAATACTGTACTTAGACGTTATACCATTTCATCTAGGCCATGAATAAATCATATGTAACCTATATACTGTTTCAACAAGGCTGGAGTTTTAACTGACACCCAGCCTAAAGTATATGAACTATGTTATGACTAATGTTATAATAAACTAATTATATGAACTAATGTCTTGCTATTGCTCACCAAAATGTAAACTTCACAACACCATTATTACCTGCAATCTTACACTTTCATGCACATTGTTGAGATATACAGTTTATTTTAGGCCAGACAGTAGCTTTCTGATGCTGTGATGCATCCACAGTAGCCTACAGTTTGATATCCAGAAAGCATTCATCACTCAAATGCCATGCACAGGTGGTTGAAAGCATCTGATGTCTAAGTCCCTAATCGGCCTATGTAAAGAAAGAAAGGATCCGTTCACCTGAAACATAGTTGAATAGTTTATTGTGCAATTCATATAAAAAAGGTCAAATTCCAGTTAGGGGGTTTTTGTTGTGTAAAAAGACAAATAGGGACTAACCAAATGGGTTGAGACAAGGCAGTACTGTAGTTTCAACCGGATTTCCCTTCACAATAGGCCCTCAATGAGGAACTAACTGACGAAAGCCAGGATTGCGGCATAGCTCATGGCATATCCTCCTTCCTTACATTGTTGGCTGAACTTAACCTCTTTCAAAACCACTTGTGCAAACCAACAGTGTGTATCTGTGTGTGGGTTTACAAGTAGCCGAGGGTGCAGTCACTTCTCCTGGCTTACTGGTAACTACGTCACATCCTGGATGTGACATCCTTAATTTGGCGGCCAGTACTGTTGTGACACCCTGCCCCGTAGGGGACTGTGACTCCCTATAGGGCCAGTGACGTGGGACACTTGTTTGACTTGGCAGTTGTCTAAAACCTTTCGTGTGCCTCAGAGTACAGCGAGAAATCATCACAGACGGCAGTTCACTTAATGTCTTTGAGAGCACACTTCTTTGACAAACCCAGGATCTGCCATAAATTGGGCCTGGCTAGGACACCGGTAACAAACAGCTGGTTGATGTAGATAAGGCTTAGGGTTTGGGCCATCACAGGTTGGGACATCGGAGAGACAAGGATGCCACTGGGTTAAGCGCTCACTGGATTGACTTGTATTGAGCTGTAGCCTAGTAATAATGTTGTAGTAGACAATTAGCTCAAAATCCTCTCGCCAAACAATTGGACAGAGAGCTGCAATATAGACTAAGAAAATCTGCAGAATGCAGAGGTGATTCAGGGCCATAAGCAAATGCCTCTGGGGAACAAGCTAAACTGTACATCTACAGTCCATAACCACATAGTGAAGGCTATGTGCCCTTAGTATAAAAATGCATATGCAGTGGTGAAAAGTACATAAGTTCAATACTTTAAAGTACTACTTAAGTCATTTTTGGGGGTATCTGTACTTTACTTTACTATTCATATTTTTGACTACTTTACTTTTATTTCACTACATTCCTAAAGAATATAATGTACTTTTTACTCCATACATTTTCCCTGACACCCAAAAGTACTCATTACATTTTGAATGCTTAGCAGGACAGGAAAATGGCCCAATTCACGTACTTATCAAGAGAACATCCCTGGGCATCCCTACTGCCTCTGATCTGACGGACTTATTAAACACAAATGCTTCATTTGTAAATAATGGCTGCATGTTGTAGTGTGCCCCTGGCTACCCATAAATAAAATAAAAATAAAAATGGTGCTGTCTGGTTTGCTTAATATAAGCAATTTGAAATGATTTATACTTTTACTTTTGATACTTAAGTATATTTTTGCAATTACATTTACTTTTGATACTTAAGTATACTTAAAACCAAATACTTTTACTCAAGTAGTATTTTACTGGGTGACTTTCACTTTTACTTGAGCCATTTTCTATTAAGGTATCTTTACTTTTACTCAAGTATGACAATTGGGTACTTTTTCTACCACTGTGCATATGTCCAAACAGTGAGCATAGTCTAATGTACAACCACTGTCAATACTCTTACAGGTTTCAATCAAGAGGAGTGAGGCAGAGATATCCTCTCCAGAGGTAAATAGAAGGGGGCAGACAGGGAGAGAAAGTGAACCGTGAAAGTAGCCCTAGTAGTAGGTGTGCTGGATCATTGGTCACACACACACACACTATAATTAGATCACTATGGCAACCACAGGTCAGTGTCCAAGACTAAATAGGCCGTAAGCTGGTATGATAAGGCTTTAGAATAGACTGTGTCATTCATCCCTGCAGCACGTTGCACATGTTGGGAGGAGTTACATGTAAGCAATGATACCATGACAAGGAGCCCTAGGTAGCACTGGGCTGGCTTTTGCCATAAACATTTACTCTCTATCAGCAGAGCATGTGGTTTAGAGTTTCAAATGGAATCCAGTGTGTGGCTCCAAGGTATGCATCATACCTGTGTTCTGGCTCCTGGCTGTCCTGCAAACAGACAGACATCCAAACTCTCTCTCTCCCTCTCCCTCCCTCTGTCTGTCTGTCTGTCTGTCTGTCTGTCTGTCTGTCTGTCTGTCTGTCTGTCTGTCTGTCTGCCTGCTTGTGTAATGGAGAGGGGGGCAAACTGCTGTACCTCTAAATTACACATGCTCTGTCTTGAGGATCACGTGTGTGTGCGTGTGTGAGAGAGAGAGAGAGACAGAGAGCGAGAGAGAGAGAAATAAATAAATATTCTACATTTGAAATTGAATCACCCTTCTAGCTATTAAGATGTATTGGAATAAGAGAGGCAAGCACATGAGGCACTGTATAGCCTATATGCCTAATTCTGTAGATAGGTAAAATAGGGATCTTGCACTAGAAAGCAACCAGATTATATCTGATACATCTTAAAATAGAGTTCCATGCATTCCTTAAATAGAAGGCATATTTTTAGTTGCTGAGACACGGGACGATTTTAGAAGTCTTCATTCTCATAGCATCATGCCCAGTTCTGAGCCTATTTCTGCTCTACTTGAATGGAGTGGGATGGCCATGTACACGTACAACGTGGATCCGTAAAACGTGCGTCACATTGCCATAAAAACTGCAAGGGGTATCCAGAGAATCGTTGCTGGCTCTATCGGTGTTTCTAGCCGTTTTCTTTTTAAAATAATGATCACAAACTGAACCAATCGCATTTGGCTACTGACGTGTATTCCACTACGTACGGGTATCCTCCAAATTCGTCATTGTCTATGTAAGGGTGGATTTGAGACAGTGGATGCTGCATAGCAATCACACACAGATGATGAGTCATAGCACAATTGAGGATTTCTGCCTCTGCTGCTTATGCATGCATGGTGCTGAGAAATGTGTGTGGGCTTTAGAAATAAATGTGTGTGGGCTTTAGAAAAAACGAATGAATCAATAAATCACGACAAATCCCTGAAGGAAAACGTTATTACAATACTGTATACACTTGCAATTATTTGCTCTAATTTAACATATTTGTTATTGTTGTTTTAATTACACATCATCACCACATCATCACTTTGAGAGAACGAGAATCACCGACGGTTTCCTCCTAGGTTGTCACGTCGTGCGCCTCGTGCCTGGGATTGTCATGTCTAGATGGGATACAGCTTTTGTCAAATTGAGTCAAACGTGTAGTTATTTGTGCTTTTTAGCTAACCCTGACTCTTTTCCTAACCTTAACCTAATTCTCATAACCTGCTACGTTCATTAACATAACCTGCTGCGTAAATTCTCATAAACCAGCAAAGAAAAGTCAATCTTGACAAAAACTGTATCCCTTCTAGACAAAACCACCTGGAAGCAGCACCGCTGGAATGTAAAGAATGCGGATGGAGTGGCGCGGAAAGTGCGCGCGGGTTTCTTTTTCAAACGTTGCATTTGCATAGCCCAATATGGCGCTCTTTCCCAGCGCGAAGCCAGGGAGGCAGGCAAAAGACACACATACACATACACACACGCACACGCACACACACACACACACACACACACACACACACACACACACACACACACACACACACACACACACACACACACATACATTTACCTATGCACACACATTGGAGCTAAGTAAAAGGGAATTTAACATAAGAGCTTGATTTATAAAATGCAATAGAACAATTCAGTAAAGCAGCAGACTATATGATTGGGGATAATCATGTGTGTGCAAATGCCAAATCATGAAGCATCCCAGTTAGGCCTACAAAAGCCATAATCTAATAGAGTAACCTGCAGAAATAATACTGCCTAATAGAATAATAGAAATCCAATCAAAGTTCATTGGTCCTGTTCACAGATTTGCAGATATTATCACAAGTGCAGAAAAATGCTTGTGTTTCTAGATCCAACAGTGCAGTAATACCTAGCAATACAAAACAATACACACATAATCCAGATTTTTTAAAAACAACTAATAATTAAGAAATTAAGAAATATCAGAACGAGCAATGTCAGAGAATTGAATATAAATATACACTAACGTTCAAAAGTTTGGGGTCACTTAGAAATGTCCTTGTTTTCGAAAGAAAAGCAATTTTTTTGTCAATTAAAAGAACATAAAATTGATCAGAAATACAGTGTAGACATTGTTAATGTTGTAAATGGCTATTGTAGCTGGAAACAGGTGATTTTTAATGGAATATCTACATAGGTGTACAGAGGCCCATTATCAGCAACCATCAGTCCTGTGTTCCAATGGCACGTTGTGTTTTTATTTATTTCTTTTTATTTCACCTTTATTTAACCAGGTAAGCCAGTTGAGAACAAGTTCTCATTTACAACTGCGACCTGGCCAAGATAAAGCAAAGCAGTGCGATAAAAACAACAACACAGAGTTACATATGGGGTAAAAAAACATAAAGTCAAAAAATACAACAGAAAATATATATACAGTGTGTGCAAATGTAGCAAGTTATGGAGGTAAGGCAATAAATAGGCTATAGTGCAAAATAATTACAATTAGTATTAACACTGGAATACTAGATGTGCAAGAGATTATGTGTAAATAGAGATACTGGGGTGCAAAAGAGCAAAATAAATAACAATATAGGGATGAGGTAGTTGGGTGTGCTACTTTCAGATGGGCTGTGTACAGGTGCAGTGATCGGTAAGGTGCTCTGACAACTGATGCTTAAAGTTAGTGAGGGAGATAAGAGTCTCCAGCTTCAGAGATTTTTGCAATTCTTTCCAGTCATTGGCAGCAGAGAACTGGAAGGAATGGCGGCCAAAGGAGGTGTTGGCTTTGGGAATGACCAGCGAGATATACCTGCTGGAGCGTAGACTACGGGTGGGTGCTGCTATGGTGACCAATGATCTAAGATAAGGCGGGGATTTGCCTAGCAGTGATTTATAGATGGCCTGGAGCCAGTGGGTTTGATGACGAACATGTAGTGAGGACCAGCCAACAAGAGCGTACAGGTCACAGTGGTGGGTAGTGTATGGGGCTTTGGAGACAAAATGGATGGCACTGTGATAGACTACATCCAATTTGCTGAGTAGAGTGTTGGAGGCTATTTTGTAAATTACATCGCCGAAGTCAAGGATCGGTAGGATAGTCAGTTTTACGAGGGCATGTTTGGCAGCATGAGTGAAGGAGGCTTTGTTGCGAAATAGGAAGCCGATTCTAGATTTAACTTTGGATTGGAGATTCTTAATGTGAGTCTGGAAGGAGAGTTTACAGTCTAACCAGACACCTAGGTATTTGTAGTTGTCCACATACTCTAGGTCAGACCCGTCGAGAGTGGTGATTCTAGTTGGGTGGGCGGGTGCCAGCAGCGTTCGATTGAAGAGCATGCATTTAGTTTTACTAGTGTTTAAGAGCAGTTGGAGGCTACTGAAGGAGTGTTGTATGGCATTGAAGCTCGTTTGGAGGTTTGTTAACACAGTGTCCAATGAAGGGCCAGATGTATACAAAATGGTGTCGTCTGCGTAGAGGTGGATCTGAGAGTCACCAGCAGCAAGAGCGACATCATTGATATACACGGAGAAAAGAGTCGGCCCAAGAATTGAACCCTGTGGCACCCCCATAGAGACTGCCATAGGTCCAGACAACAGGCCCTCCGATTTGACACATTGAACTCTATCTGAGAAGTAGTTGGTGAACCAGGCGAGGCAGTCATTTGAGAAACCAAGGCTATTTAGTCTGCCAATAAGAATGCGGTGGTTGACAGAGTCGAAAGCCTTGGCCAGGTCGATGAAGACGGCTGCACAGTACTGTCTATTATCGATCGCGGTTATAATATCGTTTAGGACCTTGAGCGTGGCTGAAGTGCACCCATGACCAGCTCGGAAACCGGATTGCATAGCGGAGAAGGTACGGTGGGATTCGAAATGGTCGGTGATCTGTTTGTTAACTTGGCTTTCAAATACTTTCGGAAGGCAGGGCAGGATGGATATAGGTCTGTAACAGTTTGGATCTAGAGTGTCACCCCCTTTGAAGAGGGGGATGACCGCGGCAGCTTTCCAATCTTTGGGGATCTCAGACGTTACGAAAGAGAGGTTGAACAGGCTAGTAATAGGGGTTGCGACAATTTCGGCGGCTAGTTTTAGAAAGAAAGGGTCCAGATTGTCTAGCCCAGCTGATTTGTAGGGGTCCAGATTTTGCAGCTCTTTCAGAACATCAGCTGTCTGAATTTGTGTGAAGGAGAAGCGGGGGGGGGGGGGGGGGGGGGCATGGGCAAGTTGCAGTGGAGGGTGCAGAGTTGGTGGCCGGGGAAGTGGTAGCCAGGTGGAAAGCATGGCCAGCCGTAGCAAAATGCTTGTTGAAATTCTCGATTATTGTAGATTTATCGGTGGTGATAGTGTTTCCTAGCCTCAGTGCAGTGGGCAGCTGGGAGGAAGTGCTCTTATTCTCCATGGACTTTACAGTGTCCCAAAACTTTTTGGAGTTAGTGCTACAGGATGCAAATTTCTGTTTGAAAAAGTTAGCCTTTGCTTTCCTGACTGCTTGTGTATATTGGTTCCTAACTTCCCTGAAAAGTTGCATATCGCGGGGGCTATTTTGTGTTAATGCAGTACGCCACAGGATGTTTTTGTGCTGGTCAAGGGCAGTCAAGTCTGAGGAGAACCAGGGGCTATATCTGTTCTTAGTTCTGTATTTTTTGAATGGGGCATGTTTATTTAAGATTGAGAGGAAATTACTTTTAAAGAACAACCAGGCATCCTCTACTGACGGAATGAGATCTATATCCATCCAGGATACCTGGGCCAGGTCAATTAGGAAGGCCTGCTCGCTAAAGTGTTTTAGGGAGCGTTTGACAGTGATGAGGGGTGGTCGTTTGACTGCGGACCCGTTACGGACGCAGGCAATAAGGCAGTGATCGCTGAGATCCTGGTTGAAGACAGCGGAGGTGTATTTAGAGGGTAAGTTAGTCAGGATGATATCTATGAGGGTACCCATGTTTACGGATTTAGGGTTGTACCTGGTAGGTTTGTTGATAATTTGTGTGAGATTGAGGGCATCTAGTTTGGATTGTAGGATGGCCGGGGTGTTAAGCATATCCCAATTTAGGTCACCAAGCAGTACGAACTCTGAGGATAAATGGGGGGCAATCAATTCACATATGGTGTCCAGGGCACAGCTGGGGGCTGAGGGGGGTCTGTAGCAAGCGGCAACAGTGAGAGACTTATTTCTGGAAAGGTGGATTTTTAGAAGTAGAAGCTCAAACTGTTTGGGCACAGACCTGGATAGTATGATAGAGCTCTGCAGGCTATCTCTACAGTAGATTGCAACTCCACCCCCTTTGGCAGTTCTATCTAGATGGAAAATGTTATAGTTGGGGATGGAAATTTCAGAATTTTTGGTGGCCTTCCTAAGCCAGGATTCAGACACTGCTAGAACATCAGGGTTGGCGGAGTGTGCTAACGCAGTGAATAACTCAAACTTAGGAAGTAGACTTCTGATATTTACGTGCAAGAAACCAAGACTTTTGCGATTACCTTTAGCCTCTACATCACCAGAGGAACAGAGGAGGACTAGAATAAGGATACGGCTAAAGGCTTTAAGAACTGGTCTTCTAGTGCGTTGAGTACATAGAATAAAGGGGGCAGATTTCCGGGCGTTGTAGAAAAGATTCAGGGCATTATGTACAGACAAGGATATGGAAGGATATGAGTAAAGTGGAGGTAAACCTAAGCGTTGGGTAACAATGAAAGAGATAGCATCACTGGAGGCACCAATTGAGTCGGTCTCCGCGTGTATGGGGGGTGGGACAAAGGAGCTATCTAAGGCAGGTTTAGCTGGGCTGGGGGATCTACAGTGAAATAGTACAATTAGAAATAACCGAAACAACAATAAGCTAACCATATTGACAAGGGAGAGAGGCATAAAGCAATCACAGGTGTAATTTGAGAGAGCTAAGACAACAGCTGGTAATGACGACACAGTTTGGGCTGAGGCTAAACATAAACAGGATGCAGTACCATAAAAAGGAACAGTCCAGCAGACATCAGCTGTATAGCTGAGTTATCATAAGGTCCGGTGAACAGCAATAGGATAGTTCGGAGGTAGTTCGGGGGCTGCTAAAGCACTAGCGAGCAAGAGGCCACGGCTAGCGTGTGCTAGCGGGCCGGGGCTAGCAGATGGAATCTTTGTGGTCGACGTCGTAACGGGAAGCCTGTTGTAACCACATCAGACGATTTCGTCGGCAGACCAGTCATGTAGGATTGGCGGGGCTCCGTGTCAACACTAGGTGGTCCCGTCCGGTTGACAGAGAGGTAGATAGCCGGGAGATGGGAGATGGGAGATGGGCCTAGCTCAGGATGATTAGCCAGACCACAACGTCCATTTTGTTGCAGCTAGCTGGTAGCGATGAATCCGGAGTTAAAGGTCCAGTGATTCAGTGATTCCGGCAGAAAAACGGATATGTTCTGGGTCGATAACGCGCTGTGCAGACAGTGCAGACTGGCCGAATAATAGTCCAGACTAGAGCTGGCTGGTAGGTGGGGCAGGCCACGGACAATGGTGAAAAACCGCTAACGGTAGCTGAGAGCAAGTAGCTAGTTAGCTGGCTACTCCCGTCCGGTAGACCTAGAGGTAGATAGCCGGGATATGAGCCTGGCTCTAGGCTAGCTCGAGGCTAACTGGTGCTTGCATTGGGAGCAGTGGTGATTAGCCAAACAGCAACATCCATTCGGTGTCGGCTAGCTAGTTGCGATCCGGTGATTAATGTCCAGTGATTAAATTATTCTGGCAGAAAAATCCAATGTTCTGGGTGAAATACCGCTAACTGTGGCTAATAGCAAGTAGCTAGTTAGCTGGCTAGCTAGTTTCAACTGGAGATTCTAGATAAAAGGTAAGTCAATAATAGAATCCGTTCCACATTGAGTGAGGCGGGTTGCAGGAAAGTATATTTTGTAGAAGGATGAAAAGTCTGATAGGGAAATATGTACGAAAAATACAAAAAAAACAGGGTATTTACAGGCTATTTACAGACACACGACAAAAACAGAACTGCACTACTACGCCATCTTGGAAGATCTATATTTTGCTATGTTTGCTAATCCAAGTTTATCATTTTAAAAGGCTAATTGATAATTAGAAAACCCTTTTGCAAGTATGTTAGCACAGCTGAAAACTGTTGTGCTGATTAAAGAAGCAATAAAACTGGCCTTCTTGAGACTGGAGCATCAGCAATTGTGGGTTCAAATTGCCAGAAACAAATAACTTTCTTCTGAAACTCGTCAGTCTATTCTTGTTCTGAGAAATGAATGCTATTCCATGCGAGAAATTGCCAAGAAACTGAAGATCTCGTACAACGCTGTGTACTACTCCCTTCACAGAACAGTGCAAACTGGCTCTAACCAGAATAGAAAGAGGAGTGGGAGGCCCAAGGTGCACAACTGAGCAAGAGGACAAATACATTAGAGTGTCTAGTTTGAGAAACAGATGCCTCACAGGTCCTCAACTGGCAGCTTCATTAAATAGTACCCGCAAAACACCAGTCTCAACGTCAACAGTGAAGAGGCGACTTCGGGATGCTGACCTTCTAGGCAGAGTTGCAAAGCAAAATACATATCTCAGACTGGCCAATAAATATAAAAGATTAAGATGGGCAAAAGAACACAGACACTGGACAGAGGAAGATTGGAAAAAAGTGTTATGGACAGACAAATCGAAGTTTGAGGTGTTCGGATCACAAAGAAGAACATTTGTGAGACGCAGACCAAATGAAAAGATGCTGGAGGAGGGCTTGATGCCATCTGTCAAGCATGGTGGAGGCAATGTAATGGTCTGGGGGTGCTTTGGTGGTGGTAAAGTGGGAGATTTGTACAGGGTAACAGGGATCTTGAAGAAGGAAGGCTATCACTCCATTTTGCAACGCCATGCCATACCCTGTGGACAGCGCTTGATTGGAGCCAATTTCCTCCTACAACAGGACAATGACCAAAAGCACAGCTCCAAACTATGCAAGACCTATTTAGGGAAGAAGCAGTCAGCTGGTATTCTGTCTATAATGGAGTGGCCAGCACAGTCACCGGATCTCAACCCTATTGAGCTGTTGTGGGAGCAGCTTGACCGTATGATACGTAAGAAGTGCCCATCAAGCCAAGGTGCTTCAGGAAGCATGGGGTGAAATCTCTTCAGATTACCTCAACAAATTGACAACTAGAATGCCAAAGGTCTGCAAGGCTGTAATTGCTGCAAATGGAGGATTCTTTGACGAAAGCAAAGTTTGAAGGACACAATTATTATTTCTATTAAAAATCATTATTTCTAACCTTGTCAATGATTACATTTCCTATGCATTTTGCTATATTTCCTATTCAAACTCATTTCATGTATGTTTTTTTGAACGGTAGTGTGTATATATATACACATAATGCTGTGTAAAGACAGTATGGACGGTATATGAATAGAAAAGCAGTGTACAGCAGTAGTTATATGGGATGAGCCGTGACTAGAATCAGTGGCGATTTTAGCATGTCAATATTGGTGGGGCAAACAAACATTTATTGGGGGGGATGCATGCCAACAAAGCCACTACACAACACAACACAATACTAAACAATACATTAATTGCACTATAACGGTGACAAACAGTGCCCACAAACTGTTAGGGCTTACATAAAGCTGTCCCAACAGCAGAGTCCCAACAGCAGTCGCAACACCTTACCGCTGCTACACCTGGCTATCAGCGGAGCCTTGTCTGGCAGCGAAACAGTTAATTTAGCCTCATTTACTGCCTTAAAAAAAAACATAGCTGATATGGCTGACTTGCTTAAACAAATGTGGTTTCTACTGACAATTGAGATGTACAAACTATGGCATAAGGCGACGACAAGCGGATAAGAGGCAATCCGTAATTTTGATTAAGGCATCAATGTGTGAGCTAGGATGGACGTAGTCAACATAACTATTTTGAAATGGACAGCAACATAATTCAGAACATGGGCCATTCTTACAGTGTTCTCCCTGTACACCAAGTCAGAACCGTAGGATAAATAAAGGGGTTATATAAGCAGACAATGAAAGCTCTTACAATTTTCGATGACTACATTTCTCTAAAACAGGTTATAGGCTACATGTGCACCACCAAGTCAGAACAGTAGGCGAAATTAAGAGGGGAAAATATACCAAATTATTAGGGTGAGGCACATGGGCTACTACACAACATACACTTAGTATTACTTTCTTAGCTACAGTAAACAAGAAATAAGACAAAAAAACAGAAAACTTAAG
Source organism: Coregonus lavaretus (assembly GCF_964263955.1). Lineage (NCBI taxonomy): Eukaryota > Metazoa > Chordata > Actinopteri > Salmoniformes > Salmonidae > Coregonus > Coregonus lavaretus. Next base: position 47,375,603 of record NC_139998.1, read on the forward strand.
CGTGCATAACTATTCACCCCCCCCCCCCCCCAAAGTCAATAGTTTATAGAGCCACCTTTTGCAGCAATTACAGCTGCAAGTCTCTTGGGATATGTCTCTATAAGCTTGGCACATCTAGCCACTGGAATTTTTGCCCATTCTTCAAGGCAAAACTGCTCCAGCTTCTTCAAGTTGGATGGGTTCCGCTGGTGTACAGCAATCTTTAAGTCATACCACAGATTCTCAATTGGATTGAGGTCTGGGCTTTAACTAGGCCATTCCAAGACATTTAAATGTTTCCCCTTAAACCACTCAAGTGTTGCTTTAGCAGTATGCTTAGGGTCATTGTCCTGCTGGAAGGTGAACCTCCGTCCCAGTCTCAAATCTCTGGACGACTGAAACAGGTTTCCCTCAAGATTTTTCCTGTATTTAGTGCCATCCATCATCCTTCAATTCTGACCAGTTTCCCAGTCCCTGCCGATGAAAATCATCCCCACACCACCATGCTTCACTGTGGGGATGGTGTTCTCGGGGGGATGAGAAGTGTTGGGTTTGCACCAGACATAGTGTTTTCCTTGATGGCCAAAAAGCTCAATTTTAGTCTCATCTGACCAGAATACCTTCTTCCATATGTTTGGGGAGTCTCCCACATGCCTTTTGCTGAACACCAAACGTGTTTGCATAATTTTTTTTTAAGCAATGGCTTTTTTCTGGCCACTCTTCCGTAAAGCCCAGCTCTGTGGAGTGTACAGCTTAAAGTGGTCCTATGGACAGATACTCCAATCTCCGCTGTGGAGCTTTGCAGCTCCTTCAGGGTTATCTTTGGTCTCCTCGTTGCCTCTCTGATTGATTCCCTCCTTGCCTGGTCCGTGAGTTTTGGTGGGCGGCCCTCTCTTGGCAGGTTTGTTGTGGTGCCATATTCTTTCAATTTTTTTTATAATAAATTGAATGGTGCTCTGTGGGATGTTCAAAGTTTTTGATATTTGTTTATAACCCAACCCTGATCTGTACTTCTCCACAGCTTAGTCCCTGACCTGTTTTGGAGAGCTCCTTGGTCTTCATGGTGCCGCTTGCTTGGTGGTGCCCCTTGCTTAGTGGTGTTGCAGACTCTGGGGCCTTTCAGAACAGGTGTATATATACTGAGATCATGTGACAGATCATGTGACACTTAGATTTCACACAGGTGGACTTTATTTAACTAATTATGTGACTTCTGAAGGTAATTGGTTGCACCAGATCTTATTTAGGGGCTTCATAGCAAAGGGGGTGAATACATATGCATGCACCACTTTTCCGTTATTTAGGTTTTTGAATTTTTTTAAACAAGTTATTTTTTTCATTTCACTTCACCAATTTGGACTATTTTGTGTATGTCCATTACATGAAATCGAAATAAAAATCTATTTAAATTACAGGTTGTAATGCAACAAAATAGGAAAAACGCTAAGGGGGATGAATACTTTTACAAGGCACTGTACATACAGTTGAAGTTGGAAGTTTACATACACCTTAGCCAAATACATTTAAACTCAGTTTTTCACAATTCCTGACATTTAATCCTGGTAAAAATTCCCTGTTTTAGGTCAGTTAGGATCACCACTTTATTTTAAGAATGTGAAATGTCAGAATAATAGTAGAGATAATTATTTATTTAAGCTTTTATTTCTTTAATCACATTCCCAGTGGGTCAGAAGTTTACATACACTCAATTAGTATTTGGTAGCATTGCCTTTAAAACGTTTCGGGTAGCCTTCCACAAGCCTTCCACAATAAGTTGGGTGAATTTTGGCCCATTCCTCCTGACATAGCTGGTGTAGCTGAGTCATGTTTGTAGGCCTCCTTGCTCGCAAATTTTTTTCAGTTCTGCCCATACATTTTCTATAGGATTGAGGTCAGGGCTTTGTGATGGCCACTCCAATACCTTGACGTTGTTGTCCTTAAGCCATTTTGCTACAACTTTGGAAGTATGCTTGGGGGCATTGTCCATTTGGAAGACCCATTTGCGACCAAGCTTTTACTTCCTGACTGATGTCTTGAGATGTTGCTTCAATATATCCACATAATTTTCCTTCCTCATGATGCCATTTATTTTGTGAAGTGCACCAGTCCCTCCTGCAGCAAAGCACCCCCACAGCATGATGCTGTCACCCCGTGCTTCACGGTTGGGATGGTGTTTTTTGGCTTGCAAGCATCCCCCTTTTTCCTCCAAACATAACGATGGTCATTATGGCCAAACAGTTCTATTTTTGTTTCATCAGACCATAGGACATTTCTCCAAAAAGTACGATCTTTGTCCCCATGTGCAGTTGCAAACCGTAGTCTGGCTTTTTTATGGCGGTTTTGGAGCAGTGGCTTCTTCCTTGCTGAGCGGCCTTTCAGGTTATGTCGATATAGGACTAGTTTTTACTGTGGACATAGATACTTTCGTACCTGTTTCCTCCAGCATCTTCACAAGGTACTTTGCTGTTGTTCTGGGATTGATTTGCACTTTTCGCACCAACGTACGTTCATCTCTAGGAGACAGAACGCGTCTCCTTCCTGAGCGATATGATGGCTGCGTGGTCCCATGGTGTTTATACTTGCGTACCATTGTTTGTACAGATGAACGTGGTACGTTCAGGCGTTTGGAAATTGCTCCCAAGGATGAACCAGACTTGTGGAGGTCTGCAATTGTTTTTCTGAGGTCTTGGCTGATTTATTTTTATTTTTCCATGATGTCAAGCAAAGAGGCACTGAGCTTGAAGGTAGGCCTTGAAATACATCCACAGGTACACCTCCAATTGACTCAAATGATGTAAATTAGCCTATCAGGAGCTAAAGCCATGACATCATTTTCTGGAATTTTCCAAGCTGTTTAAAGGCACAGTCAACTTAGTGTATGTAAACTTCTGACCCACTGGAATTGTGATACAGTGAATCATAAATGAAATAATCTGTCTGTAAACAATTGTTGGAAAAATTACTTGTGTCATGCACAAAGTAGATGTCCTAACCGACTTGCCAAAACTATAGTTTGTTAACAAGACATTTGTGGAGTGGTTGAAAAACGAGTTTTAATGACTCCAACCTAAGCGTATGTCAACTTCCGACTTCAACTGGACACTGAACAAAAATATAAGCGCAACATGTAAAATGTTGGTCCCATGTTTCATGAGCTGAAAAAAAATATCCCTGAAATTTTCCATATGCACAAAAAGCTTATTTCCCACAACTTTTGTCCACAAATTTGTTTAGATCCCTGTTAGTGAACATTTATCCTTTGCCAAGATAATCCATCCACCTGACAGGTGTGGAATATCAAGAAGCTGATTAAACAGCATGATCATTACACAGGTGCACCTAGTGCTGTGGACAATAAAAGGCCACTTTAGAATGTGCAGTTTTGTCACACAACATAATGCCACAGATGTCTTTGAGGGAGTGTGCAATTGACAAGCTACCCAGGCCACCCATTGCTGCACCTCTGCCCAGGCATGTGAAATCCATAGATTAGGGCCTAATTTATTTATTTAAATTGATTGATTTCCATATATGAACTGTAACTCAGTAAAATCTTTGAGATTGTTGCGTGTTGCGTTTATCAATCAATTTTATTTTATATAGCCCTTCGTACATCAGCTGATATCTCGAAGTGCTGTACAGAAACCCAGCCTAAAACCCCAAACAGCTAGTAATGCAGGTGTAGAAGCACGGTGGCTAGGAAAAACTCCCTAGAAAGGCCAAAACCTAGGAAGAAACCTAGAGAGGAACCAGGCTATGAGGGGTGGCCAGTCCTCTTCTGGCTGTGCCGGGTGGAGATTATAACAGAACCATGCTAAGATGTTCAAAAATGTTCATAAGTGACAAGCATGGTCAAATAATAATCAGGAATAAATCTCAGTTGGCTTTTCATAGCCGATCATTAAGAGTTGAAAACAGCAGGTCTGGGACAGGTAGGGGTTCCATAACCGCAGGCAGAACAGTTGAAACTGGAATAGCAGCAAGGCCAGGCGGACTGGGGACAGCAAGGAGTCACCACGGCCGGTAGTCCCGACGTATGGTCCTAGGGCTCAGGTCTCTCAGTTGGCTTTTCATAGCCGATCATTAAGAGTTGAAAACAGCAGGTCTGGGACAGGTAGGGGTTTCGTAACCGTATTTTTGTTCAGTATAAATCCACAAGCGTTCTATAATTACACTATTAGTTTGTGTTTCTTACATCTGCAAACAGCTAGTTTGTCTTTTCTTAGCAAGTTTGAGCTAAATCGTGTTATCCGCTAATGCTAATCACTAGTTAGCTGGCTAGATAGCTAGCTAATAAATGTACTGAGTCAGAGAAAACGTAGCTAGCTAATACAGCCTGAAACCAGTGATGGTGTAGGCCTAAATCAATATGTTGTTTGTGCAACAGTATCTTCTAAATCAAAGAGGAATAGGCGAAGCATTAATATGTTGGCTACATGAAGAAACATTTAATGTAGCCAAAGATTATAGGGTCCCCTAGGAAACACTGACCATCACTTTGGTTCCTACACTTTCACAGTAACTCCTCCCTGGCATTTTCATTTATTGTAACGTCAAACAACACTGTATTCAAAGTGCCCATTGTTATTTATATTCTAACTATAGAATTAGAATAAATATTTTTAAAATTAAAATCAAAGTCAAATCGCAGTGGCAACATTTGGTTAAAATTAAGGCCTAGTTTTTTTGCTCATATTGTGCAGCCCTACGTGGCAGTGTGGAAATGATCTCAAATGAGTGCAGGAAATGCAGAAATTGATGGAAATGCATGAAATTATTTTTGATTGATGTTGAATTGAACAGTATAAAACAATCAGAATGCAGAAAGACCCATTGAAATCACTTAGGATGTATGTGTTGCTACCGTAGGGTCACGCACTACTCATAAAGCAAATTTAGAACTGGTATTATTCAAAAACATAAAATACTGTCAAATACCGTCATACTGTATAAAATTGAAAAATACAGTGATATGATATTTTGACCATATCGCCCAGCCCTAGTCTAGGGTGTCAGGTAAGGTGGCGGTGATATGGTCCTTAACTAACCTTTCTAACCTCTCAAAGAATATGCCTAATGGAATAACACTGCTTGTTTCTCATTACCAGCTCAATGAAAGACATCTATTTATGCTTTTAATAATATAATGAGTTTAAAATAATTATAGCATGCTGATCTATTACTGTAGTTGGCATTGAGTGTACTTAATATAGCAGTCCTTCCATGAAACACGTTATGTTCTGAGTGCAGTAAAGTAGAGTCAGACTATTCTAAAGTGTGTAGGATGAGAGACTGGCCCGAGACTTGCAAAGGAAAACAGCTGAAAAGAGAAGTTTGGTTTTCTCTCCACACAGACAGACAGATGGAGTTGGAGACATACTCTATCATAGCCTACCACCCAGTTTAGCCTACTTTTTTAATGCTCACACACATAAAGGCTTGATCTGTGTGTGCAGATGTGATGGCTGCCACCCACCCTGCCACTGTGTCTGCCTGCTAGTCTGTCGGGGGAGGTCGGAAGGTACAGAATGTCTGCTGTCATTGACACTCATAACCCCAGAGTCTCATAACCCCACCACCACCCATAGCTAAGCGCTAACCTAGTCTAGCGCCAGACTAGAGTTTGAGGTCACAGCAAAGCTGCATATAAACAAAAATGAAAAGACACCAGGCGCGTTTTATGATCTCATGCCGTCCTGCAATCTAGACCAAATCAAACTAGGCGTGCTACACAAAGAATCCCATTCGTTTTATTATCACCCCTTTCAACACTTTAATCAGACTAGGATCAATGCTTTGTTTCAACATCATAAACTGTAGCGGAGTAGTGCTAAACCGGGCCTCAATTACACACAGAGAAAGGAGGTTTACAGCAGATGTGAGTGAACAGAGTGTTCTCTCTGCCACTGTTGCATGGCAGTCATGTCGGTACTCAGCATTGAGAGAATGGGGTCAACACTGAAGTGTCAGGAAATTAAGAAACAATGAGATGTTATTTGGGTCCAATATTCCCCCCAGGCGTGTAACAAGGCACGGCGTGGTGCTGATGTCGTGGTGCATCGTTGAACTTGGTCTGACAGACTGACTGCGTCTGGAACTGTCCTTGCCCACAGGTTTAAGTTAACTCAAGACACAAGGGATGCAAGGGAGTGGATAGTGTTTTGCTGTGTAGGGCAGGTCCCATAGCAACTACGCCAACAGCACACCAAACAGTCTAGAACCATGTTGTTTGACTTTCCCTTGTTAAACCATTGCTAGTTAAGTCCCCTATAGCCCCTCAGTGAAAAAAGAGCTTAGCATAATGACATTGAACCATGACAAAGCAACAATTCAAGTGGGTGAGCAAAACCACAGAACGAATACACACATTATTGTCAACTGGGCAGGGTGCTTGAGGTCAAATGACCTCAAGCTGTTAAATACGGTAAGATGATATCTTTTAATCAACTACATGGTGGCGGAGTTTGATAATCCTATGGTAACTCGTGAGGGCAGCAACCTTTCTATCTAGTGTCAACTTAGCACAGTCGTGGAATTGGCTTTGGACATGTGACCTCCTTCCAAATGACCGGTTGACCTGACCTTTCAACCTTTCTCTCACATCTAGGCTTCTGGGCACTCATAAAAGACCCACACTCCCTCACTGTCTGAAGCATGAGTTCCAATGAAGCATGGGCCGGATCCCTTTCTGACTTGGAAGAAAAAGTGCCAAAATTGAAATGACTCCCTTTAGTGTCATTATTGTTTTGATGGTGATGGTCAGGGCTTTTTTAGAAGTGCGTATAGCGTCAGTGGTGAGTGTGAGTGTATGAACCCTGCGATGATAGGACCTATTGTGCAACAAGCTCTTCTCCCACAGAGAGACAATGCCTCGCTGTGTGTTACGACAGTCCCTCTGCAGAAACTGTGGAAAATGTTTTAGGAGCTGCCCTGAGGCCTCTGGCCGACACACCGAAAAGCACAATAGCTGTGTTCATGAGGGTGTCTCTGCACGCAGGCTCCACTGCAGGACAGGGCGGCTGCCATCTGGAACAGCGTACGCTGAACCCAGCTGACGTCAAGCCAGCCGAGCTATAAAAAAAAAAAAAACAGGAACAGGAGCCCTTTTCTTTCCAGCGTAGCCTCGCTCTGCCCCATTGAAAGTTGCTGACAGAATTAAATCAGCAAGACTCCAGCTAAAAATAGCGGGCTGAGAGGACTGGCCTATTTTTAGAAGGCTCAGGCTATGTTTAAATGCAAAGGGAAAGGTCCCCATTTTAGACTGGGCCATCCTGAAGAAGACCAGAGTGATTTTTACATTTCCTCTTCTTTTTTTAAAAGAAATTAAATCCAACCCTTAAGGTTCATTTTTTGTCCTCCACCTCAAATGGCTCATTCTCCCTCTGAGGAAGCTGCTTGTGTTTGGCTGCAGTGAAATGTGGCGACTCTTCTGCCAAGTGAGGACTCGGTGTCTGTGAGGTGGCTGGGCCAGTTTAGAGCTCTAAATTACAGACCCACGCCAGGGGCCCCCAACCCATCTCCCCAACCCCTCCGCCCTACTCCTTAACCATACCACTCTCCACCCACCCAACCTCCCTTTCATCTAAACCAACTCATCCTCCCCCGATCCTAAAGACATGGAGGCATGGCGCTGGCTACAGCTGTAGTGCACGATACATGCAATTATCCTTTACTGCATGCAGCCAGGAGACACCACCACAGACGTTGCCCCGACGTGCACTTGATGACACAGTTTCTGTGCCCTCCGAGGCCATTTATCCACATATATTCTGACCCAACTGCCTTGTTCCATTGCACTCGTGTTCGACTTGTGTTGCCAGGGGCAACAGCACAGAGTTCAGTCCAGGTGCTTTGGTCAGACAACAAAGAAGTTGATTATTGGTCAAATTCCATTGAGTAACAGGTCCAATACTGTAATAGAATGAACTGTGCTCTTTGCTGCCCTTCACATTCCTCCTGGTTTATTCTCGGACATCTTATTAGATGCACATGAGAGAGGAGAGGTCACTAATTCAATGTTGTTGTACAGCTACATTGTCATACCAGAATGTATAATTTTGAATTGCATTAGACATCCAATTGATCTTGCATTCAATAGAGAACAATCTGTACAATCTGACTGTGTTCTCCTAATACCATCATATTACCCAAATTCTCGATCGATTGCACAACAAAAGAGACATTTATTACGATTTTTCCGTCTAATGATGAGATTGACTTGACTGTTCAACTTTGCGGGGTGAACTTTGCGTATTCTATGGCTTTGCAGTCATTGTGTTAGTCCTTTCTGTGACTTGTCAAGCCGACAACCCTTTGTGATGAATGTTCATTTCCGTATAGATGATATAATATTTTAACCAAAAGATTGAAGTTTCAGTTCTGAAATGGAGAAGTCATGTTGCAGCCTATGCTGGGAATTTGCATCTCATGACCTGGTCATAGTGAATAACTTGAGTTGAGTGAAATCCCGAGTCAAGGGGAGTTTTTCAGTCTCTAGGGCCTGGGGCAGTCTTCACCACATGACTCAGCTAGATGCCCTGGGAGTCCATATAGGGAAACCCCGTTATAGACAGCACTTTTGCATATTCACTTAAATACAACGCTGAATTCAACAGCTGTGTGCAAGGGGAGATATCTGTGGGACTTTAATGTTCTATAAAGCGTGAAGAGCATTTGCCTATACAGTATAATCTCATGCCCTCACTTATAGGGATACTATCACATTCACTATTAAGCCATGATCTTTTGTAATTATATTGAGCGAAAGTGAAGGTAGTCAAATCAGTGTTCTGCCCAGGATCAGTTTGGGTTATGTAGCTCACAATGGTTAAAGGAATCAGTTGTTACGGGCTGAAAGCACTATAATCTGCTATCTGCCTATACTGAACAGGGCCTCCATTCAATCCGTAGTGCAGAATATCTGCGTTGTAGCGCGATTCACATTTAAAGGTAATTTCCGATTGAGCCGATATCTGCAGCGTTTACCGTAAATGCAGTCTCCGCAACCACGGGAGCATTGCCTTTAATTGTCAATCGCGCTATAAAGCGGATCTTCAGCGCTATGGATTGAATAGAGCCCTAGATGTCTGTTACAGCAGGGAATGTATCATTATCACTAGCAAACAAATGAAATAAGGATAAACAAATCAGACCTTGTTTGCATACAGAATCTGAATAAATCCCAATTCAACCATCATAATAAGACTCAGAAAAGCCTAAGCATGGATTGTAGTTGTGTATTTATACTATATCCTACTGTATCAGTGTGTGTGTGCGTGTCAGTTTAAATCTAAATGGCTGTTAACAATTACATTTAGCACAGTCATATCTTGGGTGGTCTCGTTAACTGTGTTGTACAGTGACTGGCTCACTGCCCTGACATTTTTTGTGTGTTTTTTCTTTGCTCCCAATCAATTATAAAAATAAGCTGTTGCAAGAGGGGAAAACATAGCCTATTGCAACAGCCAATAGGAAGTGAGTTGAGTACCTACATGGCCATGTATCGCTCACCTGTACAAATACTGCAGCCCTTTTATGACCGCACCATCCCATAAACATATGCTACTTTACCTTTTAGGGTGCCAGTTACATAAGGAAGCATGTTATAAAATACCTAATAGAAAGCATACACCCTTGTTATAGGTTTGTTTCCCTAGCAACAGGAAGCTTATCCCAGAAAGGTTTTCCTCCCTTCTTTTCCTGAACTGATTGCCTACTGTTTTGCACACTTTGCATTGTGGGTAAATTGTTTGGTTGTCATTGGTTCTCACAGTTGAAACCATTTCCTCATTATTCCTGTGTATTTTAATCATAAAGCCAGTTTTGAGAGCAGCATGCAAAAAAACATCACGTCAACGATGACAATAGATAAATGCTGTTTTGGTTGTACTTTCGTCCTATAACTTCAAATGAGCTGTTAACTTTCTGGCGGGGTTCAAAGGTCACTGAAATCCAGTTGACCTTTGGACCTTTGGCTTTGGCGACTGAAGTCAGGCCATTGTTTGCATTGTCGCCCTTTTCTTTGTCTAAAATGGCTGCCTAATTGAAAGGTGCCAGTGAAACCAGGGGGAGCCCATAAAGTCATGAGGAGTGCTGCATGGTCTGGTTGCCCATCAGCCGAGGATTCAGCGAGAATCAAGGCCTTGTTTGGGTCCTACAAATCGGAGTGGGGTTGAAAGAGAACTCAAGTGAGGTCATTCCCACCCCCCCCTCTCTGTCTCGCTCATGTGGTCACAATCGGGAGATAGTGGGATGTTGGGATGGGGTGGGGCTGTGGTGGGGTGGTATTGGGATAGAGTTGGGAGGGTGGGGTTGGGTGGGGTGATACAGAGGCAGCCAGACTTGGAGAGGGAGTAGTGTGTGTATATAGAGGGATGTCGCTGGAGAGAAAAGGCTTAAGGACATGCGTAATGTGAAAGAGGCCAAGTTGGCCAAGTGGTTTCAGGTATAGATTTCGCAATGGCATCAATGTCTTCAATTTCTTTATGTTCTTGTGTGAACTAGCTTCTATATATTTCAAAGTATAATAAATATTGAGAGAGAGAGAGGGGGGGGGTAGAGAAAAAGGGAGAGAGAGAGAGAGAGAGAGAAAGAGAAAGAGAAAGAGAAAGAGAAAGAGAAAGAGAAAGAGAAAGAGAAAGAGAAAGAGAAAGAGAAAGAGAAGAGAGAGAGCGAGTGCGAGAGAGAGAGAGAGAGAGAGAGAGAGAGAGAGAGAGAGAGAGAGAGAGAGAGAGAGAGAGCGAGTGCGAGAGAGAGAAAGGGAGGGAGAGAGAGAGAGAGAGAGAGAGAGAGAGAGAGAGAGAGAGAGAGAGAGAGAGAGAGAGAGAGAGAAAGGGAGGGAGAGAGAGAGAGAGAGAGAGAGAGAGAGAGAGAGAGAGAGAGAGAGAGAGAGAGAGAGAAAGGGAGGGAGAGAGAGAGAGAGAGAGAGAGAGAGAGAGAGAGAGAGAGAGAGAGAGAGAGAGAGAGAGAGAGAGAGAGAGAGAGAGAGACACAGAGAGAGAGAGAGAGAGAGAGAGAGAGAGAGAGAGAGAGAGAGGAGAGAGAGAGAAAGGGAGGGAGAGAGAGAGAGAGAGAGAGAGAGAGAGAGAGAGAGAGAGAGAGAGAGAGAGAGAGAGAGAGAGAGAAAGGGAGGGAGAGAGAGAGAGAGAGAGAAAGAGAGAGAGAGAGAGAGAGAGAAGGAGGAACGGTGTGTAGTCTCTTCTGCAGCACTGTCACTGTCGTGAGGAAGAGAAAATATGCTTCTAATATGCTTCTCCTCCCAATGAGACCCAAAGCACTTCACACATGCATTCTGTACACGGTCCAAGATAGATACGCTGTTCCTTACTCACCAAAGAGACAAGGCACAAACTGTCTGAGCTGTAATGTGATCAAATCCTGAGAACTGGAAAGTGACCAAAAGAACATCATGTGACCCGTGCTACTTCACTATATCAAAAATACATTACACTTCTCATTTGAGTTTGTGTACTCATGTAGATTAGTTAATCATTTTGATCGCTGATAAAAGCACTGGCACATTCCTTCTGATATCTATGATATGCCCTTACTTGGAAGACTGTCAATGATTTTGGAAGATGGTTTTACTCAATGTGCCCGCATTCCTTTGTCATGTGACCTGACATGATAGTGTGTGAGTCAGATTAAATACTATTTACAGCTTTACTCCCAGTTCTAAAGTCATGAATACTTTGTTCTTGGCAGTATCTTTGTGAAGGAGCTGATGGCTCTGGTTGGTTTCCTCTGTGTAAATGATTGATTAAAAGTCAGATAGTGTTAACAGGACAACCTGATATGCTAAATGACTAAAATGTAAATGTAGATATAAGGTACAGTGCATGGCCTTCATGCACTGTACCTTATACAGGGCAGAAATTTGACAAACTGACTTGTTGGAAAGGTGGAATCCTATAATGGTGCCACGTTGAAAGTCACTGAGCTCTTCAGTAAGGCCATTCTACTGCCGATGTTTGTCTGTGGAGATTGCATGGCAGTGTGCTCAATTTTATACACCTGTCAGCAACGGGTGTGGCTGAAATAGCCGAATCCAGTAATTTGAAGGGGTGTCCACATACTTTTGTATACATAGTGCATTCAGTTTCTACACGCACACACACACACACACACACACACACACACACACACACACACACACACACACACACACACACACACACACGAACAGCCAAAACTCGAAGCACAGTAGTTGAGTGAAAATATGCCTATTATCTGGTAGGCCTAATGGTAGCACCTTATTCATTAGTCTTTGTCCTCTTACAAAGACATCTCACTTCTAGTGAAGCATCTACAGAGGAACTCAAGGTGTCTCCTGAACTATTTCACCTATTAATGCTGCAAAATCGGACCACTTATACAGTGGAGGACCCATAAATGCCCCATGGATAGTGTCATTAGTGCGACTGTGAGGGCCGCCATTGACTGTTGATGCCAGATGTTACTCTGTACACCTTGAGGAATATAACCTTCAGCCGTTGGTAAGGTTACCTGGGCTGTGTGGAGTGACATGTCAAACCCTCAACAATAGTTTTGCCCTCCATCCCGATATGATGATACAGTGCCTCACTAACCATTGGTTACAGGTTTCCAAACAAACCTCCCACTTTTTGTCGCAGTCAGAGGCCCCCTATTTTGATTCTTAAATCACCAGACTGTCAACGGCCTCTCCACTGGAAATTCCTACCACTCTATCCCTTTCCTCTCCCTAACCCTCTTCTCTCTGTCTTCCCAAACAAAGAGAGAGACAAAGGCGGACGTGGTCTCTGTGTTGGGTTTGTCGACAGTGGCCGAGTGCCGGCCTATCCAGCTGGGCTGACACCTGCTTTGTCCCAGGGCGACGTGTGCCGCGGCCGCCCACCTGCCTGCGCGCTTTATTCGCCACCTAGATGGGTGTAAAGAGGTCAGGTTGGTCCTATTCACCGGCACACTCTCAACTTTCCATGGGCCTCATGGTGTACCAACGACAATGAAACTAAACTACCCCACACCCCGAGCTCCACAGTGTTCAGTCACAATACTAAAGACAAGAGTAGCACAATGGAAAGAGGATTTGACTTGTTTTTATCGCTTGAGATGGGGTGTTTCTGTTAGGTAGTTGGTTGGCAACTCACTGAATCAATGGATATGACTTTCCATGAAAGCAATGTTCCATGTAAAGGGAAAACAAAATGTACAATTGAAGATATATCAATGTGAAGAGTGTGCCAGAAGTGAGTGGATGAGAAAAGCTAGTTAGTCTTAATGTTCCTAATTTGGTCATGGTTCCTGGTTTGGTCATTCTTAGTGTTCCTGGTTTGGTCATGGTTCCTGGTTTGGTCATTTTTAATGTTCCTGGTTTGGTCATGGTTCCTGGTTTGGTCATTTTTAATGTTCCTGGTTTGGTCATGGTTCCTGGTTTGGTCATTTTTAATGTTCCTGGTTTGGTCATGGTTCCTGGTTTGGTCATTTACAAATCGCATGTCAAACTGAGACACCTTGCAGTGGCTTCTCACAAGGCTTGTGAATATATCAGGGGGGATGAAGCAACAATCTGCATCATACTACCCAAACTGTCCCTACCCACACTGTGTGCGTGTCCAGACTACGCTAATACATTTAGTTGTTGGTGTGTTCAGGGTATACGATGACTTTGTGAGTATCCTAAATCCCTTGAATGGTATCAGTGTGTAGCAGGAGAGAAAAGCATGGCAGCACCCGCTCTTTCCATCCGTCGCCACAAGGTCAGGGGTCAAATCTCTTCATAAAATACAAATTTGGCACTTTGGAGAGAACAATGCCAATTCAAACAATGCCAACTCCTCCCTGGCACCCCCCCCCCCCCCTCCCGTTCTGCACTGCAGCGTGTGCCACCATTTACATCACAAAGCTCCAGCAACCCCAACGTATCCCCCTCCTCCTGTCCTCCTGCCTGGCCGCAAGGCTGGCCTAGTCCCTCAAAATAGACACCCACCCCTGGTTCTCTGACCCTGTCTCACCCCCCTCCTCCCCCTTCTCCCCAGTCAACGCCCTCTCCATGCTGTTCCCATTTTCTAGCCAACAAAGGCAAAGGGGGTGGGGGGATACTCCAATTGGAACTGAACTCATGCTGCTATGATGAACGTTGGTTGAGTGAAACCTCCCCAGGCTTGTACAGTAAATGTATCAATTGCCACTGCATATACTTGTTGGTTTGGTTTGCTTAGAGCATGCAAGCACTAAAGTACTCTGTAGAAGGAATTTAGTCAATCTCTCAGGGAACAGGACAAGCAGGAGTTGAAGCAGAAATCCAAGGAATCTCTGGACTCACAGCAGTATCTGAGTGCACGTTTTACACACAAACACCCCTCTCTGACTCATATCTACCACAGGCGGGGACACGGGTCCAGTCTGAAAGTGTCTGGAAAGCCAGCGCTCCACCCCGTAATAATAACGATCATTGAGCAGGCCACATGAACCAAACAATTGCACACAGAGTCCCAGACTAGACTCCCACCCAACCACCAGGCCAGTCAGTCAGACTAGACTCCCACCCACCCACCAGGCCAGTCAGTCAGACTAGACTCCCACCCACCCACCAGGCCAGTCAGTCAGACTCCCACCCAACCACCAGGCCAGTCAGTCAGACTAGACTCCCACCCACCTACCAGGCCAGTCAGTCAGTCAGACTCCCACCCAACCACCAGGCCAGTCAGTCAGACTAGACTCCCACCCACCTACCAGGCCAGTCAGTCAGACTAGACTCCCACCCACCCACCAGGCCAGTCAGTCAGACTCCCACCCACCTACCAGGCCAGTCAGTCAGACTAGACTCCCACCCACCCACCAGGCCAGTCAGTCAGACTCCCACCCAACCACCAGGCCAGTCAGTCAGACTAGACTCCCACCCACCTACCAGGCCAGTCAGTCAGTCAGACTCCCACCCACCCACCAGGCCAGTCAGTCAGACTCCCACCCAACCACCAGGCCAGTCAGTCAGACTAGACTCCCACCCACCTACCAGGCCAGTCAGTCAGTCAGACTCCCACCCACCCACCAGGCCAGTCAGTCAGACTCCCACCCACCCACCAGGCCAGTCAGTCAGACTAGACTCCCACCCACCCACCAGGCCAGTCAGTCAGACTAGACTCCCACCCACCCACCAGGCCAGTCAGTCAGACTAGACTCCCACCCACCTACCAGGCCAGTCAGTCAGTCAGACTCCCACCCACCCACCAGGCCAGTCAGTCAGACTAGACTCCCACCCAACCACCAGGCCAGTCAGTCAGTCAGACTCCCACCCACCCACCAGGCCAGTCAGTCAGACTCCCACCCACCTACCAGGCCAGTCAGTCATTCAGTCATTGAGATGTCTGATCCCTCTGACTCTCCCCACTGTCTCCCCCCACTCCACCTGCTCATTCCTGGGATGAGACTACACACATACACACACACACACACACGCACGCACGCACGCACATGCACACACACACACACACACACACACACACACACACACACACACACACACACACACACACACACACACACACACACACACACACACACACACACACACACACACACACACACACACACACACACACACACACACACACACACACACACACACACACATGCTACATAGAGTAAAGTTGGGGGAAAAATGCCAGGAAAGCAGGAAAGCTCAAATGTGAGCCAAATCCCTCAAGGGTCAACATAACAAACCAAACGCCCCACACTCAGCCGCCCCACAGCCCCACAGATGCACAACTTTGCTCATAAAGCCAAAGCTCTTACTCACTGGTTATTGCACATCACAAACCCGCCCTGACTCCCCCTCAGCTTCCTTTGGGTTGGTATAAATAGCTTTTGTCCAAATGTCATAAGGCTATTGGGAAATAGAGTCTCCTACATAATCTCTACACAAACGTCAAATCCCAAGAAGAAATACAAAGTTCCAGACGGTGGTTTTGCCACTGGTCTTAGTTATGCAGCCGAAATGTCTAGCACTTCTGTGCGAGCATTTCATGTCAGGGTCGAAGACAAAATGCATTGTAGCACAATGTCTGGCTTCCAGGTAATAGAAAATAGGGGATTGGCGAGCTTAGCTGCTCCTGCAGTAGTAAACCTAGCAATCCAACATAATAATTATATGTGTGGGAGAAGAATGTTCGAGACAGTGTGGAAACAGTAACTATTTTGCCTGAAGTACTGTATCTGTTTTGCAGAACACTGACAAACATGAAAATCTGTCAACTCCTATCTTTGAGCATTGCAGTGCAGTAGTATTACTTGTCATTCCCCTCTTGCATTGAATTGACCAATGGATGCTATTGGTCAGCTACCTATAATTTAAACCATATCTGGCCCTCCACTAGTGCTCACATCACTTGCTTCTCAGATCATCTAAAACATTTAGAGAGTATTGATAAAGCTTTGGCTCAACCAGGGGGAATCACCTGGCTTAACTAATCACACTGTGACATAGGTTTAGGAGGGATGAGAGGGGTTTATGTGAGGTTCCCCAGATCCCCCACCTTGCTGAACGGATGGTCAGCCAGTCACCTGTTGTCGTTTACCACTACTGTCACCCTAGCGCCGGTCCCACCTGCTCCCATTCTACAGCAGGATAGTCCCACCAAGGCAAAAGGGCCTGCTTTGTGTCCAGGCCTTCACTGTGGTCTGGCTCTCAGGCGGTCGGTCACAGGGGTTAATAAGCACGGCATGATGGCCCAGTAACTCCCACACACAGATGCTGCCATCTCTGTGTGTGTGTGTGCGCCTGTGTGCGTGCGTGTGTGTAGGGGTCTCTGCTGCACAGTCTAGGCTGCCTGCCTGCCTGCCTGCTGACTCGCCCAGAGACCCCCATACGTCCAGACACAGCTGTAGAGGTGGGAGTTGGAGGGGGTGGGGACAGGGGGGACAATTTCTAATCAAAAAATGTCCCTGTCCAGAGTCCCCCACACCCCCACCCTCCAACCCAGACCACTCCAGTTGCTAGGCAATGTTCGCTAGCAGGCGACCTACTTCAAAAACAACCTGCTTGTCTGTCCTGGTTTCCTCTTGAAGTACAGTTTATTTGCCTCTCCTTCCCTTCAATTGCACTGTCATTTCAATTTGCCTCAGAGCCACTGACGTGCTCGAGTAAACATTGTGAGAGAAACTAGGAGTTATTGGAGGTTACATTTTTTTAAACAAATTGTCGTCATGCGCAGGAGAATTCCTGCTAAGAGCAGCGTGAGTGGTCTTCTGAGAGATTTCAGGAGAGAACAGATACAGAGGAAGCCTGTTCATGGTTTAATTCACATTCCCAGGGAAATACAAATATTGATTGACTATGAGAACTTTATCTTTCTTCAGAATTATCCAAATTCCACACAATTTCAACATACTTTCAATTACGATGACAATTTATCATCAGAGGTAGTATGCATTTTAAAACATACAGTTGATGCAATTTGATGCTACCATGACAAATCTATGATATGCATACAGCATAGTATATTCACTTGCCATATCATTTCCAAATTTGTTGGTGCGTTATACAGTGCCTTGCAAAAGTATTCATCCCCCTTGGCATTTTTCCTATTTTGTTGCATTACAACCTGTTATTTAAATTTATTTTTTATTTGGATTTCATGTAATGGACATACACAAAATAGTCCAAATTGGTGAAGTGGAATGAAAAAAATAACTTGTTTCAAAAAAAATGTATAACAGAAAAGTGGTACGTGCATATGTAGACCCTAAATAAGATCTGGTGCAACCAATTACCTTCAGAAGTCACATAATTAGTTAAATAAAGTCCACCTGTGTGTCACATGATCTGTCACATGATCTCAGTATATATACACCTGTTCTGAAAGGCCCCAGAGTCTGCAACACCACTAAGCAAGGGGCACCAACCAAGCTAGTGGCACCATGAAGACCAAGGAGTTCTCCAAACAGGTCAGGGACAAAGTAGTGGAGAAGTACAGATCAGGGTTGGGTTATAAAAAAATATCAGAAACTTTGAACATCCCACGGAGCACCATTAAATCCATTATTAAAAAATTGAAAAAATATGGCACCACAACAAACCTGCCAAGAGAGGGCCGCCCACCAAAACCCACGGACCAGGCAAGGAGGGCATTAATCAGAGAGGCAACAAAGAGAACAAAGATAACCCTGAAGGAGCTGCTAATCTCCACAGCGGAGATTGGAGTATCTGTCCATAGGACCACTTTAAGCCGTACACCCCACAGAGCTGGGATTTACGGAAGAGTGGCCAGAAAAAAAACATTGCTTAAAGAAAAATTATGCAAACACGTTTGGTGTTCGCCAAAAGGCATGTGGGAGACTCCCCAAACATATGGAAGAAGGTACTCTGGTCAGATGAGACTAAAATTGAGCTTTTTGGCCATCAAGGAAAACGCTATGTCTGGCGCAAACCCAACACCTCTCATCACCCCGAGAACACCATCCCCACAGTGAAGCATGGTGGTGTGGGGATGTTTTTCATCGGCAGGGACTGGGAAACTGGTCAGAATTGAAGGAATGATGGATGGCACTAAATACAGGGAAATCCTTGAGGGAAACCTGTTTCAGTCTTCCAGAGATTTGAGACTGGGACGGAGGTTCACCTTCCAGCAGGACAATGACCCTAAGCATACTGCTAAAGCAACACTCAAGTGGTTTAAGGGGAAACATTTAAATGTCTTGGAATGGCCTAGTCTTGAAGGAGCTGGAGCAGTTTTGCCTTGAAGAATGGGCAAAAATCCCAGTGGCTAGATGTGCCAAGCTTATAGAGACATGCCCCAAGAGACTTGCAGCTGTAATTGCTTGTCAAAGCGACGTGTATGCGGTAGGCGAAGTCAAGAGCAGGACACCGAGCTACTGGCAGAAACTTTACTGGATTCAGTGCAACAAAACAAAGTACACTGGCAACCTCGAACAGCGAGGGAAATAACAAGACCCGCACACATGGGCAACTGCCGCAAAGACCAAAACAATAACGCAAAATACACAATGAGAAACAGAGGGTTATAAAGGGAACACAATAAAACATAATGGGAAACAGGTGAAACAATAAAGTCCAAACAAGACAAACACCGAAACAGCAGCAACATTCACAAGGCTGCAGGGCCAGACGGATTACCAGGACGTGTACTCCGAGCATGTGCTGACCAACTGGCAAGTGTCTTCACTGACATTTTCAACATGTCCCTGACTGAGTCTGTAATACCAACATGTTTCAAGCAGACCACCATAGTCCCCGTGCCCAAGGACTCTGAGATAACCTGCCTAAATGACTACCGACCCGTAGCACTGACGTCTGTAGCCATGAAGTGCTTTGAAAGGCTGGTCATGGCTCACATCAACAGCATTATCCCAGAAAACCTAGACCCACTCCAATTTGCATACCGCCCCAACAGATCCACAGCTGATGCAATCTCTATTGCACTCCACACTGCCCTTTCCCACCTGGACAAGAGGAACACCTACATGAGAATGCTATTCATTGACTACAGCTCAGCATTCAACACCATAGTTCCCTCTAAGCTCATCACTAAGCTAAGGATCCTGGGACTAAACACCTCCCTCTGCAACTGGATCCTGGACTTCCTGACGGGCCGCCCCCAGGTGGTAAGGGTAGGTAACAACACATCTGCCACACTGATCCTCAACACGGGGGCCCCTCAGGGGTGCGTGCTCAGTCCCCTCCTGTACTCTCTGTTCACCCATGACTGCATGGCCAGGCACGACTCCAACACCATCATTAAGTTTGCCGACGACACAACAGTGGTAGGCCTGATCACCGACAACGATGAGACAGCCTATAGGGAGGAGGTCAGTGACCTGGCCGTGTGGTGCCAGGACAACAACCTCTCCCTCAACGTGACCAAGACAAAGGAGATGATTGTGGACTACAGGAAAAAAAAGAGGACTGAGCACGCCCCCATTCTCATCGACGGGGCTGTAGTGGAACAGGTTGAGTGCTTCAAGTTCCTTGGTGTCCACATCACCAACGAACTATCATGGTCCAAACACACCAAGACAGTCGTGAAGAGGGCACGACAAAGCCTATTCCCCCTCAGGAGACTGAAAAAATTTGGCATGGGTCCTCAGATCCTCAAAAAATTCTACAGCTGCACCATCGAGAGCATCCTGACTGGTTGCATCACCGCCTGGTATGGCAACTGCTTGGCCTCCGACCGCAAGGCACTACAGAGGGTAGTGAGTACGGCCTAGTACATCACTGGGGCCAAGCTTCCTGCCATCCAGGACCTCTATACCAGGCGGTGTCAGAGGAAGGCCCTCAAAATTGTCAAAGACTCCAGCCACCCTAGTCATAGACTGTTCTCCCTGCTACCGCACGGCAAGCGGTACCGGAGTGCCAAGTCTAGGTCCAAAAGACTTCTCAACAGCTTCTACCCCCAAGTCATAAGACTCCTGAACAGCTAATCATGGCTACCCGGACTATTTGCACTGCCCCCCCACCCCATCCTTTTTACGCTGCTGCTACTCTGTTAATTATTTATGCATAGTCACTTTAACTCTACCCACATGTACATATTACTTCAACTATCTCAACTAGCCGGTGCCCCTGCACATTGACTCTGCACTGGATACCCCCCTGTATATATAGCCTCCCTACTGTTATTTTATTTTACTTCTGCTCTTTTCTTCTCAACACTTCTTTTGTTGTTGTTTTATTTTTACTTTTTTTGTTAAAAATAAATGCACTGTTGGTTAAGGGCTGTAAGTAAGCATTTCACTGTAATGTCTGCACCTGTTGTATTCGGCGCATGTGACCAATAAAACTTGATTTGAGTTGATTTGAACATCGATCGGCAGCAGCTAGTACTCCGGGGACGAACGCCGAAGCCTGCCCGAGCAAGGAGGAGGAGCAGCCTCGGCTGAATCCGTGACAGTACCCCCCCCCCCTTGACGCGCGGCTCCAGCCGTACGCTGACCCCGGCCTCGGGGACGGCCAGGAGGACGCGGAGCAGGGCGAGTCGGATGACTCCGGTGGAAATCCCTCAACATGGAGGGATCTAGGATGTCCCTCCTAGGGTCCCAGCACCGTTCCTCCGGACCGTACCCCTCCCACTCCACGAGATACTGCAGGCCCCCCATCCGACGCCTCGAATCTAAGATGGAACGGACTGAGTACGCCGGAGACCCCTCGATGTCCAGCGGGGGCGGAGGAGCCTCTCGTACCTCACTCTCCTGGAGTGGACCAGCTACTACCGGCCTGAGGAGAGACACATGGAACGAGGGGTTAATGCAGTAATTAATGGGCAGTTGTAACCTATAACATACCTTGTTCAATCTCCTCAGGACTTTAAATGACCCCACAAACCGCCGACCCAGCTTCCGGCAGGGCAGGCGAAGGGGCAGGTTTCGGGTCGAGAGCCAGACCCGATCTCCCGGTGCATACACCGGATACTCAGTGCGGTGGCGATCAGCGCTCGCCTTTTGCCGCCTGATCGCTCGCTGTAGATGGACATGCGCAGCATTCCAGGTTTCCTCCGAGTGCCGAAACCACTTGTTCACCGCAGGGGCTTCGATCTGGCTCTGATGCCAAGGTGCCAGGACCGGCTGATAACCTAGCACACACTGAAAAGGCGTAAGGTTAGTTGAGGAGTGGCAAAGTGAGTTTTGGGCTATTTCTGCCCAGGGGACATATTCCGACCACTCCCCCTGCCGGTCCTGGCAATAGGACCTCAGAAACCTATTCACATCCTGGTTCACTCTCTCCACCTGCCCGTTACTCTCGGGGTGAAACCCTGAGGTAAGGCTAATCGAGACCCCCAGACATTCCATAAACGCCCTCCAGACTCTAGAGGTGAACTGGGGACCCCGATCAGACACCATATCCTCAGGTACCCCGTAGTGCCGGAAGACGTGTGTAAACAGGGCGTCAGCAGTTTGTAGGGCTGTAGGGAGACCTGGCATAGGAATGAGACGGCAGGCCTTTGAAAACCGATCTGCAACGACCAAGACCGTTGTATTCCCCTGGGAGGGGGGAAGGTCCGTGACGAAATCCACCGAGAGCTGAGACCACGGTCGTTGTGGAACGGGTAGGGGTTGTAATTTCCCTCTGGGTAGGTGTCTAGGCGCCTTACACTGAGCGCACACCGAGCAGGAGGAAACATAAACCCTCACGTCCTTAGCCAAAGTGGGCCACCAGTACTTTCCACTAAGGCAGTGCACTGTCCGTCCAATACCAGGATGGCCAGAGGAAGGTGACATGTGAGCCCAATGTATTAATCGATCACGAACCTCGAGCGGCACGTACTTCCGACCCTCTGGACACTGTGGGGGAGTAGGATCGGTACGTAACGCCCGCTCGATGTCCGCATCAACCTCCTATACCACCGGTGCCACCAGACAAGACTCCGGAAGTATGGGAGTAGGCTCAATGGACCTCTCCTCTGTGTCATATAGTCGGGACAGGGCGTCTGCCTTAGCGTTCTGTGACCCTGGTCTATAGGTGAGCGTAAACACAAATCGGGTGAAAAACATAGCCCACTTAGCCTGGCGAGGGTTCAGCCTCCTCGCCGCCTGGATGTACTCCAGGTTACGATGGTCAGTCAAAATGAGAAAAGGGTGTTTAGCCCCCTCAAGCCAATGCCTCCACACCTTCAGGGCTTGCACCACAGCTAACAGCTCCCTGTCCCCCACATCATAATGGCGCTCCGCCGGACTGAGCTTCTTAGAAAAGAAAGCACAGGGGCGGAGTTTAGGTGGCGTACCCGAGCGCTGAGACAGTACAGCACCGATCCCAGCCTCGGACGCATCCACCTCAACTTGGAACGCCAAAGAGGGATCCGGATGCGCCAGCACCGGAGCCGAGGTAAACAGGTCCTTCAGATGCCCAAAAGCCCTGTCCGCCTCAGCCGATCATTGCAGACCCACCGGACCCCCCTTTAGCAGATAGGTAATGGGAGCTGCTACCTGCCCAAAGCCCCGGATAAACCTCCGGTAGTAATTGGCAAAACCCAAGAACCGCTGCACCTCCTTCACCGTGGAGGGAGTCGGCCAATTGCGCACGGCTGAAACACGAATGTCATCAATATACACCACTACACCCTGTCCATGTAAGTCCCGGAAAATCTCATCCACAAACGATTGGAAGACTGAAGGAGCATTCATTAACCCGTATGGCATGACGAGGTACTCATAGTGACCCGAGGTGGTACTGAATGCTGTCTTCCACTCATCTCCCTCCCTAATGCGCACCAGGTTATCCTGAGATCCAATTTTGTGAAGAATCGCGCCCCGTGTAATGACTCCGTCATACTAGCAATCAGAGGGAGAGGATAGCTATATTTGATGGTGATCTGATTGAGACCACGGTAGTCAATACACGGGCGTAAACCCCCATCTTTCCTCTTCACAAAAAATAAACTTGAGGACGCAGGGGAAATGGACGACCGTATGTATCCCTGTCTCAGCGATTCGGCGACATATATTTCCATAGCCGCCGTCTCCTCCTGAGACAGAGGATACACATGGCTACGTGAAAGCGCAGCGCCTACCTGGAGGTTTCTCGCACAATCCCCCTGTCGATGGGGTGGTAATTGAGTCGCCTTCTTTTTACAGAAGGCGAGAGCCAAATCGGCATATTCAGGTGGAATGTGCATGGTGGGAACTTGGTTCGGACTTTCTACCATTGTGGCCCCTTCGGAAACACCCACACACCTCCCGACACACTGATTAGACCATCCCTTGAGAGCCCTCTGTTGCCATGAAATGTTGGGGTCATGAGACGTCAACCAGGGAAGCCCCAACACCACGGGAAACGCAGGAGAGTCAATCAAATACAACCGAATTATCTCCTCATGGCCCTCCTGCGTTTTCATCCTGAGCGGCGCCGTGACCTCCCTAATCAACCCAGACCCCAAAGGGCGACTATATAGGGCATGGATAGGGAAGGGCACATCCACTGGAACTATAGGAATCCCTAACTTATGGGTGAAATGACGATCGATAAAATCTCAGCTGCGCCTGAATCGACTAGCGCCTTATGCTGGGAATGAGGAGAAACCTCGGGAAACACAACTTTAATACATATATGCGCAACAGGGAGCTCTGAGTGAGTTGGGTGCCTACTCACCTGGAATGACTTATCAGTGCACGGCCTACTGCCTCGATTCCGAGGAGACCCTCCCCAGCACCGACCAGCAGTGTGTCCTCTGCGGCCACAGTTGGTGCAGGGGACGGCCTCTCTCCTGGTCTGTCTCCTATTACCAGCACCTCCGAGCTCCATCGGGGTCGGCTCGGAAGTGCTGGGGGATGGAATGGACGGCCCTGAATCCGGACATCCGCGGGTAGCCAACAGGGTGTCCAGGCGAATCGACATGTCCACCAGTTGATCGAAGTTTAGGTTGGTGTCCCTGCAGGCCAATTCCCAACGCACGTCCTCCCTCAGGCTACATCTGTAGTGGTCGATGAGGGCCCTTTCATTCCATCCCACGTTGGCAGCCAGTGTCCGGAAGTCCAGCGCGAACTCCTGCGCGCTCCTCTTCCCCTGTCGATGGTGGAATAGACGTTCACCCGCCGCCTTACCCTCTGGTGGATGATCGAATACTGCCCTGAAGCGGCGGGTGAACTCCGCATAGTTGACTGTAGCGGCGTCTAATCCCCCCCACTCGGCGTTGGCCCACTCCAGCGCATTGCCGGACAGACAGGAGATGAGGGCGGACACGCTCTCGTATCCCGAGGGCGCCGGGTGGATGGTTGCCAGGTAGAGTTCCACCTGGAGCAGGAAACCCTGACACCCGGCAGCTGTGCCATCATAAGCCCTCGGGAGCGAGAGCCGAATCCCATTGGACCCCGGAGATGAAGCGATGGGCATAGCTGATGGTGGTGGTATCGTCGGAGGAGGTGTAGACCAACTTCTTCTTTCCCATCGCTCCACGGTTTTCACCACCTGTTCCATGGCGGTGCCGAGAGCCTGGATCATAGCCGCTTGTTGTTCTACGCGCTCTTCTATTGATCCAGCTGGCACCGCCGCTCCTGCTAACTCCATGTCTAAAGGGTGCGTTATTCTGTCAAAGCGACGTGTATGCGGTAGGCGAAGTCAAGAGCAGGACACCGAGCTACTGGCAGAAACTTTACTGGATTCAGTGCAACAAAACAAAGTACACTGGCAACCTCGAACAGCGAGGGAAAAAACAAGACCCGCACACATGGGCAACTGCCGCAAAGACCAAAACAATAACGCACAATACACAATGAGAAACAGAGGGTTATAAAGGGAACACAATAAAACATAATGGGAAACAGGTGAAACAATAAAGACCAAACTAGACAAACACCGAAACAGCGGTAGCAGTAGCTGGTACTCCGGGGACGCCGAACGCCGAAGCCTGCCCGAGCAAGGAGGAGGAGCAGCCTTGGCTGAGTCCTTGACATTGCTGCAAAAGGTGGCTCTACAAACTATTGACTTTGGAGGGGGGGGGGTATTCAGTTCAAGTATTCCGTTTTATGGTCTAATTTCTTGTTTGTTTCACCCCAAAAAAATATTTTGCATCTTCAAAGTGGTAGGCATGTTGTATAAATCAAATGATACAAACCCCCAAAAAATCCATTTTAATTTCAGGTTGTAAGGCAACAAAATAGGAAAAATGCCAAGGGGGGTGAAAACTTTTGCAAGCCACTGTAGTTGGTGCACCCCATTGGTAAACATTGCCCTTCCCACACTGCGAGAGAGAAACCTTTGTCGTGCTGACAAGATAGAAACCTAGTCAGTTACATGATATGTTACACTAATACATATTGCCTCAGTAAAGCTGAATAGGAGTGTGTGAGCAGGATAGGCACACCTATGAGAGTGGGAGAGATGGTGAACTCCCTCCCTGTGTCTCAAACAATGACAAGACCTACAGTATACACTCTGCTGGAAGGCTTAACCAAGACACAGGCGTACAGCTGTTAAGCAGGACTTCAACATTATGTCAGGAATGTGTCAGTTAGACTTGGATGCCTTGTCATGCCATGCCCATGTCTTCTATTGAATGCAACATTGGTGAGGAATTGCAAAACTATTGGTAATATCACATGCTTGCCTGTATAACACACATTCTAATCTCAGTGGTAATGACAAATGTATGTGGAACTGCAGACAACACCCAGAAACGTTTCTTGGCCTTTGCACCAGCTGCATGTGATATCGCTAGCTAGGGCACTTAGATGAAAGCAAAGTCCATGTATAGCCTGTATGTGTTTGATGACTTACTGGTTCCAAAGCTAATGACATGATCTGTTCCGTTAAAAATGCTTAGTGTTCGGTTGATGACTGAGCACAGAAAGTAGAAACAATTTATAGTTCTCTGTAGGGGATAATAACGTTCAAATGGACATATGGAATTTCCTTGACGTGGTTGAATAGGAATAAATGTTTCTTAGAACGGAGAGTGTGTTATTCTGGATAAGAGCATCTGCTAAACGACGTAAATGTAAATGTAAATGTTGTTCCCGAATAAAAAGCATAGTGGCTGACTGTAAGGTCATGTCGCAGCATGTTTGTCTGCAGCCAGGTCCCCCAATGCAAATCATCTATGCCTGGGTAAAACCCTTTCAGATGTAACAAAAAGCATTCAGGTAGGCAATAATGTCGCTAATCTATCTATTTGCATATTTCTTCATGACTTTGCATAGCAAATATTAGCCATGCTGGTCCCCTCCCCTTAGTCTTAACCCCTCCCCCCTCTCTCTCTCCGTCTCTGTCTTTCTCCCTCTCCCTGTCCCAGGTTCAAATTTGTGCTTAGTCGTTACTCTTCCCTTCTTTCCCTGTCTCGTTTCTCTAGCTCCCTCCCACTTCCAGGCCCGTTCCATGGTGGCACTCCCCAGTCTCAGTCTGCTCAGAGAGGGAGAGAGAGGTTGGAAAAGGAGGGAGGGAGGCTGGATTAGTTCTAAGTCGCTAGTTCTATGACACAGTTATAACCAGACACAGGTATAACAAGATATGACACAGGTATAAACAGACATAGGTATAACCAGACACAGGTATAACCAGACACAGGTATAACCAGATATGACACAGGTATAACCAGACACAGGTATAACCAGACACAGGTATAACCAGATATGACACAGGTATAACCAGACATAGGTATAACCAGACACAGGTATAACCAGACACAGGTATAACCAGACATAGGTATAACCAGACACAGGTATAACCAGACACAGGTATTACCAGACACAGGTATAACTGGTTACAGGTATAACCAGACACAGGTATAACCAAATATGACACAGGTATAACCAGACACAGGTATAACCGGTTAAAATAAGATTAAAATGAAATCTGGAAGTTTCTCTAGTTTCATAAAGCGGGCAAGTATTTTATGGCATAAAACTGCAAGATATTGATTCAATCCTACAGGCGATGGCTGAATCATGTGTAGTGAAAAGAACAAACCCACATTTTCTTTCTCAATTAGTAGTAGATATTATGCAATGCAATGCCTCGTGGACTCATTATTCATTGCAGATATTACATTTACATTTTAGTCATTTAGCAGACGCTCTTATCCAGAGCGACTTACAGTTAGTGAGTGCATACATAATTTTTTTATTTTTCATACTGGCCCCCCGTGGGAATCGAACCCACAACCCTGGCGTTGCAAACGCCATGCTCTACCAACTGAGCTACATCCCTGCCGGCCATTCCCTCCCCTACCCTGGACGACGCTGTGCGCCGCAGATATGCAATGTTGTTATCGACGTGGGCAAAAATAACGCCCCAATGATGCACTCAAACTGTGTAAAAATAGAACTCACGTCCGCAATGGCACTAAGTGATGCAAAACGGAGGTGCAATGACCTAAAGTCTCATGTTTTCATCCTCATTTTGTTATACGTCTGAGTCATTAATACAAATGGCTGTGTGTGTGTGTGTGTGTGTGTGTGTGTGTGTGTGTGTGTTCCTGCCTGCATGTGTGCGTCTGTTAAGTGAATCCAAGCCCACAGTCTTTAATCTCAACCCAAACTTTTAAGATGCATCACGACTATAAACACAAACATATTCCCACCCCTTCTTTATCAACTTTTTATGGACTTCTTCTCTCCTATTGCTCCAGCTGTGCACCTCCCCTGGAGTCCTACTCATAGCCACTATCCCCAGCCATCCTAAACAGTTCAGCTGTGATGATGATACACAAAGGTCTGGATGTTGCTTGAAAGGTTGGGCTTTACCAAAGGTCTGGGATGAGAGGGTCCCTGAACACGACTCACAACCCGAAGAGGTTGACTGACTCAGACAGAAGACACACATCATACCCATTTCCAGACAGCAATATAGTCATTTACGGGCCGGAGAGTAAAATAAAAAATACTTTCAAGAGGAAGCTTTCTGGTGATTCAACCACAAGAAGTGAAAACGGTGGACTCACTTAAAACAACGGTTTTGTTTAGTTATTATAACAAATAAATCACCCGTAATTATGGCTGCATGTGGGATGGCATGCTCCAAGTTCCAGAAAATTATATGGCACTTACTCAGCCACAGCCTGTAAGACTTCCAGTAATTTCAACTAACAAATATAATTCATAAAAAAAGTATTTAGAACACACAAGGCATGTGTGAAGAGTGTGTGACTAAACTCAGGTCTCATGAAGGAACTTCTATCTACAACCGTGTGACTACAACGTCCCCTTCTACAAAGCACATGCATGTCTTTCTGATTAGATGATGAAATGCTGAATTGAGTTGAGTAATCAATGACCCAGTCATACTAATCGTGTCTGTCTGTCTCCAGGGTGCGTCTTCTGTCCCCAGTCAAAGATTGAACCGTCTCAATCTTCATTGAACTGCTCTACAGCATAGGAGGGGACTAAAGGCTTCCCGAGGCTAAGAAACCAGTCACACACACACACACACACACACACACACACACACACACACACACACACACACACACACACACACACACACACACACACACATACACACACACACACACACACACACACACACACACACACCGTGGCCTGGCTTTAAATATTCTGCCAGAGCTGCTGCTCACAAACATACTGTATATGCGCGGGCCCACACCGACTAAGATGCAGACACAGATATACACTACTGGTCAAAAGTTTTTAACACCTACTCATTCAAGGGTTTTTCTTTATTTTTACTATTTTCTATATTGTAGAATAATAGTGAAGACATCAAAACTATGAAATAACACATATGGAATCATGTAGTAACCAAAAAAAGTGTTAAACAAATCAAAATATATTTTATATTTGAGATTCTTCAAATAGACACCCTTTGCTTTGATGACAGCTTTGCACACTCTTGGCATTCTCTCAACCAGCTTCATGAGGTAGTCACCTGGAATGCATTTCAATTAACAGGTGTGCCTTCTTAAAAGTTAATTTGTGGAATTTTTTTCCTTTTTAATGCATTTGAGCCAATCAGTTGTGTTGTGACAAGGTAGGGGGGGTATACAGAAGATAGCCCTATCTGGTAAAAGACCAAGTCCATATTATGGCAAGAACAGCTCAAATAAGCAAAGAGAAATGACAGTCCATCATTACTTTAAGACATGAAGGTCAGTCAGTACGGAACATTTCAAGAACTTTGAAAGTTTCTTCAAGTGCAGTCACAAAAACCATCAAGCGCTATGATGGAACTGGCTCTCATGAGGACTGCCACAGGAATGGAAGACCCAGAGTTTCCTCTGCTGCAGAGGATACGTTCATTAGAGTTACCAGCCTCAGAAATTGCAGCCCCAATAAATGCTTCACAGAGTTCAAGTAACAGACACATCTCAACATCAACTGTTCAGAGGAGACTGTGTGAATCAGGCCTTCATGGTCGAATTGCTGCAAAGAAACCACTCCTAAAGGACACCAATAATAAGAAGAGACTTGCTTGGGCCAAGAAACACCAGCAATGGACATTAGACCAGTGGAAATGTGTACTTTGGTCTGGAGTCCAAATTGGAGATTTTTGGTTCCAATCGCCATGTCTTTGTGAGACGCGGTGTGGGTGAACAGATGATCTCCGCGTGTGTATTTCCCACCGTAAAGCATGGAGGAGGAGGTGTTATGGCGTGGGGGTGCTTTGCTGGTGGCACTGTCTGTGATTTATTTAGAATTCAAGGCACACTTATCTCCCGAGTGGCGCAGTGGTCTAAGGCACTGCATCGCAGTGCTAGCTGTGCCACTAGAGATCCTGGTTCGAATCCAGGCTCTGTCGTAGCCGGCCGCGACCGGGAGACCCATGGGGCGGCGCACAATTGGCCCAGCGTCGTCCAGGGTAGGGGAGGGAATGGCCGGCAGGGGATGTAGCTCAGTAGGTAGAGCATGGCGTTTGCAACACCAGGGTTGTGGGTTCGATAAAATAATGTATGCGCTAACTGTAAGTCGCTCTGGATAAGAGCGTCTGCTAAATGACTAAAATGTAAATGTAAATGTTAACCAGCATGGCTACCACAGCATTCTGCAGCGATACGCCATCCCATCTGGTTTGGGCTTAGTGGGACAATCTTTTGTTTTTCAACAGGACAATGACCTAACACACATCCAGGCTGTGTAAGGGCTATTTGACCAAGAAGGAGAGTGATGGAGTGCTGCATCAGATGACCTGGCCTCCACAATCCCCCGACCTCAACCAAATTGAGATGGTTTGGGATGAGTCAGACCGCAGAGTGATGGAAAAGCAGCCAACAAGTGCTCAGCATATGTGGGAACTCCTTCAAGACTGTTGGAAAAGCATTCCAGGTGAAGCTGGTTGAGAGAATTCCAAGAGTGTGCAAAGCTGTTATCAAGGCAAAGGGTGGCTACTTTGAAGAATCTCAAATATCAAATATATTTTGATTTGTTTAACACTTTTTTGTTTACTACATGATTCCATATGTGTTATTTCATTGTGTTGATGTCTTCACTATTATTCTACAATGTAGAAAATAGTAAAAATAAAGAAAAACCTTTGAATGACTAGGTGTTCTAAAACTTTTGATCGGTAGTGTACTCATAATCTTTACTCTGCACAACAGCACACACTGCTGCCAACTTCTTACTGGAATTGGATGACTGTCATCTTGTGTCAGCAAACTCATTTTCTTTTTATGTTAATTTGCCTCTGCTGGGGAAAGCTATGGGGAAGGATCACATAGAACACATGCAAATGCTGCTCTTTATAGCCTGGGTGCTCTCTGGTCTTTATATCCTGGATCCTCTCTGGTCTTTATTGCCTGGGTCCTCTCTGGTCTTTATATCCTGGATCCTCTCTGGTCTTTATAGCCTGGATCCTCTCTGGTCTTTATATTCTGGATCCTCTCTGGTCTTTATATCCTGGATCCTCTCTGGTCTTTATAGCCTGGATCCTCTCTGCTCTGTATAGCCTGGATCCTCTCTGCTCTTTATAGCCTGGATCCTCTCTGGTCTTTATATCCTGGATCCTCTCTGCTCTTTATAGCCTGGATCCTCTCTGGTCTTTATATCCTGGATCCTCTCTGCTCTTTATAGCCTGGATCCTCTCTGCTCTTTATAGCCTGGATCCTCTCTGGTCTTTATAGCCTGGATCCTCTCTGCTCTTTATAGCCTGGATCCTCTCTGCTCTTTATAGCCTGGATCCTCTCTGGTCTTTATAGCCTGGATCCTCTCTGCTCTTTATAGCCTGGATCCTCTCTGGTCTTTATAGCCTGGATCCTCTCTGCTCTTTATAGCCTGGATCCTCTCTGGTCTTTATAGCCTGGATCCTCTCTGCTCTTTATATCCTGGATCCTCTCTGCTCTAGTATCACATTAGATTAGAGTCACAGGTCAAGAGGATCACATTATTAAGACATTGCTATGTTTGTTGATGGTTTATGGATAGATAAAACGACAGATAGACAGAGAAGCACAGAGACTGACCAACATACAGGCATGCTAAGACAGACAGACAGACAGACAGACAGACAGACAGACAGACAGACAGACAGACAGACAGACAGACAGACAGACAGGCAGGCATGTACGCATGCACACACACATCTAAAAAAGTAAATGGATAGTGAACACTTGCTCCCTTTTTCCAAGGTCCAGAGCAATCCATCCTTATGTACAGTAAGCCAACCAACTGTGCAAATGTTGCACTTGATATTATAAGTAGGTTCTTTCATGCTTGACATTTCCTAAGGCCCACATTCTACCATTACAATACAACAGAGCAAACCATGAATGGAAGTCTTGTTTACCCAAGAAGCAATCAGCGTTCTCCACATGCGCTCTGGACAACAATATACGTGTGTGTGTGTGCGTGCGTGTGCATGTGCATGTGTGTGTGCCTGTGTGCCCTTATGTGCCTGCACATGCTTATACGTCATGTATGAACAATCAAAAGCAGTCTGAAAACAAAATAGGGTGGCACGAGGCAACAAATATATTAGCTAGACAACTACACTTGTTGCATGATGATTAAAAGAAACCTATAGCATAATGTTAGGGACAGTATTTGAACTATCGAAGACAAGCTATCTTCTGCTAGGTCTTTGCTTCTCAATAGGAATATCTTGTTTGAATAGTCAAATAGCCCTCTGATGAATAACCAGTTAGGGTGGTAGCAGGAAGCATGAGGAGCGTAGGTGGCTAATACCTTTCTTTACACAACAAATAGTCATAGAAACAGCCTTTTTCTTTTGGGTAACTAACTTTTTATTTAGTTTTGTCATTTTTCTTTTTCAGAGTGGGTTACAGGTACAAAAAACATATAATGCATATAAAGATAACCACGACCCATTCCCCCCCTCAGTCCCCATTCTCCCTCCCCACCCAGAAACATTTTATTTTCTTCAATGGTTTCTAAACCACTTCTGTGAACTGTAGTAGCACAATGACAACGCAGAGGTAACCAGGACATGCAATTGGAAGCTGTTAGCCAAAGGCTGGCGTGAGATGCAGTTCAAACACACTAGGAGGTGTGCTTTGTTTTCTCTCATTTGGTTAGGCCACTCTACACACGCAATAGAATGATTAGACACGCCAAAAACAACCACTGTTCAACACTCCATTCTAAAACTACTGTTCCTACTCATACCACTGTTATATTTATATAAATACAACAGTAATAACAACAATTACTACCACTACAACTACTACAGTACTACTACTGCTACAACAACAACAACAACAACAACAACAACCATCCAAGCTTCCATAATATTATTTGTTTGTCAGGACAATAACTGCTACCCCTACTACTTTACCACTACTTCAATGCATGGGCCCCACAGATAACTACTTTTAAAAATATGACGTGAGGTTGTGTGTGTGTGTCTAATGGGTGTAATGGAGAGCCACTGGAGGTTGGGTCCTTAGTGACAGATGTGGGGTGACCAGGGCCGGACAGGGCCAGACCCAGGTCAGTCAGGGTGAGGTGCCAACTTTGTATTTGCTTTGTATTTGATTGATTTCATTTGAATTATTAGGATCTTACTGGGGTCCGAAACATGACGAAAGAGACATTACAGCCAAAGACTTCACTGACACCCTGTAAGACACCAGATGCACGCACATCTCACTCACTCACTCTCACCCTGGATAATAGAGAGAGAGCGAGAGCGAGAGAGAGAGAGAGAGAGACAGAGAGAGGGAGATAGAAGAGAGAGAGAGAGAGAGAGAGAGAGAGAGAGAGAGAGAGAGAGAGAGAGAGAGAGAACAGAGAGAGAGCGAGAGAGAGAGAGAGAGAGAGAGA
>NC_139998.1:47409438-47455540 GCF_964263955.1 Coregonus lavaretus
TCGAAAGGGCAGTTGTTTCAAAACTCTAAGCACATTTTCAATTGACTAAGTGCAACACACAAGATCATAGTCATTTTTTCACCAAAGTTAATCAGTGTTTCATCTAGAAGTCCATGTTTCACATTGCAACACATGTCCATATAAAGTAATTCCCTTTCACAATACAATGCTCACAGTACTTTTAATATGATTCTCTTTTGTTAAAATACATTTAACCAAGACTTAGTCCGACTGCTCTTAATTGATGATCACTTAAACGTTTGGTAAACCTATAGATTTTACATGTAAACTGGTTGGTCTACTACAGATTTTGAGAACTACATAATGAAAATGTATGTCTCTAAAGTAGAAAAGTCTGTAAACTGTCACACTGCCTTACTAAAATGTAATTGGCCAATACAGTACTGTAATACCATAATATATGCCAATACAGTACTGTAATACCATAATATATGCCAATGCAGTACTGCAATACTGTAATATATGCCAATACAGTACTGTAATACCGTAATATATACCATTACAGTACTGTAATACCATAATATATGCCAATACAGTACTGTAATACTGATATATACGCCATTTACGTAGCAGACACTTTTATCCAAAGCGACAACAGTCCACACATTTTGTGACGCCAGTGGGAATCTGGTGTTGCTAGTGCCATGCTCTTATGAACTGAGCCACGTACAGGACCACTACAGTACAATACAATTCTGTAAAATACAATACTGTAAAATACAATACTGTAAAATACAATGCTGTAAAATACAATACTGTAAAATACAATACACGATTGCAATAAAGGTGGAAGATGTATGATTGCCATCCCCATGAGCTTACCACCCTCCTTCAGGCCACAGATGAGGCATGGAATGATTTCAAACCAGACCTACAGTCACGCTTTGATTCGCCATGCCAAAAGGTTTTCCCCCAGGTGCATGAACAATGAAGATATTTACTGCGAATTCGATGAGAACCTATGGCCAAATGTTGAAGACAGGCTTGATGCAAACTAGTGCTGCTAAACATGATGTTTCTTTCATTTCTTTCAATTGATTACATTTTGAAAGATGTCTTCAATGATTATACCTTCAAATCAAATCAAATCAAATTGTATTTGTCACATACACGTGTTTAGCAGATGTTATAGCGGGTGTAGCGAAATGCTTGTGCTTCTAGCTCTGACAGTGCAGTAATATCTAACAATTTCACAACATATACCCAATACACACAAAAAGGAATGGGATTTAAGAATATATACATATATGGATAAGCAATGACAGAGCGGCATGGACTAAGATACAGATGAATATTATAGAATAGAATGCAGTGTATACATATGAGATGAGTAGTGCAAGTGTCACGCCCTGACTCTGGGGACTCGTATTTGTTGAGTCAGGGTGTGTATTTTCTGTGTGGTATGTTCTATGTTATAGGTTCTAGTATGGGCATTTTTATGTTGGCCGGTGTGGTTCCCAATCAGAGGCAGCTGTCGCTCGTTGTCTCTGATTGGGGACCATACTTAGGTAGCCTATTGGCACTAGTGGGTTGTGGGATCTTGTTCCGTGTTAAGGTATGTTGTGTTGTGCTGCCTTGGACTTCACGTTTCGTTTTGTTTGTTATTTTGTCGTTGTGTTTGATATTTAATAAACATGTACGCATATCACGCTGCGCCTTGGTCCGTCCCGTCTGTAAACGATCGTGACAGAAGATCCTACTAAACGAGGACCAAGCAGCGTGTTCAGGAGCAAACGCCGGGAATTCAACAGGAGGTTAAATTAGTAGATGTCCACCTCGGTTGGGGGAGAATTACCGTTACCGGAAGGCGATGAAGGAGGATGCCCAGGTAGGAGAGGAGAAACGGCACCAACAGTGCCGACGACGGAGACCCGAGAGGCAACCCCAAGAAAATGTTTGGGGGGGGCACACGGTGTGGATGACGAGGCAGCAGGAGGCCGTTAAAGGGCGGATCTGCAGGTTAGTGGTGCGCGTCGCCAGCCCGGCCCGGCCTGTTCCTGCCCCTCGCACCAAGCCAGTGGTGCGCGTCGCCAGCCCGGTCCGGCCTGTTCCTGCCCCTCGCACCAAGCCAGTGGTGCGCGTCGCCAGCCCGGTCCGGCCTGATCCTGCCCCTCGCACCAAGCCAGTGGTGCGCGTCGCCAGCCCAGCCCGGCCTGTTCCTGCCCCTCGCACCAAGTCAGTGGTGCGCGTCGCCAGCCCGGTCCGGCCTGTTCCTGCCCCTCGCACCAAGCCAGTGGTGCCCGTCACCAGCCCGGTCCGGCCTGTTCCTTCCCCCCGCACCAAGCCAGTGGTGCGCGTCGCCAGCCCGGCTCGGCCTGTTCCTGCCCCTCGCACCAAGCCAGTGGTGCGCGTCGCCAGCCCGGCCCGGCCTGTTCCTGCTCCCCTCGCACCAAGCCAGTGGTGCGCGTCGCCAGCCCGGCCCGGCCTGTTCCTGCTCCCCTCACCAGGCCAGTGGTGCGCGTCGCCAGTCCGGTACGGCCCGTTCCTGCTCCCCGCACCAAGCCAGTGGTGCGTGTGTCCAGTCCGGCACGGCCCGTGCCTGTTCCACCGGTGCCTGGTCCGGCACCGGTCAGCTGCTCCACTCCGGAGCCAGAGCAGTCCGCTCCACCGGGGTCCAGTCCAGCTCCGGTCAGCGGCTCCACTCCGGAGCCAGAGCAGTCCGCTCCACCGGTGCCTGATCCAGCTCCGGTCAGCTGCTCCACTCCGGAGCCAGAGCAATCCGCTTCACCGGGGTCCAGTCCAGCTTCGGTCAGCGGCTCCACTCCGGAGCCAGAGCAGTCCGCTCCACTGGTGCCTGATCCAGCTCCGGTCAGCTGCTCCACTCCGGAGCCAGAGCAGTCCGCTCCACCGGGGTCCAGTCCAAATCCGGTCAGCGGCTCCACTCCGGAGCCAGAGCAGTCCTCTCCACCGGTGCCCAGTCCAGCTCCGGTCAGCGGCTCCAGTCCGGAGCCTGAGCAGTCCGCTCCACCGGTGCCCGGTCCAGCTCCGGTCAGCGGCTCCAGTCCAGCTTAGTACTTCGTGGGAGGAAGGAAAGGGGAAGCAGCGCGCCGAGGTCCAGACCAGACCAGTGGTGTAACAGGGAGGCGGAGAGTAAGTGGTCGTCACGCCCTGAGCCGGATCCGCCTCCGAGGTGGAATGCCCACCCGGCCCCTACCCTGTTATGTTTAAGTTGTGCGGTCGGAGTCCGCACCTTTGGGGGGGGGTACTGTCACGCCCTGACTCTGGGGACTCGTATTTGTTGAGTCAGGGTGTGTATTTTCTGTGTGGTATGTTCTATGTTATAGGTTCTAGTATGGGCATTTCTATGTTGGCCGGTGTGGTTCCCAATCAGAGGCAGCTGTCGCTCGTTGTCTCTGATTGGGGACCATACTTAGGTAGCCTATTGGCACTAGTGGGTTGTGGGATCTTGTTCCGTGTTAAGGTATGTTGTGTTGCGCTGCCTTGGACTTCACGTTTCGTTTTGTTTGTTATTTTGTCGTTGTGTTTGATATTTAATAAACATGTACGCATATCACGCTGCGCCTTGGTCCGTCCCGTCTGTAAACGATCGTGACAGCAAGATATGTAAACATTATTAAAGTGACTAGTGTTCCATTTCTTAAAGTGGCCAGTGATTTCAATAGGCAGCAGCAGCCTCTAATGTGCTAGTGATGGCTATTTAACAGTCTGATGGCCTTGAGATAGAAGCTGTTTTTCATTCTCTCGGTCCCAGCTTTGATGCACCTGTACTGACCTCGCCTTCTGGATGATAGCGGGTTGAGCAGGCAGTGGCTCGGGTGGTTGATGTCCTTGATTATCTTTTTGGCCTTCCTGTGACATCGGGTGCTGTATGTGTCTTGGAGGGCGGGTAGTTTGCCCCCGGTAACGCGTTCGGCAGACCGCACCACCCTCTGGAGAGCCCTGCGGTTGTGGGCGGTGCAGTTGCCGTACCAGGCGGTGATACAGCCCGACAGGATGCTCTCAATTGTGCATCTGTAAAAGTTTGTGAAGGTTTTAGGTGATAAGCCAAATTTCTTCAGCCTCCTGAGGTTGAAGAGGCTCTGTTGCGCCTTCTTCACCACACTGTCTGCATGGGTGGACCATTTCAGTTTGTCGGTGATGTGTATGCCAAGGAACTTGAAGCTTTCCACCTTCTCCACTGCGGTCCCATCGATGTGGATAGGGGGGTGCATCCTCTGCTGTTTCCTGAAGTCCACGATCATCTCCTTCGTTTTGTTGATGTTGAGTGAGAGGTTATTTTCCTGGCACCACACTCCCAGAGCCCTCACCTCCTCCCTGTAGGCGGTTGGGTCATTGTTGGTAATCAAGCCTACTACTGTTGTGTCGTCTGCAAACTTGATGATTGAGTTGGAGGCGTGCTTGGCCACGCAGTCATGGGTGAACAGGGAGTACAGGAGGGGGCCAAGCACGCATCCTTGTGGGGCCCCAGTGTTGAGGATCAGCGAAGTGGAGATGTTGTTTCCTACCTTCACCACCTGGGGGCAGCCCGTCAGGAAGTCCAGGACCCAGTTGCACAGGGCGGGGTTCAGACCCAGGGCCTCGAGCTTAATGATGAGCTTGGAGGGTACTATGGTGTTGAATGCTGAGCTATAGTTAATGAACAGCATTCTTACACAGGTATTCCTCTTGTCCAGATGGGATAGGGCAGTGTGCAGTGTGATGGCAATTGCATCGTCTGTGGATCTATTGGGGCGGTAAGCAAATTGAAGTGGGTCTAAGGTGACAGGTAAGGTAGAGGTGATATGATCCTTGACTAGTCTCTCAAAGCACTTCATGATGACAGAGTGGAGTGCTACAGGGCGATAGTCATTTAGTTCAGTTACCTTTGCTTTCTTGGGTACAGGAACAATGGTGGCCCTCTTGAAGCATGTGGGAACAGCAGACTGGGAAAGGGAGAGATTGAATATGTCCATGAACACACCAGCCAGCTGGTCTGCGCATGCTCTGAGGACGCGGCTAGGGATGCCGTCTGGGCCGGCAGCCTTGCGGGGGTTAACATGCTTAGATGTCTTAATTACGTCGGCCATGGAGAAGGAGAGGCCACAGTCCTTGGTAGTGGGCCTCGTCAGTGGCACTGTTATCCTCAAAGTGGGCGAAGAAGGTGTTTAGCTTGTCTGGAAGCGAGACGTCGGTGTTGGCGACGTGGCTGGTTTTCTTTTTGTAGTCTGTGATTGTCTGTAGTCCCTGCCACATACGTCTCGTGTCTGAGCCGTTGAATTGCGACTCCACTTTGTCTCTATACTGATGTTTTGCCAGTTTAATTGCCTTGCGGAGTGAGTAGCTACACTGTTTGTATTCTGCCATATTCCCAGTCACCTTGCCATGGTTGAATGAAGTAGTTTGCACTTTCAGATTTGTGCGAATGCTGCCGTTTATCCACGGTTTCTGGTTAGGGTAGGTTTTAATAGTCACAGTGGGCACAACATCACCTATACACTTCCTGATAAACTCAGTCACTGTTTCAGTGTATATGTCTAAATTATTTTCGTAAGCTACCCGGATCATATCCCAGTCCGCGTGATCAAAACAATCTTGAAGCGTGGATTCCGATTGATCAGACCAGCGTTGAATAGTCCTTAGCACGGGTACTTCCTGTTTGAGTTTCTGCCTATAGGAAGGGAGAAGCAAAATGTAGTTTTGGTCAGATTTGCCGAAAGGAGGGCGGGGGAGGGCCTTATAACCATCCCGGAAGTTTGAATAGCAATGGTCGAGGATTTTAGCAGCGCGAGAACAACAGTCGATATGTTGATAGAACTTCGGCAGCCTAGTCCTCAAATTTGCTTTGTTAAAATCCCCGGCTACAATAAATGCAGCCTCAGGATATGTGGTTTCCAGTTTGTATAAGGTCCAGTGAAGTTCCTTGAGGGCCGTCGTGGTATCGGCTTGAGGGGGGATATACATGGCCGTGACTATAACTGAAGAAAATTCTCTTGGGAGATAATACGGTCGGCATTTGATTGTGAGATATTCTAGGTCGAGTGAACAGAAGGACTCGAGTTCCTCTATGTTACTACAATTACACCACGGGTCGTTAATCATGAAACACACAACTCCGCCCTTCTGCTTCCCGGAGAGATATTTATTCCTGTCTGCGCGATGAACTGAGAACCCATCTGGCTGGACCGATTCCGACAGAATATCCCAAGAGAGCCATGTTTCCGTGAAACAGAGTATGTTACAGGCCTTGATGTCTCTCTGGAAAGAAATCCTTGCCCGTAGTTCGTCGACTTTGTTAACTAAATATTGAACATTAGCTTGGAATACTTGGAAGCGGTGGGTGGTGTGCGCGCCTCCTAAGTCGGACCAGCAGGCCGCTCCGAGTGCCTCTCCACCGCCGGCGATGTTTTGGGTCAGCCGCTGGAATCAGTTCAGTTGCCCTGGGGAGAGCAAACAAAGGATCTGCTTCGGGAAAGTCGTATTCCTGGTCGTAATGCTGGTGAGTTGTAATGTATGTAATGATGCAGAACACTTTTTGAGCTAATAATGTAAAAAATAATACATAACAAAAAACAAAATACTGCAACGTTTTCTAAGAGCTAGTCGCGAGGCTGCCATCTTCGTCGGCGCCAGGTATACTGCTCACACATGATGGAAATGTCAGTCCATTTTAATGGGTAGTGCAAGTGTGTTGCCTAATGTGACAACAGTGTAATGTACTGTAATTTACAGTACTGTAGCATACTACATTCAAAGGGCAATTTCTAAACATGTACATGTGTTTTTTTTTTTTTTTGCTATTTCATTAACTGGTTGTTAAAATAACTACATTGAGAAGATATCATTATGTTGTGTTTTGGTGATTAAACCAATGTACTCATTATATTTCACAGTAAACTTATATTTTGGATCAATGGTTGTGTGGTGAAAGATGTCTACAAACAACATTTATGCACAATGAAAGGTTTTAGATGTGACACTGGCTGCGTAACAAATGTTACCAGTTTGTATTTTATATAGTCCCCTGTAGCTCAGTTGGTAGAGCTGTGGCTCTTGCAACGCCAGGGTTGTGGGTTCGTTTCCCACGGGGGGCCAGTATGAAAATGTATGCACTCACTAACTGTAAGTCACTCTGGATAAGAGCGTCTACTAAAATGTAAATGTTGTAGTTTTGTACTAATAGTTTTGAAAATCCACCATACACTTGTGAAAATAGTACCAAAGCGATAAAAAAAAACTGTAATCATCCGTCTCACTGCTGGAGCCTATGACCCACTAACATAATATAATATAAATAGAGGGGCTTCAGTGTGCAGGTGCCATGCATTCCCTGTTGGTATTAGTATGTGGGGTTCCCCTTATCCTACTAGTAAACACTGAGGAATGCAGTGGTAGGGTGCAGACACTGTCTGTGTTGGGTCAGCTATGAACACACAGTGCATAGAGACTATGCTGTCAATGATATATCACTGCCGTCAACTTCAAGGCATCACATTATTCTGCATTGCAATGCAAATCACAGGGTGTCATTTACTAGTGGGAGGCAGGGGGGGGCCTCATTTTATAACATATTGCCTTCTTACAATACTAAACAATGCAATCTCCCCCCAAAAAATGTCTGTAACCTGCTGCTTGTTTTATAGTTGTGAATGCCTATAGGAGAGGCATGTGAGCGAGAGAGAGAGAGAGAGAGAGAGAGAGAGAGAGAGAGAGAGAGAGAGAGAGAGAGAAGGAGTTATGATTATTGGCACCATTGCTGTGGAAGCCTCAAAGTCACCCTGACCAGCGAGTGTGTGTCTCTTGTGACAATGTCATGCTTAATGTCATAAGGGGAACGGTGTGTGTGTGTGTCTTTCTATCTGTCTGTTTGTGAGAGAGACAGTGATCGTGTGTGTGTGTGTGTGTGTGTGTGTGTGTGTGTGTGTGTGTGTGTGTGTGTGTGTGTGTGTGTCTGTCTGTCTGTCTGTCTGAGAGAGACAGTGATCATGTGCGTGCACACGCGTATCCATGCAGCTGCCCTCTCAATTTGTAGAAACAGGAAATGAAAGAGAGGAGCGGCAGACAACACGTGACGTCACTAGGAAAGAGAAAAAAAAAGGCTTTCTTTGAAAACAAAAGAACAAATACCTCTCTATGTTCAGAGGGAAAATGTTTTATGGTTCTGTTGTTTGTCATGATGACATGACTGGTTCAAACATGAAACAAGGAGATGGTGGCTAGTCTGCACACTGCCAAAATACACATATCTTTTATTTTTCAAATGACATGGTCCAATGTGCAAAAAAGTGCAAAAGTGAGTGAGACAGCAGAGAAACAAATGTTCTACAAACAAAACTACATGAGAAGAAAATCTGAATCAGGGAGAAAAAGAGAGGAAATACATCTTCTCAGTGTGGTAAGACAAAAGCAAGAGAGGAGAGACTGAATAAATTATACAAAATAAACACATAACATACATTAATACTACTTTATTGAATCGATCTGTGTGCTCCAAGAACCCAAGGAACTAGAATGCTGAAAAGGCTCTATTTTCGGCCCATTCAGTCCTGTTTAATTCATCCCACATGGACTGTACTACTACACTAGGGAGCCATGTCCAAGACCAAACTGTTTCTGGTGGAAAACAACCATTCCCATGCCAGATAAACTTCTTGAGTCAGGGCTGTTTTGCGCTGTAGTGGGAGTTTTCTGGCCAATGATGTTTGCAGCTCTGTGTGTGTGACGAACTGGGCTGGATGGAGGCTTACAGCAACCCAGTGGCCCAAAGTCAACAATGTCTGTCAAAGAACAAAAACAGCACTTTTCTGTTTCTTGCTCTGTGTGTGTGTCAAATCAAATGAAATGTTTTTGGTCACATACACGTCTTTAGCAGATGTTATTGCGGGTGTAACGAAATGCTTGTGCTTCTAGCTCGGATAGTGCAGTAATGTCTAACAAGTAATATCTAACAATTTCACAACATATACCCAATACACACAAATCTAAGTAAGGAATGAATTAAGAATATATAGAGTACTGGTCAAACGTTTGGACATACCTACTCATTCAAGGGTTTTTCTTTATTTTTACTATGTTTTACATAGTAGAATAATAGTGAAGACATCAAAACTATGAAATAACACATATGGAATCATGTAGTAACCAAAAAGTGTTAAACAAATATTTTATATTTGAGATTCTTCAAATAGCCATCCTTGATGACAGCTTTGCACACTCTTGGCATTCTCTCAACCAGCTTCACCTGGAATGCTTTTCCAACAGTCTTGAAGGAGTTCCCACATATGCTGAGCACTTGTTGGCTGCTTTTCCTTCGCTCTGCCGTCCGACTCATCCCAAACCATCTCAATTGGGTTGAGGTCGGGGGATTGTAGAGGCCAGGTCATCTGATGCAGCACTCCATCACTCTCCTTCTTGGTAAAATAGCCCTTACAGAGCCTGGAGGTGTGTTGGGTCATTGTCCTGTTGAAAAATAAATGATAGTCCCACTAAGCCCAAACCAGAAGGGATGGCGTATCGCTGCAGAATGCTGTGGTAGCCATGATGGTCAAGTGTGCCTTGAATTCTAAATAAATCACAGACAGTGTCACCAGCAAAGCACCCCCACACCATAACACCTCCTCCTCCATGCTTTGCGGTGGGAACCACACATGCGGAGATCATCCGTTCACCCACACCGCGTCTCACAAAGACACGGCAGTTTGAACCAAACATCTCAAATTTGAGATGTGTCTGTTACTTGAACTCTGTGAAGCATTTATATGGTTCTGCAATTTCTGAGGCTTGTAACTCTAATTAACTTATCCTCTTCATGTCTTAAAGTAATGATGGACTGTCGTTTCTCTTTGCTTATTTGAGCTGTTCTTGCCATAATATGGACTTGGTCTTTTACCAAATAGGGCTATCTTCTGTATACCCCCCCAACCT
This sequence comes from Coregonus lavaretus, assembly GCF_964263955.1. Classification (NCBI taxonomy): domain Eukaryota; kingdom Metazoa; phylum Chordata; class Actinopteri; order Salmoniformes; family Salmonidae; genus Coregonus; species Coregonus lavaretus. The sequence continues at coordinate 47,419,321 of NC_139998.1, forward strand.
TGTCACAACACAACTGATTGGTTCAAACGCATTAAGAAGGAAATAAATTCCACAAATTAACTTTTAAGAAGGCACACCTGTTAATTGAAATGCATTCCTCATGACTACCTCATGAAGCTGGTTGAGAGAATGCCAAGAGTGTGCAAAGCTGTCATCAAGGCAAAGGGTGGCTATTTGAAGAATCTCAAATATAATATATATTTTGATTTGTTTAACACTTTTTGGTTGCTACATGATTCCATATGTGTTATTTCATAGTTTTGATGTCTTCACTATTATTCTACAATGTAAAAAATTGCAAAAATAAAGAAAAACCCTTGAATGAGTAGGTGTGTCCAAACTTTTGACTGGTAGTGTACATATATGGATGAGCGATGTTAGAGCGGCATGGACTAAGACACAGTAGAATAGTATAGAATACTGTTAATACATATGAGCTGTAATGCTAGATATGTAAACATTATTAATCAATCAATCAATCAAATGTTATTTGCAACATCTGCCGAATACGACAGGTGTAGACCTTACAGTGAAATGTTTACTTACAATCCCTTAACCAACAATGCAGTTTTAAGAAAAAAAAGTGTTAAGTAAAAAATAGATAAATAAAAAAACAAAATAATTAAAGAGGCTAGTGTTCCATTTCTTAAAGTGGCTAGTGATTTCTAGTCTATGTCCATAGGCAGCAGCCTCTAATGTGCTAGTGATGGCTGTTTAACAGTCTGATGGCCTTGAGATAGAAGCTGTTTTTCAGTCTCTCGGTCCCAGCTTTGATGCACCTGTACTGACCTCGCCTTCTGGATGAGAGCGGGGTGAACAGGCAGTGGCTTGGGTGGTTGATGATCTTTTTGGCCTTCATGTGACATCGGGTGCTGTAGGTGTCCTGAGGGCTGGTAGTTTGCCCCCGATGATGCGTTGGGCAGACCATACCACCCTCTGGAGAGCCTTGCGGTTGCAGGCGGTACAGTTACCGTACCAGACGGTGATACAGCCCGACAGGATGCTCTCAATTGTGCATCTGTAAAAGTTTGTGAGGGTTTTAGGTGCCAAGCCACATTTCTTTAGCCTCCTGAGGGGTGTGTGTGTGTGTGTGTGTGTGTGTGTGTGTGTGTGTGTGTGTGTGTGTGTGTGTGTGTGTGTGTGTGTGTGTGTGTGTGTGTGTGTGTGTGTGTGTGTGTGTGTGTGTGCGTGCGTATGTGTGTGGGAAAGCAGCTGACAGCTTCGGTCACCACTCACCACCAAGAAACTAGCCCCCATGACAGGAAGCCGCCCACATCATATCCGTCACCTCTCTCCCCAGTCCTCTCCAAGGGCACGCTTGTTTTCCTAATTGTTATTTCAAACATTTTCCTGAGTCATTTCTCACGTGAATTGTTAATAAGACCCTGTTTTGATTTTATTTTATTTTATTTTATTTTTATGGGGAAAGTCCCTCCAGCTCACACACACCAATCCACTCACTGCTCATTGACTTCCATTACTGAAACTGTTTTCTCTCTCTCTTGCTCTCTCTCTCTCTCAATTCAATTCAATTTAATTCAAAGGGCTTTATTGGCATGGGAAACATATGTTTACATTACCAAAGCAAGTGAAACAGATAATAAACAAAAGTGAAATAAACAATAAAAATGAACAGTAAACATTACACTCACAAAAGTTCCAAAGGAATAAAGATATTTCAGATGTCATATTATGGCTATATTCAGTGTTGTAACAATGTACAAAAGGGAAAATAAATAAACATAAATAAGGGTTGTATTTACAATGGTGTTTGTTCTTCACTGGTTGCCCTTTTCTTGTGGCAACAGGTCACAAATATTGCTGCTGTGATGGCACACTGTGGTATTTCACCCCAATAGATATGGGAGTTTATCAAACTTTAAAAAAAAAAATATATATTCTTTGTGGGTCTGTGTAATCTGAGGGAAATATGTGTCCCTAATATGGTCATACATTTGGCAGGATGTTAGGAAGTGCAGCTCAATTTCCACCTCATTTTGTGGGCAGTGTGCACATAGCCTGTCCTCTCTTGAGAGCCAGGTCTGCCTACGGCGGCCTCTCTCAATAGCAAGGCTATGCTCACTGAGTCTGTACATAGTCAAAGCTATTCTGCCACTGTGTACTCTCTGTTTAGGGCCAAAGAGCATTCTACTTTGCTCAGTTAAAAATATATATATATTTCCAATATGTCAAGTAATTATATTTTTGTTTTCTCATGATTTGGTTGGGCAAATTGTGTTGCTGTCCTGGGGCTCTGTTTGTGTTTGTAAACAGAGCCCCAGGACCAGCTTGCTTAGGGGACACTTCTCCAGGTTTGTTATGGAAGGTTTGGGAATCGCTTCCTTTTAGGTGGTTGTACAATTTAACGACTCTTTTCTGGATTTTGATTATTAGCGGTTATCGGCCTAATTCTGCTCTGCATGCATTATTTGTTGTTTTACGTTGTCCCCAGACCTCACAACCATAAAGGGTAATAGGTTCAAATCAAACCAAATCACATTTTATTGGTCACATGCGCCGAATACAACAGGTGCAAACATTACAGTGAAATGCTTACTTACAGCCCTTAACCAACAGTGCTGTCCTGATTGGCGGATAGGATCGTCTAGACTCTAGAGCCGCTTACCCCTTCAAAGTAAATAAAAAAAAATACTTTACCGTAAAATGCTTACTTACGAGCCCTTCCCAATGATGCAGAATAGTAACACAAGAAGAATAAAATAAATAAACAAGAATGGAGCTATATGCAGGGAGTACCAGTACCAGATCAATGTGCAGAGGTTCGAGGTGTTTGAGGTAAATATGTACATGAAGGAAGGGAAAAGTGACTAAGCATCAGGATAGATAATAATAAGAGTAAAATAAAGAACAGAGTAGCAGCAGCAAATGATGACTGTAAAAGTGTGCATGTGTGTAATGTGTATGTATGTGTGTTTGTGTTGTGTCGGTATGCGTGTGTTTGTTATGTGTGTGTGCGGATGTAGTGTATGTCAAATCAAATCAAATCAAATTTTATTGGTCACATGCGCCGAATACAACAGGTGCAGACATTACAGTGAAATGCTTACTTACAGCCCTTAACCAACAGTGCATTTATTTTTAACAAAAAAAGTAAAAATAAAACAACAACAAAAAAAGTGTTGAGAAAAAAAGAGCAGAAGTAAAATAAAATAACAGTAGGGAGGCTATATATACAGGGGGGTACCGGTGCAGAGTCAATGTGCGGGGGCACCGGCTAGTTGAGATAGTTGAAGTAATATGTACACGTGGGTAGAGTTAAAGTGACTATGCATAAATAATTAACAGAGTAGCAGCAGCGTAAAAAGGATGGGGTGGGGGGGCAGTGCAAATAGTCCGGGTAGCCATGATTAGCTGTTCAGGAGTCTTATGGCTTGGGGGTAGAAGCTGTTGAGAAGTCTTTTGGACCTAGACTTGGCACTCCGGTACCGCTTGCCGTGCGGTAGCAGGGAGAACAGTCTATGACTAGGGTGGCTGGAGTCTTTGACAATTTTGAGGGCCTTCCTCTGACACCGCCTGGTATAGAGGTCCTGGATGGCAGGAAGCTTGGCCCCAGTGATGTACTGGGCCGTACGCACTACCCTCTGTAGTGCCTTGCGGTCGGAGGCCAAGCAGTTGCCATACCAGGCGGTGATGCAACCAGTCAGGATGCTCTCGATGGTGCAGCTGTAGAATTTTTGGAGGATCTGAGGACCCATGCCAAATATTTTCAGTCTCCTGAGGGGGAATAGGCTTTGTCGTGCCCTCTTCACGACTGTCTTGGTGTGTTTGGACCATGATAGTTCGTTGGTGATGTGGACACCAAGGAACTTGAAGCTCTCAACCTGTTCCACTACAGCCCCGTCGATGAGAATGGGGGCGTGCTCAGTCCTCTTTTTTTTCCTGTAGTCCACAATCATCTCCGTTGTCTTGGTCACGTTGAGGGAGAGGTTGTTGTCCTGGCACCACACGGCCAGGTCTCTGACCTCCTCCCTATAGGCTGTCTCATTGTTGTCGGTGATCAGGCCTACCACTGTTGTGTCGTCGGCAAACTTAATGATGGTGTTGGAGTCGTGCCTGGCCATGCAGTCATGGGTGAACAGAGAGTACAGGAGGGGACTGAGCACGCACCCCTGAGGGGCCCCCGTGTTGAGGATCAGTGTGGCAGATGTGTTGTTACTTTTTTTTTTTTTTTTTTTTTTTTGTCATTTAGCAGACGCTCTTATCCAGAGCGACTTACAGTTAGTGAACACATTTTTTTTATTTATTTTTATACTGGCCCCCCGTGGGAGTCGAACCCACAACCCTGGCGTTGCAAACGCCATGCTCTATCAACTGAGCTACATCCCTGCCGGCCATTCCCTCCCCTACCCTGGACGACACTGGGCCAATTGTGCGCCGCCCCATGGGTCTCCCGGTCGCGGCCGGCTGCGACAGAGCCTGGATTCGAACCAGGATCTCTAGTGGCACAGTTTGCACTGCGATGCAGTGCCTTAGACCACTGCGCCACTCAGGAGATACCTACCCTTACCACCTGGGGGCGGCCCGTCAGGAAGTCCAGGATCCAGTTGCAGAGGGAGGTGTTTAGTCCCAGGATCCTTAGCTTAGTGATGAGCTTAGAGGGCACTATGGTGTTGAATGCTGAGCTGTAGTCAATGAATAGCATTCTCACGTAGGTGTTCCTCTTGTCCAGGTGGGAAAGGGCAGTGTGGAGTGCAATAGAGATTGCATCATCTGTGGATCTGTTGGGGCGGTATGCAAATTGGAGTGGGTCTAGGGTTTCTGGGATAATGCTGTTGATGTGAGCCATGACCAGCCTTTCAAAGCACTTCATGGCTACAGACGTCAGTGCGACGGGTCGGTAGTCATTTAGGCAGGTTATCTTAGAGTCCTTGGGCACAGGGACTATGGTGGTCTGCTTGAAACATGTTGGTTCTATAACTGATTCAAGTATTTTTAGACAGCCTAATTGGTATGTCGATTTTTATGTTCCTTTTGATGAAATAGAAGGCCCTTCTTGCCTTGTCTCTCAGATCGTTCACAGCTTTGTGGAAGTTACCTGTGGCGCTGATGTTTAAGCCGAGGTACGTACAGTTGAAGTCGGAAGTTGAAATACACTTAGGTTGGAGTCATTAAAACTTGTTTTTCAACCACTCCACAAATTTCTTGTTAACGTTTTGGCAAGTCGGTTAGGACATCTACTTTGTGCATAACACAAGTAATTTTTCCAACAATTGTTTACAGACAGATTATTTCACTTATAATTCACTGTATCACAATACCAGTGGGTCAGAAGTTTACATACACTAAGTTGACTATGCCTTTAAACAGCTTGGAAAATTCCAAAAAATGATGTCATGGCTTTAGAAGCTTCTGATAGGCTAATTGACATCATTGGAGTCAATTGGAGGTGTACCTGTGGATGTATTTCAAGGCCTACCTTCAAACTCAGTGCCTCTTTGCTTGACATCATGGGAAAATCAAAAGAAATCAGCCAAGACCTCAGGAGAAAATGTGTAGATCTCCACAAGTCTGGATTATCCTTGGGAGTAATTTCCAAATGCCGGAAGGTACCACGTTCATCTGTAAAAACAATAGTACGCAAGTATAAACACCATGGGACCACACAGCCGTCACACCGCTCAGGAAGGAGACGCGTTCTGTCTCCTAGAGATGAACGTACTTTGGTGAGAAAAGTACAACTCAATCCCAGAACAACAGCAAAGGACCCTGTGAAGATGCTGGAGGAAACAGGTACAAAAGTATCTATATCCACAATAAAACGAGTCCTATATCGACATAACGAGAAAGGATGCTCAGCAAGGAAAAAGCCACTGCGCCAAAACTGCCATAAAAAAGACAGACTACGGTTTGCAACTGCACCTGGGGACAAAGATCTTACTTTTTGGAGAAATCTTCTCTGGTCTGATGAAACAAAAATAGAACTGTTTGGCCCTAATGTCCATCGTTATGTTCGGAGGAAAAAGGGGGGCTTGCAAGCCGAAGAACACCATCCCAACCGTGAAGCACGGGGGTGGCAGCATCATGCTGTGGGGGTGCTTTTCTGCAGGAGGGACTTCACAAAATAGATGGCATCATGAGGAAGGAAAATTATGTGGATATATTGAAGCAACATCTCAAGACATCAGTCAGGAAGTTAAAGCTTGGTTGCAAATGGGTCTCCCAAATGGACAATGACCCCAAGCATACTTCCAAAGTAGTGGCAAAATGGTTTAAGGACAACAAAGTCAAGGTATTGGAGTGGCCATCACAAAGCCCTGACCTCAATCCTATAGAACATTTGTGTGCAGAACTGAAAAAGCGTGTGCGAGCAATGAGGCCTACAAACCTGACTCAGCTACACCAGCTCTGTCAGGAGGAATGGGTCATAATTCACCCAACCTATTGTGGGAAGCTTGTGGAAGGCTACCTGAAACGTTTGACCCAAGTTAAACAATTTAAAGGCAATGCTACCAAATACTAATTGAGTGTATGTAAACTTCTGACCCACTGTGAATGTGATGAAAGAAATAAAAGCTGAAATAAATAATTATCTTTACTATTATTTTGACATTTCACATTCTTAAAATAAATTGGTGATCCTAACTGACCTAAGACAGGGAATTTTTACTAGGATTAAATTTACATTTACATTTACATTTACGTCATTTAGCAGACGCTCTTATCCAGAGCGACTTACAAATTGGTGCATTCACCTATAGCCAGTAGTACAACCACTTTACAATGTCATCAATTAAATGTCAGGAATTGTGAAAAACTGAGTTTAAATGTATTTGGCTAAGGTGTATGTGAACTTCAGACTTCAACTGTATAGCTTTTTGTGTGCTCTAGGGCAACAGTCTCTAGATGGAATTTATATTTGTGGTCCTGGCAACTGGACCATTTTTGGAACACCATTATGTTTGTCTTACTGAGATGTACTGTCAGGGCCCAGGTCTGTGCAGTAGATCTAGGTGCTTCTGTAGGCCCTCCTTGGTTGGAGACAGAAGCACCAGATCATCAGCAAACAGTAGACATTTGACTTCAGATTCTAGTAAGGTGATGCCGGATGCTGCAGACTGTTCTAGTGGCCTCGCCAATTCGTTGATATATACAGTGGGGAGAACAAGTATTTGATACACTGCCGATTTTGCAGGTTTTCCTACTTACAAAGCATGTAGAGGTCTGTAATTTTTTATCATAGGTACACCTCAACTGTGAGAGACGGAATCTAAAACAAACATCCAGAAAATCACATTGTATGATTTTTAAGTAATTCATTTGCATTTTATTGCATGACATAAGTATTTGATCACCTACCAACCAGTAAGAATTTCGGCTCTCACAGACCTGTTAGTTTTTCTTTAAGAAGCCCTCCTGTTCTCCACTCATTACCTGTATTAACTGCACCTGTTTGAACTCGTTACCTGTATAAAAGACACCTGTCCACACACTCAATCAAACAGACTCCAACCTCTCCACAATGGCCAAGACCAGAGAGCTGTGTAAGGACATCAGGGATAAAATTGTAGACCTGCACAAGGCTGGGATGGGCTACAGGACAATAGGCAAGCAGCTTGGTGAGAAGGCAACAACTGTTGGCGCAATTATTAGAAAATGGAAGAAGTTCAAGATGACGGTCAATCACCCTCAGTCTGGGGCTCCATGCAAGATCTCACCACGTGGGGCATCAATGATCACGAGGAAGGTGAGGGATCAGCCCAGAACTACATGGCAGGACCTGGTCAATGACCTGAAGAGAGCTGGGACCACAGTCTCAAAGAAAACCATTAGTAACACACTACGCCGTCATGGATTAAAATCCTGCAGCGCATGCAAGGTCCCCCTGGTCAAGCCAGCGCATGTCCAGGCCCGTCTGAAGTTTGCCAATGACCATCTGGATGATCCAGAGGAGGAATGGGAGAAGGTCATGAGGTCTGATGAGACAAAAATAGAGCTTTTTGGTCTAAACTCCACTCGCCGTGTTTGGAGGAAGAAGAAGGATGAGTACAACCCCAAGAACACCATCCCAACCGTGAAGCATGGAGGTGGAAACATCATTCTTTGGGGATGCTTTTCTGCAAAGGGGACAGGACGACTGCACCGTATTGAGGGGAGGATGGATGGGGCCATGTATCGCAAGATCTTGGCCAACAACCTCCTTCCCTCAGTAAGAGCATTGAAGATGGGTCGTGGCTGGGTCTTCCAGCATGACAACGACCCGAAGCACACAGCCAGGGCAACTAAGGAGTGGCTCCGTAAGAAGCATCTCAAGGTCCTGGAGTGGCCTAGCCACTGGATTGGGGTGATCAGTCCTTGGTTCCAAATATTGGGGAATATGCCAGAGCTGAGGATGATGTTAAAGAGATTAAGTATAGCCAATTGGAATTTGTGGTCTGTATATTTGATCATTTCATTGAGGATACCATTAACCCCACAGGCCTTTTTGGGTTGGAGGGTTTGTATGTTGTCCTGTAGTTCATTCAATGTAATTGGAGAATCCAGTGGGTACTGGTATTCTTTAATAGTTGATTCTAAGATTTGTATTTGATCATGTTTTTGCTGTTTGTTCTTTGTTGTAGAGCCAAAAATATTGGAGAAGTGGTTTATCCATACATCTACGTTTTGGATAGATAACTCTTCGTGTTGTTGTTTGTTTAGTGTGTTCCAATTTTACAAGAAGTGGTTCGATTCTATTGATTCTTCAATTACATTGAGCTCATTTCTGATGTGCTGTTCCTTCTTTTTCCGTAGTGTATTTCTGTATTGTTTTAGTGATTCACCATAGTGGAAGGCGTAGGCTCAGGTTTTCTGGGTCTCTATGTTTTTGGTTGGATAAGATTCTCAATTTCTTTCTTAGGTTTGTGCATTCTTCATCAAACCATTGGTCATTGTTGTTAATTTTCTTAGGTTGTCTGCTTGAAAAAATAAAATTGATAGGGAAGCTGAGAGGTCAAATATACTGTGTAGGTTTTCTACTGCCAAGTTTCCACCTTTAGCATTACAGTGAAATGTTTTGTCCAGGTAGTCCCCTGTAGCTCAGTTGGTAGAGCATGGCGCTTGCAACGCCAGGCTTGTGGGTTCGTTTCCCATGGGGAGCCAGTATGAAAATGTACGCACTCACTAACTGTAAGTTGCTCTGGATAAGAGCGTCTGCTAAAATGTAAATGTCTAGAAGGGATTTAATTTGTTTTTTGGTAGGTTTCTATACTACTTTCCTTCATGATTGAGAATTGCTCTGTTCAAGTAGACAGTGATTTTGTTGTGATCTGATAAGGGTGTCAGTGGGCTGGGTTGAGGTCAGTGATAAAGTAATCTACACTACTACTGCCAAGGGATGAGCTGTAGGTGTACCTACCGTAAGAGTCCCCTCGAAGCCTACCATTGACTATGTACAGAACCAGCATGCAACAGAGCTGCAGGAGTTGTGCCCTCTCTCTCCTCTCTCTCTCTCTCTCTCTCTCTCTCTCTCTCTCTCTCTCTCTCTCTCTCTCTCTCTCTCTCTCTCTCTCTCTCTCTCTCTCTCTCTCTCTCTCTCTCTCTCTCTCTCTGTCTCTCTCTCTGTCAGATTTTTTCTCACTATGGTTTCACCATATAAGGAAGAACAGTATCTCATGTGATGCACTGAGTGTTGCTTGGAGAATAAGGACTGCACTTGCCAAACAAGTGAGGGAGGGAGAAGAACGATCCCTCTCACAGAACTGGGCTGAAGTCATGTGCCCCCCTCCCTCCCTCCCTCCCCACCACACACACACCTCATACAACCAGTCCCCCGCCCCCTTCTCTTCATCACCGAGCATCTCTCTCTCTCTCTCTCTCACCCTCTCCCTCTCCCTCTCCCTCTCTCACTGAGCTCAGCGCTCGGAAATATAGTCTGACATCAGCAGGAAAATCTGACAGTGAGCTCATACATGGGAGAGCCTGCAGTCTACACCTTACACACATCTCTCTCTCTCTCTCTCTCTCGCTCTCTCGCTCTCTCGCTCTCTCGCTCTCTCGCTCTCTCGCTCTCTCTGTCAGCTGAGCTCTTTCCGGGAAGCTGGGGCGGCACTTGTCGGAAACAGAGACAGAAGAAGAAGGGTCAATGAGAGCAGAGGGAGGGAAGTAGAGAGAGAGGGAGCTAAAGGAGGGAGAGAAGGTTGGGGGAATTCATGTTAAATCAATGATCTCATGTGATCTGTGACTGTGTGCATGAGCTCACCCAAGTGCCTGGCCGAGCGCTGCCATTGGATTAAGCAGGGAGTGTGCCGGGCTGAACGAGCCAATGGGAGGAGGAGAAAGGGGGTGGAGTGAGAATGGGATGGGAGAGTGGGTGATGGGGTCATCCATGCATCATGACGGTGTGGTCACTCTCCAAGCTCCTCGTGGTTGTCTATTCCCTCTTGAAGGGAGGGGGAAAATCAGCACAAGATAAGTGGGAACCACCTGATCCACAGCCTCTCGTTAGAGCTGTCAATCAAAGCCTCCCTCTGTCTCACTGGTGTTGACACAATAGTGTCGTGGCATAGTGGCCACAACAAGCTCTCATACACAGACAAATAAAGGCTGAGTCGCTGCTAGGCCAGTGGCTATGGGAGATGGAGAGAAGACAATAGAAGTGAGGGCTATTGAAACCCATTACATTACAAGTCTAAACCACTCAGTGATACTGTTATCTCCATGACATTAGTTGTAGTACAACTCCCTCTAGTTTGCTGACTCAGTACAGATGTGGGATCTTAATTTGATTACCTTGTTGCAGGATAACTTTCCTGCAATCCTGGAAATGTAAAACTTGTATTGTATATGAGGTTTAAAAAGGCTTCTGAAGTTTGTAATTTCCACAATTTCAGACTTGATTTTCCCTTACGAAAAATGTATCAACCCCTACAAGAAATGTCCATTAATTATAAACCACATAATATTTCACATTTCCTGTTCCTGTAATTCAGTCATCAATAAATGTTAATTATGTTAAATAGATTGTGAAACCAGAGCCTGCTGGTGACACAACAGTATGGATGACTAAAAGATGGACCCCCATGTCATCATCTCGTCTGATGACGTCATCCCAGCTGATCTGACTATGGGAAGATCTCAAGTGCATACTCCTCGCGTCCTCTCTCCTTGTCTCCTTCTCAAAAACCAATTGGAGGAGAAGGTCAGAAGGGAGGGACCTCTAGCTTTATCATCTGATGGGTTTTGAGAAGGAGACGAGGAAAGCGGGGAGAGGAATGTGAGTATGCAATTGAGATCTTTCCCATGGCTACTTGTTATTATCCTGGGACTATGATGACTATGAGTAATACAAGGTCTTTCATGTCACATGTTGAGACAGATAATTGATGCTACTTTCTTCTACTTTAAAGAAGACACTTAATATTATTAGTAGATGTAACTTTCTATACTTTAGAGTAAAAAAACTTGAACACAAATAAAGTCCAGGGAATTAATAATAGCCATAAAAATGTGTTGGATTTACTGTCACACAAATATTTAGTAAACCCAACATATTAGTGTTTAAAACATGCTAAATGTTTAAGATTGTTTAATGTATTTGATCCTTTGCCATTTTAACCCACTTTGGCAGGCATTGTCGAGCGCAGTGCTCAGTTCACCAGCAGTAGCCTACCGGGAGGTAGAATTGTAAGCCTTGCATGATGCTGAATTTGCCTCTGTCATTAAGATTGGTGATGGTGGGATTGGGTGATCTGATCGTTGAACATAAATTTGCCTGACGGTTTTGTTTTCCGTTCATCATTATCCACTACACATCATGGCACAACAAGCTGCTTAATACTAATATGGAAATATACTTTTCTTTTTTCAAACATGCATACAACATTGTGTAAAAGAATCATAAAGTTAAAAAATATATATAATTACTAACAATCCTCTAAAAATGGGCAAGTTGTTGCAAGAATGTAAAATTATTAAGTTGAGAAAATTATGATTATTATAAAAATTTACTCAATTTATGAAAATGTAGTAAGTTAAACCACTACATTTTCTCTTTGGTAATCTTCATAATTATAAAAGAAGAAAAAAAACAAATCATTGAAACGACTATGATGACTATGACTCTATGACTTTTTACAGTGCAGGGAGATTTGATAGTCTGGTAGAATGACTGCAATGGTTTCTTTGTGATGTTAAGTAAGACTTATTTTGAGGCTGGATGTTCTATATTGAGCGACCATGAGGGAGAGAGACTTATGAAAGCTTTTATGAATAGCCAGACTGTTGGGTTGGCCTGTGGTAAGGAGCTTTGCATTTCTGTCCGACACTGGGGCAGGTTGAGCCAGGGCACTGGAGAACACACGAAGAAGCACACACACAGACACACTCATACGGACGTACTTATGGACAGACAGACATGCATACAGACACAGAGGAACACACATGAAAGTACCTATGACTTCACAAGGCAAACTTGCTGATTTGCTTCCAAAGACTTGCGAAGTATGCCATTTAGTATTGTGTAGACGGCTAGAGAGAGACATACATAAATAAATAAGGAAAGAAAGAGGGAGTTAGAGTAGACAGAGGGAAAAAGAGAGGAGGAAAGGTGGCCAAGGAACACCACAGTCTGTGCAGATGATTGGAAAACAATTGCCAATTCCCAGCCGCTGGCCAGACTTCGCTACTGTCTAGGATCTTTCTGCCAATATAGCCGCTAGGAAAGACGATATGGACCAAATCCTAAATCGAAAGACATGACATCAACAACATCACAGGGCTCAATTCATTTGAATCCAGACCGGGAATGAGCTTGGAAAATTCCAGAAAATTATGTCATGGCTTTAGAAGCTTCTGATAGGTTAATTGACATAATTTGAGTCAATTGGAGGTGTACCTGTGGATGTATTTCAAGGCCTACCTTCAAACTCAGTGCCTCTTTGCTTGACATCATGGGAAAATCAAAATAAATCAGCCAAGATCTCAGAAAAAGAATTGTAGACCTCCACTAGTCTGGTTCATCCCTGGGAGCAATTTCCAAACGCCTGAAGGTACCACGTTCATCTGTACAAACAATATTACCGAGGACAGAAATGATTAAATATTAAAGCATTAGACCTATCACTAAAAGCTTCAGTCATACAAAAGTTAAACTTAAATCCGAACTGGTTCTCTAGCAAATTAGTAAGATTGTCTCACCCAATGTTCAAGAATGGCCTTTTTCCCTTTCTTCAGATTACAACCTCTCACTTTAAGTTATTTGAAAAGGAAATAATCTCCCAAATATCACTATTTCTAAAAAATTCTTGCTACCAATAGAATGTTATTTATATGGGGGATACAATCTTCCCAGCTCTGCAGATTTTGCTGCGAAGAGACAGAATCATTAGATCATTTGTTTTGGTACTGTCCATTTGTAGCTTCTTTTTGGACACAGGTCCAGGAATGGCTAAAGGATTGCAATATTTACCTGGAGCTAACCCTGCAGATAGCACTACTGGGTGATCTGAAAAGTCATAGTCAATCGATCAATAATATAATAATACTTTTAGCAAAAATGTTTATTTTCAATTTACGATCTGTAGAAACAATGAGAATAGAAAGGTTCAGAACTTTTGTAAAACATCACAGTACAGTTGAAAAATATATGGCAAATAGAAATCCAATATGGCTGGTGTTAAGAGATAGATGGGAGGTGTTGAATGGAGCTGAAGGATGGGACTAATAACAACAACTAATAACAACAAAATAAGTAATGTAAAGCATACTGTGTCCATAATAAGTATATAGGTTATAGGTTGAGAGCGTTTGTGAAAGAGCACAGTTAGAAAAATATGGCATATAGAAGCAAACCAGATGGACATCATGAAAATGATCGGAGGAAGTTCAGGAGTAAAAACAAACAAAATATAATTATGGTAGAATTTGACTGTGTCCATAAAATGTATATAGTATGTATGGGCTGGAAGTAGAGGCCTAAGCGTTGTTGTTCACTAGTTTACTCCAATTGGGGAAGGGGTGGTGGGGTTGAAAAGTAATGAAGGGAAATATAATTTAAAAAAGGATATGTGTGTGTGTATGGATGTATGTATATATATATATATATGTGTGTGTATGTGTGTGTATGTATGTGTATATGTGTATATGTGTATGTATATGTATATGTGTGTGTGTGTGTGTGTGTGTGTATATATATATATATATATATATATATATATATATATATATATATATATATATATATATATATATATATATATAAATCTTTGGAGGGAGTTGAAAGTCCGTGTTACCCAGCGACAGCCCCAAAACATCACTGCTCTAGAGGAGATCTGCATGGAGGAATGGGCAAAAATACCAGCAACAGTGTGTGAAAACCTTGTGAAGACTTACAGAAAACGTTTGACCTGTGTCATTGCCAACAAAGGGTATATAACAAAGTATTGAGAAACTTTTGTTATTGACCAAATACTTATTTTCCACCATAATTTGCAAATACATTCATAAAAAACCCTACAATGTGATTTTCTGGAAAAAAAATTCTCATTTTGTCTGTCTGACGTGTACCTATGATGAATATTACAGGCCTCTCTCATCTTTTTAAGTGGGAGAACTTGCACAATTGGTGGCTGACTAAATACTTTTTTCCCCCACTGTAGCAACCCAAAACAACTGATTTTACTTCCTCTCAGCGAGCAGCAAAGATCTAAACTGGCAGACAGACAACATCCTATAGCCTTCTAATGATCAGAGATCATCATCCTGTTCTATAGTCAAATACAGTATGTGTTTTAAACCTCTAGGGCAGGTGTGTTAAACTCATTCCATGGAGGGCCTACACTCTTAGAAAAAAGGGTTCCAAAAGGGTTCTTCGGCTGTTCCCATAGGAGAACCCTTTTGGTTTCAGGTAGGACCCTTTTTGGTTCCAGGTAGAACTCTTTTGGGTTCCATGTAGAACCCTCTGTGAAAAGGGTTTTACATGAAACCCAAAAGGGTTATACCTGGAACCAAAACTGTTCTACCCGGAACCAAAAATAGTTATTCAAAGGGTTATCCTATGGGGACAGCCGGATAACCATTTTAGGTTCTAGATAGCTCCTTCTTGATCTAAGAGTGTAGTGTCTGCTGGTTTTAGGTTTTTCTTTCATTAAGCCCTAGACAAACAGGTGGGGGGAGTTCCTTACTAATCAGTGACCTTAATTCATCAATCAAGTACAAGGGAGGAGCGAAAACCCGCAGACACTTGGCCCTTCGTGGAATGAGTTCGACACAAGCTCTAGAGTAAGAGAAGATAGCCTGGTCCCAGATCCGCAATGCAACACAAACAGATCTGAAACCAGGCTAAAGGGAAGGAAGCTATTCAACAAAACCCATCGAAACCACCTAGAGGGATGAATATTTACTTGATTTGCAACTTTTCCCAAAATATTTCTCCCATTGAAATATATGTAAGCTGCATGTAAAAGTCTGAGTTACATGCACCTACATCTCAACATCTCAAGTTGGTATTCGGGCCTTAATGCTCAATATTTCAACATGCAATAGACAGTCAGTGCTCCTTAGGTGAGCGAACATGTTGATTCCCATGTCAACAGCAATTGTTCAAGCAGCATTTCGATTTGCAGAAAGGAGATGTTTTTTCCCCATTGAAAAGCTGAGCTAGCAAGGCTATATTGTGCTAGCACACAAAGCTAGGAGAATAACAATTTGATTTGTGCAGACATTCTCAGGCTACAGGAGAAAAACAGAATGTGGTAACCACAGAAATCAACTAAATTAAAGTTTCTTCAGTGGCTAGATAATGAGTCGTGCAATGTCATTTCAGCAAGCCATGACTATTCAGGCAACTGTTTGCTTTTTAAGCATATTTTCAAAAAGCTACCCATAACACCCACCATCTCAGATTGTTCTAAAAGCGACTTCAATTGCTAATTTCTATGAACAGGGAAAAAATAAACATCATCATATTCACAGGGAAAACATTACTGACATTAATTTGACTCTTCGGCTCACAGCAGGAAAATAATCCTACAGCAACAGGAATTGTTAGGTGGATTATATATAATTACAAGCCTTTTAAACCTTGAATACACTACAATATGCATGTCCTGCTGTGCTGGAAAATTCTCTGCGACAACAGAGTGATCAAATTAAGATAGCAGATCTGTACATAGTACGAAGAAGCAATAATCCAAGCTGCAGCTCCATACTACTTGACAGACATAGAGAACCGATACTGTATACTGGTTGTTGGGGTGGGTTGGCATGGGGTGTGGTGGGTTTGTGTGTGGCTTTTGATAATTTTATTGAATTCCTCATGTCTGACTCATTGTTAGGAACAATTTTGGTCCAAATGGATGTTAGATACTATATATTTGGAGATATTGACAATTATATGAATACTATAAATTAAAATGACCAATTTGGGTGCAATCAATCAGCTTAATTTGTCAGAGATCAAATTATATTTTTAAACATTTATGTTTCAGGAATGCTACAGAAACAATTTCAGCACAATCTGAGATGGTGGATGTCGAAATCCTCTTCCTTGTGCTTTTTGAGGTGGAACGACCCTGATGTGAACTGCTGAATAGCAAAACAAGCTCATCAATTCAAAGAGTGACTTCTAACAACACAAAACAGATCGAGTTGCAGCCAGAAGTGTTGACCTGTACAAAATCTCAGCGATTCTTAGGCGTCCCATCAGATGCCTGAGATAATACCTCCGTTATTTAACACGGGGGCGACTCCCGTGTAAACAGGCTTGGTATTGGGCCGCCACTTTCCCAGGCCTCTCCCTGACTGACTCCCTTTTCTCTCTCTCCCGCTGTGTCTCCCTCTCTCCTCATCCCTTTCTCACAACTCCTAGTCATGTGATACTGGGCACCCTGCCTGCTCCCCCTCCCCCCCCCCCCCACACACACACACACACACACAGACACACACCCTCAAAAGGCTGTTTTTGGGAGAATCGGGAATGGAATCCCGAAAGACTGAAAGGAATGTTGTTTCAACATCGACAGTCAGGAAAAAGAGAGAATCTTTCTCTCACGAGATATGACTATTTGTTTTCCCGTCATAGCCATCACTGGAGTTTCCCCCTAATAACATTAGGAAGAGTTGTTATGCATGACTGACTTGACACCCTGTGTGGAATCCCCACTAGAGAGGTCAAAGCTACAGTCAAGGCTGCAGATGTTTTGAGTTGGTGAAAGCTGATTTGCTTTCTCATGTTTTTGGATTGGATTGAATGAAGGAGAGCGAGGGTGTTCAAATCAATCTGCAGTGGAGTTCCGCATGTTGTGGCTGTGACCAAACACATGCACACACACACACACACACACACACACACACACACACACACACACACACAATGCAACTTGATCTCATGGTTTTACCAATTTTACTTCAGATTCCGATGTTTGACCACGTTTCTCCAAACAATAAAATGTTGACGGTTAAGTTTGGGATAGGGTTACGGTTACAACAGAAACAACTTGCCGGTTACGTTTAGGCATTAAGTCCAAATGGTTAAGGTAAGGGTTAAGGTTTGGGATAGGGTGAAAAAAATTATAAGTACCTAGCACTGTGATTGAATATAATAAATAATAATAATATGCCATTTAGCAGACGCTTTTATCCAAAGCGACTTACAGTCATGCGTGCATACATTTTTGTGTATGGGTGGTCCCGGGGATCGAACCCACTACCTTGGCGTTACAAGCGCCGTGCTCTACCAGCTGAGCTACAGAGGACCATGCATATAGCTTACACCCATCCACCATCTCCGTCCACACCGTCCTAGCAAACCGCAAAACTAGTTGATGGTAATAGCGCTCACCGTTGCGCCTAGTGGCCGGTTTTTAAGTAATTTCCCGACGTCCTGGGTACCTGGACGGACGTCGAATTTCATCTTGGATCTTGAGCGACCTGGCTGCACACACACACATGGATCTGTGTGTGGCAGGAAGCCCTAAATGTGTCCAAACAGCAGAGGGACAGGCCGGTCACACACACAGTCACACACAGTCACACACACACAATCACACACACAGTCACAAACAAACAAAGGCAATCTGTCTCGCATTAAGCACAGTGAAAGAGGTGGACGAGGGACACTACTCTATAACCCCCCTCCTCCCCTCCTTTCACCCCACCAGTCTCCATCCCTCCCCCAGGCCATTCAGCTCTGATACCGCTCTTCCCCCTCCCTCCTTCCTACTCTATAACCCCCCTCCTCCCCTCCTTCCACCCCACCAGTCTCCATCCCTCCCCCAGGCCATTCAGCTCTGATACCCCTCTTCCCCGCTCCCTCTCTTCATGGTTCTGTTGAAGTTGGTCTGGCTTGTATGTGCTGCCGCCTTGGCAAAAACCACATCCTCCCTATTGGACATATCAGCACTCCCTCATTCTTATCCAGTGTGTGTGTGTGTCTGTGTGTGTCTGTGTCTGTGTCTGTGTCTGTGTGTGTGTGTGTGTGTGTGTGTGTGTGTGTGTGTGTGTGTGTGTGTGTGTGTGTGTGTGTGTGTGTGTGTGTGTGTGTGTGTGTGTGTGTGTGTGTGTGTGTGTGTGTGTGTGTGTGTGTGTGTGTGTGTGTGTGTGTGCGTGCGTGTATGGGTGCGTGCATTTGTGTGTGTGTGCGTGCGTGCGTGTATGGTGTGAGTCACTCCCCGCAATTAGCACTGCGTGGCGTTCTTGATAACCTCTTTGTTCCATTAAAGCTCAATGAGTGTTACAGTATTCTAGTAGTCTATATGCCCATTACCCCTCAATGAGAAGGAGACCACACAGAGCCATGTGGGCACAGACCACGGCATGGAGATAAAAGGACAGGGAGGGGAGGAGAAATGTTAACAGTGCATAGCCTTGAACAAGCACCACCATCAAAGATGACTGAGGTTAAAACAAGAAATAGACCTTGATGGACAACATGAAGTAGAAAACGTATATATAGTATTTAGTAGTATCACAGTGAATGAGCTATCTTTGTGGCAAATGTAGTGCTAACAACATATACAGTAGGATTGTATTTTCAGGTTCTCTCTTGCAAAATGATATTTGATCTCAGCAAACTATGCTGTTCAATAAAGATTTAACAGATTATAGTCTGACTTAAAAAAAACTAAAACCTAGCAAATACACAGTCACCATATGAAAGTGCTTAGAATGATCCAATTACCATATCGCACGCAAAATATGAGTGTTTTCTAAGTCACCACAAGTTATTTTACCATTAGAGAAGTAACAGAGTATCTTCCCACGTCTCTTGCAGGGAGCAGAAGGAGAGCGGGAGGGAAGAAAAGAGGGAGGGAGAGAAGGAGGGGGAAGACTCCTTCCCAGTGGACATATGATTGGGAGCAGAAACCTGTTGAACCTGGTGAGGAGAGAGAGAGACAGGTAGAGAGAGAGAGACATGTAGAGAGAGAGAGACATATACAGCAGGACAGACCAAGAGAGACATGTAGAGAGAGAGAGAGAGACAGATAGAGAGAGAGACATGTAGAAAGAGACAGATACCGCAGGACAGAATGAGTGAGACAGGTAGAGAGAGAGACAGGTAGAGAGAGAGAGACATGTAGAGAGAGACAGGTAGAGAGAGACAAGTACAGCAGGACAGACCAAGAGAGACATGTAGAGAGAGACATGTAGAGAGAGAGAGAGACAGGTAGAAAGAGAGAGACAAGTACAGCAGGACAGACCGAGAGAGACAGGTAGAGCGAGAGAGACAGGTACACAGGACAGACCAAGAGAGACATGTAGAGAGAGACAGGTAGAGAGAGAGAGAGAGGTAGAGAGAGACAGGTACAGCAGGACAGACCGAGAGAGACATGTAGAGAGAGAAAGTTAGAGAGAGATACAGGTACAGAAAGACAGACCAAGAGAGACATGTAGAGAGAGACAGGTAAAGACAGAGAGACAGGTACAGAAAGACAGACCAAGAGAGACATGTAGAGAGAGACAGGTACAGCAATACAGACCGAGAGAGACATGTAGAGAGAGACAGGTACAGCAAGACAGAACGAGAGAGACAAGTAGAGAGAGACAGGTAGAGAGAGAGAGAAGGGCACATCAGGACAGACCGAGAGAGACATGTAGAGAGAGACAGGTAGAGAGAGAGAGAGACAGGTAGAGAGAGAGACATGTAGAAAGAGACAGGTACCGCAGGACAGAACGAGTGAGACAGGTAGAGAGAGAGAGACAGGTAGAGAGAGAGAGACATGTAGAGAGAGACAGGGAGAGAGAGAGAGAGAGTTAGAGAGAGAGAGACAGGTACAGCAGGACAGACCGAGAGAGACAGGTAGAGCGAGAGAGACAGGTACACAGGACAGACCAAGAGAGACATGTAGAGAGAGACAGGTAGAGAGAGAGAGACAGGTAGAGAGAGACAGGTACAGCAGGACAGACAGAGAGACAGGTAGAGATAGACAGGTACAGCAGGACAGACCGAGAGAGACATGTAGAGAGAGACAGTTAGAGAGAGAAAGACATGTACAGAAAGACAGACCAAGAGAGACATGTAGAGAGAGACAGGTAAAGACAGAGAAACAGGTACAGAAAGACAGAACAAGAGAGACATGTAGAGAGAGACAGGTAAAGACAGAGAAACAGGTACAGAAAGACAGACCAAGAGAGACATGTAGAGAGAGACAGGTACAGCAAGACAGACCGAGAGAGACATGTAGAGAGAGACAGGTACAGCAAGACAGACCGAGAGAGACATGTAGAGAGAGACAGTTAGAGAGAGAGAGACATGTACCGCAGGACAGACCAAGAGAGACATGTAGAGAGAGACAGGTACAGCAAGACAGAACGAGAGAGACAAGTAGAGAGAGACAGGTAGAGAGAGAGAGACGGGCACATCAGGATAGACCAAGAGAGACATGTAGAGAGACACATGTAGAGAGAGACAGGTACAGAAAGACAGACCAAGAGAGACATGTAGAGAGAGACAGGTACAGCAAGATAGACCGAGAGTGACATGTAGAGAGAGACAGGTACAGCAAGACAGACCGAGAGAGACATGTAGAGAGAGACAGGTACAGCAAGACAGACCAAGAGAGACATGTAGAGAGAGACATGTATAGAGAGAGACAGGTATAGCAAGATAGACCGAGAGAGATGTAGAGAGAGACATGTAGAGAGAGACAGGTACAGCAAGACAGACTGAGAGAGATAAGTATAGAGACAGGTACAGCAAGACAGACCGAGAGAGACCTGTAGAGAGAGCAAAATAGACTGAAAGAGACATGTAGAGAGAGACAGGTACAGCAAGACAGAACGAGAGAGACATGTAGAGAGAGACAGGTAGAGAGAGAGAGACAGGTAGAGAGAGAGAGACAGGTACGGCAGGACAGACAAAGAGAGACATGTAGAGAGAGACAGGTACAGCAAGACAGACCAAGAGAGACATGTAGAGAGAGACAGGTACAGCAAGACAGACCAAGAGAGACATGTAGAGAGAGACAGGCGCAGCAAGACAGACCGAGAGAGACATGTAGAGAGAGACAGGTACAGCAAGACAGACCCAGAAAGACATGTAGAGAGAGACAGGTAGAGCAAGACAGACCGAGAGAGACATGTAGAGAGAGACAGGTGCAGCGAGACAGAGTGAGAGAGACATGTAGAGGGAGACAGTTAGAGAGAGAGAGACCAAGAGAGACATGTAGAGTGAGACAGGCACAGCAAGACAGAACGAGAGAGACATGTAGAGAGAGACATGTAGAGAGAGACAGGTAGAGAGAGAGTGACAAGTACAAAAAGACAGACAGAGAGAGACATGTAGAGAGCGACAGGTACAGCAAGACAGACCAAGAGAGACATTTAGAGAGAGACAGGTACATCAGGACAGACCGAGCGAAACATGTAGAGAGAGACATTTAGAGGGAGACAGGTACAGCAAGACAGAACGAGAGAGACATGTAGAGAGACATATGTAGAGAGAGACAGGTAGAGAGAGAGTGACAAGTACAGCAAGACAGACTGAGAGAGACATGTAGAGAGAGACAGGTACAGCAAGACAGACCGAGAGAGACATGTAGAGAGAGACAGGTACAGCAAGACAGACCGAGAGAGACATGTAGAGAGAGACAGTTAGAGAGAGAGAGACATGTACCGCAGGACAGACCAAGAGAGACATGTAGAGAGAGACAGGTACAGCAAGACAGAACGAGAGAGACAAGTAGAGAGAGACAGGTAGAGAGAGAGAGACGGGCACATCAGGACAGACCAAGAGAGACATGTAGAGAGACACATGTAGAGAGAGACAGGTACAGAAAGACAGACCAAGAGAGACATGTAGAGAGAGACAGGTACAGCAAGATAGACCGAGAGTGACATGTAGAGAGAGACAGGTACAGCAAGACAGACCGAGAGAGACATGTAGAGAGAGACAGGTACAGCAAGACAGACCAAGAGAGACATGTAGAGAGAGACATGTATAGAGAGAGACAGGTATAGCAAGATAGACCGAGAGAGATGTAGAGAGAGACATGTAGAGAGAGACAGGTACAGCAAGACAGACTGAGAGAGATAAGTATAGAGACAGGTACAGCAAGACAGAACGAGAGAGAAATGTAGAGAGAGACAGGTAGAGAGAGAGAGAAAGACAGGTACATCCGGACAGACCGAGAGAGACATGTAGAGAGAGACAGGTACAGCAAGACAGACCGAGAGAGACATGTAGAGCGAGACATGTATAGAGAGAGACAGGTATAGCAAGATAGACCGAGAGCGACTTGTAGAGAGAGACATGTAGAGAGAGAGACAGGTACAGCAAGATAGACCGATAGAGACATGTAGAGAGAGACATGTAGAGAGAGACAGGTACAGCAAGACAGACCAAGAGAGACATGTAGAGAGAGACAGGTACAGCAAGACAGACTGAGAGAGACATGTAGAGAGAGACAGGTATAGAGAGAGACAGGTACAGCGAGACAGACTGAGAGAGACATGTAGAGAGACAGGTACAGCAAGACAGACCAAGAGAGACATGTAGAGAGAGACAGGTACAGCAAGACAGACTGAGAGAGACATATAGAGAGAGACAGGTATAGAGAGAGACAGGTACAGCAAGACAGACCGAGAGAGACCTGTAGAGAGAGCAAAATAGACTGAAAGAGACATGTAGAGAGAGACAGGTACAGCAAGACAGAACGAGAGAGACAGGTAGAGAGAGAGAGACAGGTAGAGAGAGAGAGACAGGAACGGCAGGACAGACAAAGAGAGACATGTAGAGAGAGACAGGTACAGCAAGACAAACCAAGAGAGACATGTAGAGAGAGACAGGTACAGCAAGATAGACCAAGAGAGACATGTAGAGAGAGACAGGCGCAGCAAGACAGACCGAGAGAGACATGTAGAGAGAGACAGGTACAGCAAGACAGACCCAGAAAGACATGTAGAGATAGACAGGTAGAGCAAGACAGACCGAGAGAGACATGTAGAGGGAGACAGGTGCAGCGAGACAGAGTGAGAGAGACATGTAGAGGGAGACAGTTAGAGAGAGAGAGACCAAGAGAGACATGTAGAGTGAGACAGGCACAGCAAGACAGAATGAGAGAGACATGTAGAGAGAGACATGTAGAGAGAGACAGGTAGAGAGAGAGTGACAAGTACAAAAAGACAGACCGAGAGAGACATGTAGAGAGCGACAGGTACAGCAAGACAGACCAAGAGAGACATTTAGAGAGAGACAGGTACATCAGGACAGACCGAGCGAAACATGTAGAGAGAGACATTTAGAGGGAGACAGGTACAGCAAGACAGAACGAGAGAGACATGTAGAGAGACATATGTAGAGAGAGACAGGTAGAGAGAGAGTGACAAGTACAGCAAGACAGACTGAGAGAGACATGTAGAGAGAGACAGCTACAGCAAGACAGACCGAGAGAGACATATAGAGAGAGAAAGGTACAGCAAGACAGACCAAGAGAGACATGTAGAGACAGACAGGTACAGCAGGACAGACCGAGAGAGACACGTAGAGAGAGACAGGTACAGCAAGACAGACCGACAGAGATATGTAGAGAGAGACAGGTATAGCAAGACAGACCAAGAGAGACATGTAGAGAGAGACATGTAGAGAGAGACAGGGGCAGCAGGACAGACTGAGAGAGACACGTAGAGAGAGACAGGGGCAGCAAGATAGTCCAAGAGAGACATGTAGAGAGAGACAGGTAGAGAGAGAGAGACAAGAACAGCAGGACAGATTCAGAAATACATGTAGAGAGAGACAGGTACAGCAAGACAGACCGAGAGAGACATGTAGAAAGAGACATGTAGAGAGAGACAGGTACAGCAAGACAGACCGAGAGAGACATGTAGAGAGAGAGACAGGTACAGCAAGATAGAAAAAGAGAGACATGTAGAGAAGACAGGTACAGCAAGATAGACCAAGAGAGACATGTAGAGAGAGACAAGTACAGCAAGACAGACCGAGAGAGAAATGTAGAGAGAGACAGTTACAGCAAGACAGACCCAGAAAGGCAAGTAGAGAGAGACAGGTACAGCAAGACAGACCGAGAGAGACATGTAGAGATAGACTGGTTCAGCAAGACAGACCAAGAGAGACATGTAGAAAGAGACAGGTAGAGAGAGAGAGACAGGTACAGCAGGACAGACCGAGAGACAGGTAGAGATAGACAGGTACAGCAGGACAGACCGAGAGATACATGTAGAGAGAGACAGTTAGAGAGAGAAAGACATGTACAGAAAGACAGACCAAGAGAGACATGTAGAGAGAGACAGGTAAAGACAGAGAAACAGGTACAGAAAGACAGAACAAGAGAGACATGTAGAGAGAGACAGGTAAAGACAGAGAGACAGGTACAGAAAGACAGACCAAGAGAGACATGTAGAGAGAGACAGGTACAGCAAGACAGACCGAGAGAGAAATGTAGAGAGAGACAGGTACAGCAAGACAGACCGAGAGAGACATGTAGAGAGAGACAGTTAGAGAGAGAGAGAGACATGTACCGCAGGACAGACCAAGAGAGACATGTAGAAAGAGACAGGTACAGCAAGACAGAACGAGATAGACAAGTAGAGAGAGACAGGTAGAGAGAGAGACAGGTACATCAGAACAGACCGAGAGAGACATGTAGAGAGAGACAGGTACAGCAAGATAGACCGAAACAGACATGTAGAGAGAGACATGTATAGAGAGAGACAGGTATAGCAAGAGAGACCGAGAGAGACATGTAGAGAGAGACATGTAGAGAGAAACATGTACAGTAAGATAGTCCGAGAGAGATGTAGAGAGAGACATGTAGAGAGAGACAGGTACAGCAAGACAGACCGAGAGAGACATGTAGAGAGAGACTTGTATAGAGAGAGACAGGTATAGCAAGATAGACCGAGAGAGACATGTAGAGAGAGACATGTAGAGAGAGAAAGGTACAGTAAGATAGACCGAGAGAGACATGTAGAGAGAGATATGTAGAGAGAGACAGGTACAGCAAGACAGACCAAGAGAGACATGTAGAGAGAGACAGGTACAGCAAGACAGACTGAGAGAGACATGTAGAGAGAGACAGGTATAGAGAGAGACAGGTATAGCAAGACAGACCGAGAGAGACATGTAGAGAGAGACATTTAGAGAGAGACAGGTACAGCAAGATAGGCCGAGAGAAACATGTAGAGAGAGACATGTAGAGAGAGATAGGTACAGCAAAACAGACCAAGAGAGACATGTAGAGAGAGACAGGTACAGCAAGACAGACTGAGAGAGACATGTAGAGAGAGACAGGTATAGAGAGAGACAGGTACAGCAAGACAGACCGAGAGAGACCTGTAGAGAGAGCAAAATAGACTGAAAGAGACATGTAGAGAGAGACAGGTACAGCAAGACAGAACGAGAGAGACATGTAGAGAGAGACAGGTAGAGAGAGAGAGACAGTTAGAGAGAGAGACAGGTACGGCAGGACAGACAAAGAGAGACATGTAGAGAGAGACAGGTACAGCAAGACAGAACGAGAGAGACATGTAGAGAGAGACATGTAGAGAGAGACAAGTAGAGAGAGAGTGACAAGTACAGCAAGACAGACCGAGAGAGACATGTAGACAGAGACAGGTACAGCAAGACAGACCAAGAGAGACATTTAGAGAGAGACAGGTAAATCAGGACAGAACGAGCGAGACTTGTAGAGAGAGAAAGTTACAGCAAGACAAAACGAGAGAGACATGTAGAGAGAGACAGGTACAGCAAGACAGACCAAGAGAGACATGTAGAGCGAGACATGTAGAGAGAGACAGGTACAGCAGGACACACCGAGAGAGACATGTAGAGAGAGACAGGTACAGCAAGACAGACTGAGACAGACATGTAGAGAGAGACAGGTATAGAGAGAGACAGGTACAGCAAGACAGACCGAGAGAGACCTGTAGAGAGAGCAATACAGACCGAAAGAGACATGTAGAGAGAGACAGGTACAGCAAGACAGAACGAGAGAGACATATAGAGAGAGACAGGTAGAGAGAGAGAGAGACAGGTAGAGAGAGACAGGTACAGCAAGACAGAACGAGAGAGACATATAGAGAGAGACAGGTACAGCAGGACAGACCGAGAGAGACACGTAGAGAGAGACAGGTACAGCAAGACAGACCGACAGAGATATGTAGAGAGAGACAGGTACAGCAAGACAGACCAAGAGAGACATGTAGAGAGAGACATGTAGAGAGAGACAGGGGCAGCAGGACAGACTGAGAGAGACATGTAGAGAGAGACAGGGGCAGCAAGATAGTCCAAGAGAGACATGTAGAGAGAGACAGGGGCAGCAAGATAGTCCAAGAGAGACATGTAGAGAGAGACAGGTAGAGAGAGAGAGACAGGTAGAGAGAGAGAGAGACAGGTACAGCAGGACAGACAAACATGTAGAGAGAGACAGGTACAGCAAGATAGACCAAGAGAGACATGGAGAAAGAGACATGTAGAGAGAGACAGGTACAGCAAGACAGAACGAGAGAGACATGTAGAGAGAGACAGATACAGCAAGACAGACTGAGAGAGACATGTAGAGAGAGACAGGTAGAGAGAGAGACAGGTATAGCAAGATAGACCGAGAGAGACATTTAGAGAGAGACAGGTAGAGAGAGAGAGAGACAGGTAGAGAGAGACAGGTACAGCAAGACAGAACGAGGGAGACATGTAGAGAGAGACATGTAGAGAGAGACATGTAGAGAGAGACAGGTAGAGAGAGAGTGACAAGTACAAAAAGACAGACCGAGAGAGACATGTAGAGAGAGACAGGTACAGCAAGACAGACCAAGAGAGACATTTAGAGAGAGACAGGTACATCAGGACAGACCAAGAGAGACATGTAGAAAGAGACATGTAGAGAGAGACAGGTACAGCAAGACAGACTGAGAGAGACATGTAGAGAGAGAGACAGGTACAGCAAGATAGACAAAGAGAGACATGTAGAGAGAGACAGGTACAGCAAGACAGACCAAGAGAGACATGTAGAGAGAGACAGGTACAGCAAGACAGACAGAGAGAGACATGTAGAGAGAGACAGGTACAGCAAGACAGACCGAGAGAGACATGTAGAGTGAGACAGGTACTGCAAGACAGACCATGAGAGACATGTAGAGAGAGACAGGTACATTAAGACAGACCAAGAGAGACATGTAGAGAGAGACAGGTGCAGCAAGACAGACCGAGAGAGACATGAAGAAAGAGACATGTAGAGAGAGACAGGTACAGCAAGACAGACCGAGAGAGACATGTAGAGAGAGACAGGTACAGCAAGATAGACCAAGAGAGACATGTAGAAAGAGACATGTAGAGAGAGACAGGTACAGCAAGACAGACCGAGAGAGACATGTAGAGAGAGAGACAGGTACAGCAAGATAGACAAAGAGAGACATGTAGAGAGAGACAGGTACAGCAAGACAGACCAAGAGAGACATGTAGAGAGAGACAGGTACAGCAAGACAGACCAAGAGAGACATGTAGAGAGAGACAGGTACAATAAGACAGACCCAGAAAGACATGTAGAGAAAGACAGGTACAGCAAGACAGACCGAGAGAGACATGTAGAGTGAGACAGGTACAGCAAGATAGACCGAGAGAGACATGTAGAGAGAGACAGGTACAGCAAGACAGACCCAGAAAGACATGTAGAGAGAGACAGGTACAGCAAGACGGACCGAGAGAGACATGTAGAGAGAGACAGGTACAGCAAGATAGACCGAGAGAGACATGTAGAGAGAGACAGGTACAGCAAGACAGACCGAGAGAGACATGTAGAGATAGACAGGTACAGTAAGATAGACCGAGAGAGACATGTAGAGAGAGACAGGTACAGCAAGACAGACTGAGAGAGACATGTAAAGAGATACAGGTTTAGCAAGACAGACCAAGAGAGACATGTAGAGAGAGACAGTTAGAGAGAGAGAGACCAAGAGAGACATTTAGAGAGAGATAGGTACAGCAAGACAGACCAAGAGAGACATGTAGAGAGAGACAGATACAGCAAGACAGACCAAGGGAGACATGTAGAAAGAGACAGGTAAAGAGAGAGAGACAGGAACAGCAGGAAAGATCCAGAAAGACATGTAGAGAGAGACAGGTACAGCAAGACAGACCGAGAGAGACATGTAGATAGAGACATGTAGAGAGAGACAGGTACAGCAAGACAGACCGAGAGAGACATGTAGAGAGAGAGACAGGTACAGCAACCTATTTTGTTGCATTACAACCTGTAATTTAAATGGTTTTTTATTTGGATTTCATGTAATGGACACACAAAAAATAGTCCAAATTGGTGAAGTGAAATGAAAAAAATAACTTGTTTCAAAATATTCCAAAAAATTAATCACGGAAAAGTGGTGCGTGCATATGTATTCACCCCCTTTGCTATGAAGCCCCTAAATAAGATCTGGTGCAACCAATTACCAACCAAGACCCAGAAAGACATGTAGAGAGAGACAGGTACAGCAAGACGTACCGAGAGAGACATGTAGAGAGAGACAGGTACAGCAAGATAGACCGGGAGAGACATGTAGAGAGAGACAGGTACAGCAAGACAGACCGAGAGAGACATGTAGAGAGAGACAGGTACAGTAAGATAGACCGAGAGAGACATGTAGAGAGAGACAGGTACAGCAAGACAGACTGAGAGAGACATGTAAAGATAGACAGGTACAGCAAGACAGACCAAGAGAGACATGTAGAGAGAGACAGTTAGAGAGAGAGAGACCAAGAGAGACATTTAGAGAGAGATAGGTACAGCAAGACAGACCAAGAGAGACATGTAGAGAGAGACAGATACAGCAAGACAGACCAAGGGAGACATGTAGAAAGAGACAGGTAAAGAGAGAGAGACAGGAACAGCAGGAAAGATCCAGAAAGACATGTAGAGAGAGACAGGTACAGCAAGACAGACCGAGAGAGACATGTAGAGAGAGACAGGTACAGCAAGACAGACCCAGAAAGGCATGTAGAGAGAGACAGGTACAGCAAGACAGACCGAGAAAGACATGTAGAGATAGACAGGTACAGCAAGACAGACCAAGAGAGACATGTAGAAAGAGACATGTAGAGAGAGACAGGTACAGCAAGACAGACCAGGTACAGCAAGACAGACCAACTCATTGTTGAATTTGCAATTACCAACTTGTTGTGTAATGTTTATATCCAATGGCCGATGAGCACCGATACATTTTATCTATAAGTTCTCTTTATTATTTTTCTTCATATGACAAAGATTAAAAAAGATTTGCCAGTAGATTGTTGACTTGATTCATGATGATGACTGCTTGCTAAGATTTTGAAAGTATGATGTTGACACGATCAGTCCAATCAAAGCTACTGTAGATTTAACGCGATTTGAAGTCATTTTATCTGTGTCCAATGACCTTGAGCCTTCTTGGATGGGCACTTCTAATGTAACTCTATTTATTTTTATTTTTATTTTTAGTCATTTAGCAGACGCTCTTATCCAGAGCGACTTACAGGAGCAATTAGGGTTAAGTGCCTTGCTCAAGGGCACATCGACAGATTTTTCACCTAGTCGGCTCGGGGATTAGAACCAGCGACCTTTCGGTTACTGGCACAACGCTCTTCCCCACTAAGCTACCTGCCGCCCCATGGCAGCACCCAAGGGGCTTGAATTTTCGAGCTCTACCCTTAGACTTGGCGGTGTCCTCATTAGTGACAGAACACTGAGCCAATCACGGCGCAACTAGAGAACATTACCAACCCCTGGTGGTGGGGCTGGCTGCCCCACCACAGAAAGCACTGAACTAGGCTGAAACACCTGCATTTTGGAGCTGCCTTAGTCAATAAAGCAAAAAAGAGACCATGTATGCAGCTTTATTAACTAAATTATTATTTTTTTAAATTACATTGTTTGCAAACTGATATGTGACACGTATTAATGACAAAATAACATACAAAACAGGCAGGCCCCCCCAAAATTTTCTTTATTTATTATTTTTAGCTAAAAATGTGGGGCTCAAAACAGGTGGAGGAGGTACAGCGCCTTGCAAAAGTATTCATCCCCCTTGGTGTTTTTCCTATTTTGTTGCATTACAACCTGTAATTTAAATGGTTTTTTATTTGGATTTCATGTAATGGACACACAAAAAATAGTCCAAATTGGTGAAGTGAAATGAAAAAAATAACTTGTTTCAAAATATTCCAAAAAATTAATCACGGAAAAGTGGTGCGTGCATATGTATTCACCCCCTTTGCTATGAAGCCCCTAAATAAGATCTGGTGCAACCAATTACCTTCAGAAGTCACTTAATTAGTTAAATGAAGTCCACCTGTGTGCAGTCTAAGAGTCACATGATCTGTCACATGATCTCAGTATATATACACCTTTTCTGAAAGGCCCCAGAATCTGTAACACCACTAAGCAAGGGGCACCACCAAGCAAGCGGCACCATGAAGACCAAGGAGCTCTCCCAACAGGTCAGGGACAAATTGTGGAGAAGTACAGATCAGGGTTGGGTTATAAAAAAAACGGCCAAAAATATCCATAAAACAATAAATAATAATATGGCACCACAACAAACCTGCCAAGAGAGGGCCGCCCACCAAAACTCACGGACCAGGCAAGGAGGGCATTAATCAGAGAGGCAACAAACAGACCAAAGATAACCCTGAAGGAGGTGCAAAGCTCCACAGCGGAGATTGGAGTATCTGTCCATAGGACCACTTTAAGCCATACACTCCTTAGAGCTGGGCTTTACGGAAGAGTGGCCAGAAAAAAGCCATTGCTTAAAGAAAAAAATAAGCAAACACGTTTGGTGTTCAACAAAAGGCACGTGGGAGACTCCCCAAACATATGGAAGAAGGTACTCTGGTCAGATGAGACTAAAATTGAGCTTTTTGGCAATCAAGGAAAACACTATTTCTGTCACAACCCAACACCTCTCATCACCCCGAGAACACCATCCCCACAGTGAAGCACGGTGGTGGCAGCATCATGCTGTGGAGATGTTTGCAGGGACTGGGAAACTGGTCAGACTTGAAGGAATGATGGATGGCGCTAAATACAGGGAAATTATTGAGGGAAACCTGTTTCAATCTTCCAGAGATTTGAGACTGGGACGGCGCATCACCTTCCAGCAAGACAATGACCCTAAGCATACTGCTAAAGCAACACTCGAGTGGTTTAAGGGGAAACATTTAAATGTCTTGGAATGGCCTAGTCAAAGCCCAGACCTCAATCCAATTGAGAATCTGTGGTGTGTCCATTACATGAAATCCAAATAAAAAATCAATTTAAATTACAGGTTGTAATGCAACAAAATAGGAAAAACGCCAAGGGGGATGAATACTTTTGCAAGGCACTGTATGACTTAAAGATTGCTGTACACCAGCGGAACCCATCCAACTTGAAGGAGCTGGAGCAGTTTTGCCTTGAAGAATTGTCAAAAATCCCAGTGGCTAGATGTGCCAAGCTTATAGAGACATACCCCAAGAGACTTGCAGCAGTAAATGCTGCAAAAGGTGGCTCTACAAAGTATTGACTTTGGGGGGGGTGAATAGTTATGCACGCTCAAGTTTTCTGCTTTTTGGTCTTATTTCTTGTTTGTTTCACAAGAAAAAATATTTTGCATCTTCAAAGTGGTAGGCATGTTGTGTAAATCAAATGATACTACCCCCCCCCCCCAAAATCCATTTTAATTCCAGGTTGTAGGGCAACAAAATAGGACAAACGCCAAGGGGGTTGAATATTTCGCAAGCCAATGTAGATGTATTTGCATACAGGTGCTTGGAGACTGTGTGTGTTTTAGCTCCAGGATGTGTTCTGTAGAGTCAGGTATGTAAGTGTGTTCTGAATAGGGCTTTCTTTTGCTTTTGCTTTTGCATAGGACAGTGATTTCTTGCCCCATTATTATCATTATATTTGTTGGATTTTAGTTTGGGTCAAAAAGACTGTAAAATCACCAGGAATTCAGCAAAAAATGTGTTTAATTTAGGAAACTGTTCCCACGTATTCCCACTAATAAACAAAGAGATATGTGATTGTGTTTCAATGTAATCAAGGTATGAAATTATTATTTTTGATGGAGCTACGATGTGGCGACTACGTTTTCCAACTCAGTCGAAACTTGCATAAAGAGAAACACTGTTTACATTTGCACAAACACACACACATGAGCAGGCTGCCACATACACATGCACATGCACATGCACACTCACAAAGCAAGGCACGCTGACACACATTGCAAGATAATGACATAGTTCACACTGTCTTACCTTTCTATATCGGTGTCTCAAACAGTTCCTGTAAAAACACAAAGAGACAACAACAAAGTGTAAATTCATCCATTTACCACCTAGCACATTCATTTAGCATTACAATACTGGCATCTGTCACAAATCGAACACAGCATTCAAATAGAAAAGCATAATTGGACGGACCACCAAACACTGGTTGAATAAGATAGAATAAGCCTGCATGGATAGAGCTGGGGTTAGGAGTTATTCTCTTGCACAAAGAGTGGAATACCATGTCGCCTCTGGCGGGTTCTACAACCGATACTGTGGGAAAAGGAGAATGTTTGGCCTCTGTTCCGCGCCTTCCCTTTGCCAACACTGGTACACTTCCTCTCTCAGACACCTTGTTCTCTCCATTCAGCAGCTATGGGAAGAGCCTCCTTTCTTTCTTTCTTTCTTTCTTTCTTTCTTTCTTTCTTTCTTTCTTTCTTTCTTTCTTTCTTTCTTTCTTTCTTTCTTTCTTTCTTTCTTTCTTTCTTTCTTTCTTTCTTTCTTTCTTTCTTTCTTTCTTTCTTTTCTTTGCATTTGGCAGTTTTTGAGCAGAGAAGATACAATGGCTGTCTGTCTATGAACCCATTTCCTGAGTCATCGGTAGACATGGGATTCTGAGAGAAATAATGATCAAGTCTTCCTCTTAGTGAAAAGTTTAAACGTCTTTAGAAAATGAGGAATACAATATAAAAGCAATGCTAAGACCTGATATTGTCTTCACTATAATTTAACCTTTCAGTTCTTTAAAATTTCTCAGTGTCCTCACAGTATCTGCAAAACTACTGCTCATGTTTGTCACGCCCTGGCCTTGAGAGCCCGGTTGTCTTTAGTTGTTTTTGTCAGGGTGTGAATCTCTATGTATATATCTAGTTTTGTATATCTATGTTGGCCGGGTGTGGTTCCCAATCAGAGGCAGCTGTCGATCGTTGTCTCTGATTGGGGATCATACTTAGGCAGCCTGGTTGCCTACCTTAGTTGTGGGATCTTGTTTGTGTTCCTGTTAGGCTTGTTGTGTGTATAGCCCATAGGACTTAAGGTTTTCGTTGTTTTGTTATTTTGTCAAGCGTTTATTCGTCTTAATAAACATGTACGCATATCACGCTGCACCTTGGTCTGACCCGTCTCTCAACGACCGTGACAACGTTTCACTGTACAAATACATAACAGCTCCCCCATTCGTGTCAACATCAATAACTTAGCATTCTGTCCCAGGGAGAATACTTCAAAAGAGACACAATGTTAGTTATTCTCCTTACCTAGGAAACAACATTCAATATCTAATCACATATCAACGAGTTGCATGGAATACCTCATGAAAAAACAAACCATTTCCAATCCTCTCAATTTCAAATGACTAGGAAAATAAAACACATTGTTCCTGTCGGACATTGGATGCCTTCTAGTTAGTTATGCATTCTAGTTACTGTTCTTGTGCTTCAGCTGTGACTTATCACTGATGAACATTACTCAGGTGACATTAAAACTACAAAGAACCTCATTAGCAATTGGCTCTCCAAATCTTGCATAAACGACCATGGACTAGAGACATTTAATGGCAGTGAGAAGGTCAAAGAGGGCAGTGGAGTGGAGTGTAGGCTCTCCTCCACACCAGCAGAACAAAGCACAGAACATACTGGAAGCATCCGCTCACTGGCTAACACTGGCTACTGCTCTCGCCCACACATGGAGGAGGAGGGGGATATGAGAGAGGAAGGAGGAGGAGGAGAAGGAGGAGGATTATTAAGCACATTGGTGTGGAGCAAAGTTTGTGATTTTGCAACAGAGGAAGCGCACAGCAAAGACCACTATTATCAGTGGCGCATTCAAATAAGCTGCACTGTAACAGAACAAGAGGGAGGTACTTGCACAATGTACACTTGTAAAAGGTCAAATAGTGTGCAAACACCTTTTCATACTACAATATTATATCAATAGTGGTGGTAGGTAGCCTAGTGCTTTGAGCCAGTAAACGAAAGGTCGCTGGTTTGAATCCCTGAGCTGGCAAGGTAGAAAAATCTGCCGGTCTGCCCTTGAGCAAGGCAGTTAACCCCCAACAACAACTTCTACCCGGGCGCCGATGATGTTGATTAAGGCAGCCCCCCGCACCTCTCTGATTCAGAGGGGTTGGGTTAAATGCAGAAGACAGATTTTGGTTGAATGCATTCAGTTCTGCATGCAACTGACTAGGTATCCACTTTCCCATATTTGTTGTATTTTACACAATTGGAACACAAAAAAGATTACAAAAATATGTGCATGCAGTTCCAATTGCACATGAAGACAGATAAAACCAAGACAGAGTAAGCATCCCAAATGGCACCCTATTCCCTTTATAGTGCACTACTTTTGACCTGGGTCCATATGGATAAGAGCGTCTGCTAAAATGTCAATGTAGAATGTAAGTAGTGCCATCCAGTGCAGAGAGGCTGGCTTTGATAACCGTATGTGTGTAGACTGGAGGGAGGTCAGGGCATGTTCTAGGAAGAAAGGAGGGAGAGTGAAGAAGGAGGAGGGAGAGTGGGATCTGAGCAGACATAACTAACACAGATCTAGAAGGAGGAGCGAGAGTGGGATCTGAGCAGACATAACTAACACAGATCTAGCTGCATACCTCTGATGCAACACACAGGACAGCTCAAACTGGTTCCAGGGGGAAAATAGGACATGCAAATGTAATTCCTTACCAGTTTAATGCAGACAAATAATTGGATGAATTTCAGTAGTCTCTGTTTCTTTGTGAACATACATGCCAGCCTTTTAAAGAAGTCCTGATTTGTTAAGATGTTTTTGCCAATAAAGAAAACTGAAAGTATAACATTGTTTCATGCAGCAAAATGTTCTGTTATGCATATGATTTCAACATGCATCTGCATGACATTCTGCATGACCCAACATCTGTATTGTATAGGTGATTTATTATTATAGGTTAAGATTATGAAACATTCACGTGAAAACCTTTAAGAACAAATAACAAAAACAGAACAGAACTGGACATCTAGTTTCTGACTAATTTTGACAGTATATTATTGGCTGCGTGATTGAGTGTCAATGTTCTGCCAAATGCCCTAGAGTAGCTAAACAGTTTGTGTGTGTGTGTGTGTGTGTGTGTGTGAGAGAGAGAGAGAGAAAGAGAGAAAGAGATGGAGGGAGGGAGACGGAGCCGGAGAGAGAGAGAGAGAGAGAGAGAGAGAGAGAGAGAGGGAGAGAGAGAGGGAGAGAGAGAGAGAGAGAGAGAGAGAGAGAGGGAGGGAGGGAGGGAGGGAGGGAGGGAGGGAGGGAGGGAGGGAGAAATGGAGTGATGAACCACATTCACTCCACTCTGCAGCAGCACCAATGTCAGTTTAAGCATGCGACCCAGAGACCGGTGCGACCATATAAGGAAAGAGAAGGAAACTAGACCAGGAAGTGGAGAGTCCTGCCTGTGGGGAGCCACACGGTTTCCTGTATTCTGATGCTCCCAATGACACACACACACACACACACACACACACAGAGCAAATAACTGCATTTGAACAACACAAATAAAACATTGTACAACAGTAAATTGTAAAGAGGGAG
>NC_139998.1:47455740-47595740 GCF_964263955.1 Coregonus lavaretus
CATTTACATTTTAGTCATTTAGCAGACGCTCTGATCTGAGGGAGGGGACCGTATTGACACGGATTAGTAATAGGAGCTTGAGCACTTAAAAGGCACACTTAAGAGGTAGAGGGAGGGAAGGAAGGAAGGAAGGAAGGAAGGAAGGAAGGAAGGAAGGAAGGAAGGAAGGAAGGAAGGAAGGAAGGAAGGAAGGAAGGAAGGAAGGAAGGAAGGAAGGAAGGAAGGAAGGAAGGAAGGAAGGAAGGAAGGAAGGAAGGAAGGAAGGAAGGAGGGAGGGAAACAGAAAGACAAAGGGAGGGAGGGCTGTGGAGGGAAAAGGTTGAAGAGTGTGTGTATGGTCTGTTTTCTACCACTCTGAGCTGGCAGGAAGAAATGGAGAGAGGAAGTGAGAATGAGGGAGGGAGAGGGAGAGAGAAAGAGGGAGAGGGAGAGAAAGAGAGAGAGAGAAAGAGGGAGACAGAGAGAGAGAGAGACTGAGCCAAATGGGTAGTTACCCTGTAACAACAATATTCTAAGAGGTACTTGGAGACCGGATCCTCTCCCTCCTTGAGCATAGCAACTACTGATAAGAGGGCAAAACAGACACTAAGGTCAATTGCCCCAACAGGTGTCACACTTTCTATTTGCTTTACCACAGTAGCCTGCCCTACAGTATACACTGAGTGTACAAAACATTAGGAACACCTTCCTAGTATTGAGTTGTACCCCCCTTTTTCCATCAGAACAGCCTCAATTCGTTGGGGCATGGACTCTACAAGGGATGCTGGCCCATGTTGACTCCAATGCTTACCACAGTTGTGTCAAGTTGGCCTTTGGGTGGTGGACCATTCTTGATACACATGGGAAACTGTGGAG
This sequence comes from Coregonus lavaretus, assembly GCF_964263955.1. NCBI lineage: Eukaryota > Metazoa > Chordata > Actinopteri > Salmoniformes > Salmonidae > Coregonus > Coregonus lavaretus. The sequence continues at coordinate 47,456,596 of NC_139998.1, forward strand.
CGTGAAAAACCCAGCAGCGTTGCAGTTCTTTACACACTCAAACCGGTGCGCCTGGCCCCTACTACAATACACCATTCAAAGGCACTTACATTTCTTGTCTTGCCCATTCACCCTCTGAATGGCACACATACACAATTGTCTCAAGACTTAAAAATCCTTTAACCTGTCTCCTCTCCTTCATCTACACTGATTGAAGTCGATTTAACAGGTGACATCAATAAGGGATCACCTGGATTCACCTGGTCAGTCTATGTCATGGAAAGAGCAGGTGGTCCTAATGTTCTGTACACTCAATGTATATGGGGCACTAGGTTAGTGAGGTTGGTAATGTCTCTCTTTCTCGTCTGTTTCATGCTGTTGATAGGATTTCCATAATGGTATTAACTCTAGCTGGCGCACTGCCACCATATTACACTGTTTTATGTCACCATGCCTGGGGCTATCTCTCCAGACAGACAGAGTCAGAGAGGGGTAGGGAATAACGATCTGAAGACTCAACACTTTCTCCATCACACTTTGAGTTGAGTTTTACTGTATATTTTGAGTTCAGGTAAATTGTATATTGTGTTAAAGGTACTATAGCCTACAAATAAAATGTGATAGACTAATTGATTGAAAGTATGCTTTCATATTGATTCAGTGCACACAGAGAATAAACAATATTCATCCCATTTTCACTTTTGGTTACTGTCAGATCAAGACAGTGTGATTTCCTGCTGACAGTCCACGGAAATCCCCTCAAGGTGCAAGATGTTTACTTGAAAAGAAGGGCGAGTAGAACTGGACAGATGTTTAATCTCCAGGGTTTGAGTAAAAAAGGGAGAGGTACTTAAAGTCCCCATGAGTTACCTAAAGTCCCCATGCCATTTGCTGGAATCGCTTCTCTCCTCCCAGAAAGGACATCTTTAAAACACTGTAAATGTATGCAGTGTTACATCACAATGCACTGTACGCATTTCTCAAAACCTTTCATACTCTAGACCTACACTTTGACGTAGGGAAAAGCTGTGCAAATAACTCAATTCACATTCTTAATTTGAAATATTAAAATTACCCTGTTTGGCACAAAAGGAACTGCGACTTCGGACTTATTTGTGCTACACAAACACAAAATGATTAAAAAACGCCCTTAGTCGTCACACAGCTCAATGTATCATTACGACTATCAAAGTGATGAATGCAGATTCCACTTCGGCTTCACAGAGATTGTATTCATTCAATTATCCAATGACAAGAGGCTCTACAAAACGGAGTAGTGATCGAGTAGGATGACAACGTTAACAAACATTTGATCTAAGCTCCCTCAAACATCAAGGCCCAAGCCTGTCAACAAGGTGAAGTACTTGATGAGAAATGCTTCAGTCACTTGCTTTGCCCAGCATCTGCAGTATATAGGGTTGGTGGTTAGAGAGGCAAGCCAGCAACCAGAGGGTTACCAGTTCGAATCCTGTGTCTGACTGGAAAAATTGGGTGGGAAGTGAGCTGGCAAACGGAGGGTTGTTGGTATCAAATCCTATATGCCGTTGCCTGCTGTTGTGCTCGAGCAAGGCACACAACAACAGCGCCCAGTGTGGGGACATTTTGTTAGTCCCCTCAAGGTCAAATGCTATTTCTACAGGGTTTAGGGTTAAGGTTAGAGTTAAGGTTAGGTTTTGGGGTTAAGGTTAGGGTTAGGGGTTAGGGAAAATAGGATTTTGAATGGGACTGAATTGTGTGTCCCCACAAGGTTAGTTATACAAGACTGGATGTGTCTTTTGGAGGGGTTGGGTTAGCAAAAGTCAAATTTCGGTTGCAATTGACCAATAAAGTGATCTTAATCTTAATCTATAGGTTATTCCCTTCCATCTCAGTGATCAAAAAGAGCTTTGAAGATATCAGAAAGAAATTAGTGAAGTAGTGAATCATTAACCTCGTACAATCATACGAGCTTGCGAGTTTATATTCTGTTTTTCTATTCGGATTGATAGCAGAGCGCTAATCATTCTGGTAATACTAGGCTAGTAAATCATTTGACGCCGTTACAAAAGAGAGGAAATTAGATTTTTTTTAATCTTCTTTTACCAAAGCAAACAGCAAAAGGTCATGGGCCTGGTTTCCCAAAAACATTTAAATTCAAAATTAATCGTTAGATTGTTCAATCTCAGAGCTGTTTACCAAAACCATTGTTAATTAAGTTGCACTTGAAAACAATCATTATGTCACGATCGTCGTTAGATGAAGCGGACCAAGGCGCAGCGTGATAGGCGTACATACTTTATTAAATGTACAACACGAACCAAAACAAACGATACGTGACGTCCTAGGTTAACACCAAAACAAGCCATACGGAACAATATCCCCCAATAAACAGTGCCAAACAGGCTGCCTAAGTATGGTCCCCAATCAGAGACAACGAGAATCAGCTGCCTCTGATTGGGAACCACCCTGGCCAACATAGATCTACGCGATCTAGATCATGAACATAGAAAATACAACATAGACACTACACACCCTGGCTCAACATTTAAGAGTCCCCAGAGCCAGGGCGTGACACATTAATTACCAATTGCCTCAGACCACTTATAGAACAGACAATCAAGATGTTTACATGTCTCTCTGTGAACACTGATTACAAATACAAAGTTGCCAATGTTTCTGCAGTTGTTACAAACAAGCGAAGGATAACAAGATGCTTCAAAGGAAAACCGAGATAACCGCAATAAAATGATGAATACAGTAGGCTACATAGGCCTATATTTTACATTTACATTTTAGTCATTTAGCAGACGCTCTTATCCAGAGCGAATTACAGTTAGTTAGTGCATACATTTTTCATACTATATACAGTGCCTTGCAAAAGTATTCATCCCCCTTGGTGTTTTTCCTATTTTGTTGCATTACAACCTGTAATTTAAATGGATTTTTATTTGGATTTCATGTAATGGACATACACAAAATAGTCCAAATTGGTGAAGTGAAATTAAAAACAATAACTTGTTCCAAAAATTCTAAAAAATAAATAACGGAAAAGTGGTGTGTGCATATGTATTCACCCCCTTTACTATGAAGCACCTAAATAAGATCTGGTGCAACCAATTACCTTCAGAAGTCACTTAATTAGTTAAATAAAGTCCACCTGTGTGCAATCTAAGTGTCACATGATCTGTTACATAATCTCAGTATAAATACATCTGTTCTGAAAGGCCCCAGAGTCTCCAACACCACTAAGCAAGGGGCACCACCAAGCAAGCGGCACCATGAAGACCAAGGAGCTCTCCAAACAGGTCAGTGACAAAGTTGTGGAGAAGTGCAGATCAGGGTTGGGTTATAAAAAAATATCTGAAACTTTGAACATCCCACGGAGCACCATTAAATATATTATTAAAAATTGAAAGAATATGGCACCACAACAAACCTGCTAAGAGAGAGCCGCCCACCAAAACTCACGAACCAGGCAAGGAGGGCATTAATCAGAGAGGCAACAAAGAGACCAAAGATAACCCTGAAGGAGCAGCAAAGCTCCACAGCAGAGATTTGAGTATTTGTTAGCACCATCCATCATTCCTTAAATTCTGACCAGTTACAAGCCCTTAACCAACAATGCAGTTTTTAAGAAAATAAAAAAAAGTGTTAAGTAAAAAATAGATAAGTAAAAAATAAAAAATAGCAAATATCGTCTGGCCCTGCAGCCTTGTGAATGTTAACCTGTTTAAAGATCTTACTCACATCGGCTACGGTGAGCGAGATCACACAGTCGTCCGGAACAGCTGGTGCTCTCATGCATGGTTCAGTGTTGCTTTCCTCAAAGCAAGATATTGAAGGGTCCTTGAATTTGAAGAATTACACCCTAATGCACAGAATAGCAATAAACTTTGTAACACTAGATTAACCCCCAAATTACACTATCTGAAATGAGAAACTTTGGAAAGGGGGGAGGGGGGAGCTCAGTTCTGGCTACTTTTTAAAAGGACATTCTACTCCAAAATTAATGAAAATAATTCAGGCTATCTGCATTTACCCTATTGAGTTAATCATTAGCTATACTGAACAAAAATATAAACACAACATGTAAAGTGTTGGTCCCATGTTTTATGAGCTGAAATATTTTATGTCCCAAATAACTTGCATAAACACAGTGAATAAAATGTAAGCCCCGCAATTTGCTGTGAGTATATAGGGGAGAGTGGGGCTGAATGTAACAGAGGTAACTATTAGGGTAACTTGGGGGAAAACACCACCCGGTGTAATACACCCCCTGCTTGTACTTCTCAAAGAAACCACTTGATTTTGAAGTAGGATGGTGTTTTCCCCCAAGTTACCCTGTAAGTTACCTCTGTTACATTCAGCCCCACTCTCCCCTGTATACTCACAGCAAATTGCGGGGAAGTAACATGCGCTGCTAAAAACTCTGGGTTTAAAATGGTGCAGTTTGTGCATATTTAGGAGTTGAGAAGTAAATTAAAGTGGGAATGGAAAGCTGGGATCCCCCTCTTTTTTAACAAAGGCCATTAAAACTGCTGTTTTCTCAACGATTGCATTATAAATTGTTGTGCATTGACTGCTTGTCAGAATGCATGTTTCCCTCTCACAAACTCGGAAGTTGAATGCGCCTTGAGAGGAATATTTCTCTCACATAGAACACACAACAACAAGCTGACTAGGTAAATAGATCAACTATTCTACTATGGGTTTGTCTGGTTTTTCTATTCATTACTCATTTTGTTTGCAGAGGAAAAGTAAATGTGGACTGTTGTAGCATCTTCAAAGTGCACCTTGGCAGCAATGATCCATATTTATTTGCCGTGGCAGCAATGATTTTGACGTGGAGCAGCACCACAGCTAAATGACTGCAGAGGAAACACTGGATTGCAGGCCTCTTGAACATTCTAGTTCCCACTTTCAATCACTGCATGTGGAAGGTGATTGGGTAAATATTGTTTCAACAACACTGAAACTTCGGCACTAATTAAGGGTCAGAGGTGAGGAAGTGATCGCTGACCTTTGAACTCATGTAGGACCGTGTCCTATAGTTAATAGACGTCTTCATCGTTCAACTGCATTTCAGGGAACCTTATCAATCAATGATGATCAATATATTAATGGGTTGGGGAGGGTTAGGGTTAGTAAAATAGTAATGGGTTGGGGTTAGGGTTAAAATAGTAATGGGTTGCATCGATCTAACACAATCTAACCCTCCTCAGTTCATTACAAAGGCACAACATTTTTAAAGGGGCAGTACAGTCAAAAATGTGATTTTCCTGTGCTTTATATATATTAAAACTTGAAATTGTTAAAATGATGATGATACCCATTTTGCATGGAATTAAGCTATATACAAGGCAGTATCATTCCACACCCTGGTTTGTTTGCCCTCGGTAGCCTATCACAGGAGATAGTGATACATGCTAATTATCATTCCATTAAAGACAAATTAGCAATGAGATAAACCAGACAAAGAGAAACTGGGGGACACTAGCTTGTTTGGAAAAGAGATAACAATGTCAAACTAACAAGTGTATGTGGTGAATCGCAGATGCTTTGAGTGCTTTGGCTTAATCGTGTATAGAGTGGTAAGGAAGAGGAGGAGCGCCGTGGACCCTTCAGTGTCCGGAAGTAACTTAGTCTAGTTTAGCTCAATGGTTTAGCCAGGGAAAACAAGCTCGGGACAGGATATAGCTGGGTGCACATGTGCACTAGGCTAATTCAGGACACAGATTGTAGTTTTTATGCCCTGATATCAGGAGCTGGCGGCGAAAAGTTTGATTAAACAATTCAGAGACTGAAACAAATACATCAGATGACGAATATTTAAGGAGAGCGAATTGATATACAATCCCGAAATCAGCTGTAACTGTCAATAGTAAAACAAAGCTTAAAACCATGTTTGAGTGAACCTGAATCCAGAAAATGAATGGTGAAGTCGCTTCCGGACACGGTAGACTCCTCCCCCTCACCACTCAATAAGGAAGCGAGAGTAACATCTTATTGATTATATAAATAGGACCGGGAAACACAACTTAATTAGAATAATTAATTATTCACTGCACTTTTAGAAAATGAGCACCATTATCATTACCATTACAAAATTAGCCTCACCATTCAGTTGGACACTTCTTACCACCAGACACAAGTCTCTCAGAAGACAGCATGGGGCTTTTCAACAGGAAAGTCTGCAACTCCCATCAAGACTGACAAGCGTTTCTTACACTTTTAGAAGTTTATTCAACATAATTTAAGGGTATTTCACACCTCTGCCCTGGAACAGGGGCAATACACCCATTCACACACCACATCCATCCCCCTTTTTGGGTTCCTTTCTTATCTCCCTGACCCCCTACTCTGACCTCTCTGGCACCCCCACAGGGGGCTTCAGCTGTCCAGGTGTGAAAGTTTTGCACCTCTTCCCTTGCTGAAGAATTTACCCCCCTCTCATACCAGGGGAGGCCTTTACTCTGCCTGGGAAAACCCAACCCTACTTTAACTGCACTTACACAGGAAAAACAATATATAACATCTGAGATAAAATCTTAAAAACAACTTGAAAGAAAGTGACTTTTACTGAAATAATCAAAAAGCCTACTTACATTTTGTAATGTTAGTCTTTCAGCAGTAGCTCTTGTGCAGCGATCATTCAGTGCGTATGAAAACAGGTCTGCTGGTAAAGCAAAGGCTAAACACCTCAAGGCTAAAAAGTGTTCAACACAGGGAGTAAATTCAACATTGGGCATCCATGTTAGTCTGGCCGGGCGGTGGCGTACATGTGGATTAGTTTGGAGGAAACGACTAATTAGTATTAGCATTAAAATTCTCATTAGGTGATGATATATAGATTACTCTGACACCCTTGAATCCACTATGGCACAAGAAAATACAAATCCAATAGAGCCCTGAAGATGCCATGCTTGCAACACTACAAGGCCCGGATGTTAGCTAACATGCTAATATGCCGTTTGCACATCTTAAGCTGGAAAACTGTGAGGAAAAGTGAGGAAAGCAGAGTCAGGGGGGAGGTCATTGTGTTGTGTAAGATTTCTCACTATGTAAATATCCTAAAGCTATGCAGTTAGTATTAACACCTCTTCGCTAATTAAGGGGTTGACACTGAATACTACCTCAAAGTCAGGTTGAGCATTTAACAACACAATACACTACCACACACCGCACCAAGGTCTAAAATATCAATGTCATCAGACACACATGATCATTATTCTTATGCATTGACCCTCCATCCATCTACGCCAGACTTGACACCAACAACAACCAAATGACACCTAATAATTATAAAACAATGAGCTATGCAATGAAAAAAAAAAAAGGCCCTACATGTGTATTGAATCAGTTATCAAAGCATTCGTTGGCGAGATCATTTTCTTATTAGATAGGGGGCACGCAAAGACTAACGTCAGACTAATACACAGAGAAGAGTCAGCTAGAGAAAGAGAAAGATGACACATTTTATCCAGAGGTTAGCAGGTGAGCAGCTAATATGTCAACCGTCAGATATGGCTACTCTGATGTCTACATAGTGACAGCTAATGAGTAACAACCTCCAAGCAAATGTCACATCGATTCCCAGCAGCACGCTCAATTCTTGTCCATTTCTGTAGTCACTGAGCTCTTCAGTAAGGCCATTCTACTGCCAATGTTTGTCTTTGGAGATTGCATGGCTGTGTGCTCGATTTTATACACATGTCAGCAACAGGTGTGGCTGAAGTAGCCCGAATCCACTAATTTGAAGGGGTGTCCACATACTTTTGTATATATAGTGTACTCCTTGAGTTTCTGCACATTCCTTGAACCTGGAGTTTTAGTCCTTGACACACACCATGTGTGTTCACATTTGTTATAAAAATATTTCACAGAAAACGGGAGGAAAAAAATAAAGGACTTTCAGAGTTCAACATGATAAAATAAGAATCCTTGTAGATTAAAGCCCCCATTCAGTCTTTTTAATTTTATTTTTAAATCATCACTAATAAATCATTGTGTGTGTTTATTTTATGAAAATAACTAAAAATATATATTTTTGGATTTATTTCCCTGAACCCCCTTTTGCGATGAGTCTGATCGTGTGGGCGTGTTGATACACATTTTAATATATTTACATACACAGTCCTGATTGGCGGATAGGATCGTCTAGACTCTAGAGCCGCTTACCCCTTCAAAGTAAAAAATAATAATACTTTACCGTAAAATGTTTACTTACAAGCCCTTCCCAATGATGCAGAATAGTAACACAAGAAGAATAAAATAAATAAACAAGAATGGAGCTATATGCAGGGAGTACCAGTACCAGATCAATGTGCAGAGGTTCGAGGTGTTTGAGGTAAATATGTACATGAAGGAAGGGAAAAGTGACTAAGCATCAGGATAGATAATAATAAGAGTAAAATAAAGAACAGAGTAGCAGCAGCAAATGATGACTGTAAAAGTGTGCATGTGTGTAATGTGTATGTATGTGTGTTTGTGTAGTGTCGGTATGCGTGTGTTTGTTATGTGTGTGTGCGGATGTAGTGTATGTCAAATCAAATCAAATCAAATTTTATTGGTCACATGCACCGACTACAACAGGTGCAGACATTACAGTGAAATGCTTACTTACAGCCCTTAACCAACAGTGCATTTATTTTTAACAAAAAAAGTAAAAATAAAACAACAACAAAAAAAGTGTTGAGAAAAAAAGAGCAGAAGTAAAATAACAGTAGGGAGGCTATATATACAGGGGGGTACCGGTGCAGAGTCAATGTGCGGGGGCACCGGCTAGTTGAGATAGTTGAAGTAATATGTACATGTGGGTAGAGTTAAAGTGACTATGCATAAATAATTAACAGAGTAGCAGCAGCGTAAAAAGGATGGGGTGGGGGGGCAGTGCAAATAGTCCGGGTAGCCATGATTAGCTGTTCAGGAGTCTTATGGCTTGGGGGTAGAAGCTGTTGAGAAGTCTTTTGGACCTAGACTTGGCACTCCGGTACCGCTTGCCGTGCGGTAGCAGGGAGAACAGTCTATGACTAGGGGGGCTGGAGTCTTTGACAATTTTGAGGGCCTTCCTCTGACACCGCCTGGTATAGAGGTCCTGGATGGCAGGAAGCTTGGCCCCAGTGATGTACTGGGCCGTACGCACTACCCTCTGTAGTGCCTTGCGGTCGGAGGCCAAGCAGTTGCCATACCAGGCGGTGATGCAACCAGTCAGGATGCTCTCGATGGTGCAGCTGTAGAATTTTTTGAGGATCTGAGGACCCATGCCAAATCTTTTCAGTCTCCTGAGGGGGAATAGGCTTTGTCGTGCCCTCTTCACGACTGTCTTGGTGTGTTTGGACCATGATAGTTCGTTGGTGATGTGGACACCAAGGAACTTGAAGCTCTCAACCTGTTCCATTACAGCCCCGTCGATGAGAATGGGGGCGTGCTCAGTCCTCTTTTTTTTCCTGTAGTCCACAATCATCTCCTTTGTCTTGGTCACGTTGAGGGAGAGGTTGTTGTCCTGGCACCACACGGCCAGGTCTCTGACCTCCTCCCAAAAGGCTGTCTCATCGTTGTCGGTGATCAGGCCTACCACTGTTGTGTCGTCGGCAAACTTAATGATGGTGTTGGAGTCCTGCCTGGCCATGCAGTCATGGGTGAACAGAGAGTACAGGAGGGGACTGAGCACGCACCCCTGAGGGGCCCCCGTGTTGAGGATCAGTGTGGCAGATGTGTTGTTACCTACCCTTACCACCTGGGGGCGGCCCGTCAGGAAGTCCAGGATCCAGTTGCAGAGGGAGGTGTTTAGTCCCAGGATCCTTAGCTTAGTGATGAGCTTAGAGGGCACTATGGTGTTGAATGCTGAGCTGTAGTCAATGAATAGCATTCTCACATAGGTGTTCCTCTTGTCCAGGTGGGAAAGGGCAGTGTGGAGTGCAATAGAGATTGCATCATCTGTGGATCTGTTGGGGCGGTATGCAAATTGGAGTGGGTCTAGGGTTTCTGGGATAATGCTGTTGATGTGAGCCATGACCAGCCTTTCAAAGCACTTCATGGCTACAGACGTCAGTGCTACGGGTCGGTAGTCATTTAGGCAGGTTATCTTAGAGTCCTTGGGCACGGGGACTATGGTGGTCTGCTTGAAACATGTTGGTATTACAGACTCAGTCAGGGACATGTTGAAAATGTCAGTGAAGACACTTGCCAGTTGGTCAGCACATGCTCGGAGTACACGTCCTGGTAATCCGTCTGGCCCTGCGGCCTTGTGAATGTTGACCTGCTTAAAAGTCTTACTCACATCGGCTACGGAGAGCGTGATCACATAGTCATCCGGAACAGCTGGTGCTCTCATGCATGCTTCAGTGTTACTTGCCTCGAAGCGAGCATAGAAGTGGTTTAGCTCGTCTGGTAGGCTTGTGTCACTGGGCAGCTCGCGGCTGTGCTTCCCTTTGTAGTCTGTAATAGTTTTCAAGCCCTGCCACATCCGACGAGCGTCAGAGCCAATGTAGTACGATTCAATCTTAGCCCTGTATTGACTCTTTGCCTGTTTGATGGTTCGTCGGAGGGCATAGCGGGATTTCTTAGAAGCGTCCGGGTTAGAGTCCCACTCCTTGAAAGCGGCAGCTCTACCCTTTAGCTCAGTGCGGATGTTTCCTGTAATCCATGGCTTCTGGTTGGGGTATGTACGTATGGTCACTGTGGAGACGACATCATCGATGCACTTATTGATGAAGCCACTGACTGATGTGGTGTACTCCTCAATGCTGTCTAAAGAATCCCGGAACATGTTCCAGTCTGTGCTAGCAAAACAGTCCTGTAGCTTAGCATCTGCGTCATCTGACCACTTTTTTATTAACCAAGTCACTGGTGCTTCCTGCTTTAGTTTTTGCTTATAAGCAGGAATCAGGAGGATAGAGTTATGGTCAAATTTGCCAAATGGAGGGCGAGGGAGAGCTTTGTATGCGTCTCTGTGTGTGGAGTAAAGGTGGTCTAGAGTTTTTTTTCCTCTGGTTGCACATTTAACATGCTGGTAGAAATTAGGTAGAACGGATTTAAGTTTCCCTGCATTAAAGTCCCCGGCCACTAAGAGTGCTGCATCTGGATGAGCGTTTTCCTGTTGATTTATGGCCTTGTACAACTCATTCAGTGCAATATTAATGCCAGCATTGGTTTGTGGTGGTAAATAGACAGCTATGAAAAATATAGATGAAAACTCTCTTGGTAAATAGGGTGGTCTACAGCTTATCATAAGATACTCTACCTCAGGCGAGCAAAACCTCAAGACTTCCTTAGTATTTGGTTTTGTGCTCCAGCTGTTGTTTACAAATATACACAGACCGCCACCCCTTGTCTTACCGGAGTCAGCCGTTCTATCCTGCCGATGTAGCGTATAGCCCGCTAGCTGTATGTTATCATTGTCGTCGTTCAGCCACGACTCGGTGAAACATAGGATATTACAGTTTTTAATGTCCCGTTGGTAGGATAACCGTAATCTTAGGTCATCCAATTTGTTATCCAATGATTGAAGATTGGCTAATAGGATTGATGGAAGAGGCAGTTTACTCGCTCACCGTCGGATCCTTACAAGGCACCCCGATCTATGTCCACGATATCTCCGTCTCTTCCTCACGCGAATGACGGGGATTTGGGCCTTGTCGGGTGTCTGTATGATATCCTTCGCGGCCGCCTCGTTGAAGAAAAAATCTTCGTCCAATACGAGGTGAGTAATCGCTGTCCTGATATCCAGAAGCTCTTTTTGGTTAGAAGAGACGATGGCAGAAACATTATGTACAAAATAAATTACAAATAACGCGGAAAAACTCACATAATAGTACAAATGGTTAGAGGGCTGTAAAACGGCAGCCATCTTCTCCGGCGCTATGTGATTGTGTGTGGGAGTGTCAATGTAGTGTGAGTGAGTGAGTGAGTGAGTGAGTGTGTATATGGTTTGCATATATAGTCTAGTGAGTGTGTGTAGGGTCAGTGCAAGATAGAGTCAGTGCATATAGTTGGGTAACATTAATTGACTATTTAGCAGTCTGGCTATTTAGCACTCTTATGGCTTGGGGGTAGAAGCGGTCTTGGAGCCTGTTGGTCCGAGAGCAGATGCTCGGTACTGTTTGCCGGACGGTAGCAGAGTGAACATGGCTTGGGTAGCTGGAGTCTTTACCAATTTTCTAGGCCTTCCTCTGACACCGCCTGATATAGAGGTCCTGGATGTCAGGGAGCTCGGCCCCAGTGACGTACTTGGCTGTCCGCACCACCCTCTGTAGCGCTTTGTGGTCAAGGGTGGTACATTTGAGGCCTCCCGAGTGGCGCAGCGGTCTAAGGCGTCACTACAGACCCGGGTTCGATCCCGGGCTGTGTCGCAGACGGCCACGACCGGGAGACCCATGAGGCGGCGCACAATTGGCCCAGTGTCGTCCAGGTTAGGGGAGGGTTTGGCCGGGATGTCCTTGTCCCATCGCGCTCTAGCAACTCCTGTGGCGGGCCGGCCGCATGATGCTGACTTCGGTCGCCAGTTGTACAGTGTTTCCTCCGACACATTGGTGCGGCTGGCTTCCGGGTTAAGGCGAGCAGTGTGTCAAGAAGCAGTGCGGCTTGGCAGGGGCGTGTTTCGGAGGACGCATGGCTCTCGACCTTCGCCTCTCCTGAGTCCATACGGGAGTTGCAGCAATGGGACAAGACTGTAACTACCAATTGGATATAACGAAATTGGGGAGAAATAAAGGGGTGGTACATTTGCCATACCAAGAGGTGATGCAGCCAGTCAAGATGCTCTCGATGGTGCAGCTGTAGAACATCTTGAGGATCCGAGGGCCTATGCCAAATCTTTTTAGCCTTCTGAGGGGGAAGAGGCGCTGCTATTCCCTCTTCATGACTGTGCGGGTGTGTGTGGACCATGTTAAGTCCTTAGTGATGTGGATGCCATGGAACTTGAAGCTCTCGACATTCTCCAAAACAGCCCCGTTGATGTGGATGGGGGCGTGCTCTCCACTCTTTCTCCTATTGTCCACGATCAGCTCCTTGGTCTTGCTGACGTTGAGGGAGAGATTGTTGTGCTGGCACCACACTGTTAAGTCTCTGACTCATCGCCGTCGGTGATTAGGCATACCACCATTGTGTCGTCAGCAAGCTTGATGTTGGTGTTGGAGTTTTTAAATGTCTGTGAAGACACTTGCCAGCTGGTCAGCGCATGCTTTGAGAACGCGCCCTGGTCTTTGGATAACATAAAAAGTGCAATTTCGAGAAGAAGAAGTTCCGAAAATATACATCTATACACCCACCACCTCCACCACTAATGGGAGGCCATAAAAGGCCCATAGCTTTAAATAGCAGAGCAAAGCCCCTGGAGACTCCACAGTACAAAAGACCAGTCTGGCTGGAAACTCTGGAGCCCACAGGACAGTGATGCACAGACAACAGTATTATGGGCTAGCCCCAAAGACAACCACAGTCAGGCAGGCAGTCGTCAAATGCTGCACTATATTTTCACACACACACGCCAGGCTACTGGCGAGGCCTACTGACTTGTGACCATGTGTGCCTTAGTGACCTTCGCTCTGCCAGTTTCCTGCTGCGAGCTGGAACAGAGAGCTATGAATGACAACGCTGAATGTTTCAGGGCACGGTCTGAAACCTCAGGCATTGTATTGGTAGCTGGACTTTTAACCAACTGTAAACGTTTCGGTGGGAATTGGCCTGAGTTGACCCTCCTCTCTTTCACTCCTGTTTAATTGGGGTATGGAGCAGGCAGTGCCACACACACTCTCTCTCTCTCTCCCCTGGGGCGCCACACCTCTGTGACCCCCTGCCCTGCCCTGTCCTGATGGCCCTGACCACCCTCAAAGTCACCCTGACTCAGGCACAGTTACCCACGCCTACCCCCTAGTGGATGGACCAGTGTGTGTGTGTGTGTGTGTGTTCTGTGTGTATGTGTGTGTGTATGTGCGTGAGGTTTTGCATGTACCCATGCCAGAGGGGAGCGATAAATATGTGTTTGTGTACGGGGAAGACAGTGATTATGTGTAAATAGGGGCAGAGAACACGGGTAGCTAAGCTGTCAGGAGGGTAGTCAACACTTGGGGACAAACTGCTCTGTTTCATTGTTGGCTGTTGGGGACACGACTGCTGCCAGGAATATCCAGCATGTACACAAACATGAAGGAAGTTAACTACACTACTACACTATAACTACACTGATCAAACACAAACATGAAGAAAGTTATAACACTACTCACTATAACTACACTGATCAGGGCCACCAAAGTGGTCATCAACATCAGACACACACATACACACACATACACACACACCGCTCATGCCACCTGGTTCGCAGGGAACCACGTTTTCAGCAGGTAAGATCAGCTCACCCAGACTTCACCATGGGGAATGGGGTGTCTGCCCTGAGGTCAGCCCTGGGAAAAGTGCCTGGACCCTAGCCAGAGGGTGTCAAAACCAAGAGAGCCTTAACCAGCCAGCAGTTCTCTACATGGCACCTCCAGGGAGCAGACCCCTCAGGGTGGGTGGAGAAGGTTGAAATGTGGGAACCAGCACACCTGCCCCTTTCACGGGGGGTGAAGCTTGACGTGGAGGCCTGAGAAGAGACAAGGCTCATTGTTGATTTAGCTGATAGGGGCTATTAGTGGTAGCCGTATTTATGAGCAGGCAGGGCTGGACAGGCTTGACTGCATGGGAAGGACCCCTGGTCTTTGGCTGTAAGCGGGCAGGAATGCAAAGCGGTGAAACTAGGTATGTGCCAGGACAGAGGTTGTGCAAAGATTAAAACACACATGCACACACGCACACACTGTACAGAATGTTCTTAGGAAGGCTCACAGATAGGGCAGACACCTGATATGAGAAAGAAAGAAAGAAAGAAAGAAAGAAAGAAAGAAAGAAAGAAAGAAAGAAAGAAAGAAAGAAAGAAAGAAAGAAAGAAAGAAAGAAAGAAAGAAAGAAAGAAAGAAAGAAAGAAAGAAAGAAAGAAAGAAAGGTGAGGGAAAACTACTGGAATTCTTCTCACACTGAAACTCCCTATGGGTCAGGGAGCAGACTTACCGGTTGATACCACCCTCTAACCGACACAACATCCTTTTACCCACTTTTTCTGTTCTCTCTCTCTCTCCCACTCACTTTACCTCCTCTCCTGCTCCTCCAACCCCTCCCTTTTACAACTCACCCTCCCTCCCTCTTACCCTCTCTCTCTTGTTCTAAGCTCGCTGTACCTCCCGCCACCTCTCCCCCCCTTTCTCTCTCTGTGCATGCCCAGTTCCAGCAGACCTTGCCCTCTCTGGCAGTGTTACACCGCTCTAGACTTCCCGCGCCTTGTCGTTCCTGCTCCTGCTGCTCTAATAGCCAGTTTCCTGTTCATCTCTAACCACTCACGTGGTTGGCAGTTTCTATTGCCGGCTGAATGGCCGTTTGGAATGAGACAGGAATAATTGACGGGAGGGGAGAGGAGAGGACTCGAGGACCCAAGAGGGGAGAGGCTCTGTACAGCCTCTCTTGGTTAAACTGTAACAGTCAGGACTGGATGAATGAGATACACACTGGGGAGTGTGTGTGTAAATGTGTGTGAGAGAGAGAGAGAGGGAGAGAGAGAGAGAGAGAGAGAGAGAGAGAGAGAGGCTTTGACTTTTTGTCTTTCTTTAATGGTACATTCTCATTTCATTACAACCTTAAAATGTAAAAAAAGTAATTACAAAAATGACCAATATCCCCTGTACTGCATACTCACCTTGCCCTCTACCCCATGATACATAAACAATAGCACACATCACAATAACCCAAACCTCACCACTTCTACAACCGTATATCCAGACCATCTTCCCCAGCTATACAGACAGCCCCCCCAACACACCATATCTCTTGAAACATCTCCACACTTTTTATCATTTTATATAACTCAAATTACACCTA
This sequence comes from Coregonus lavaretus, assembly GCF_964263955.1. Taxonomy (NCBI): domain Eukaryota; kingdom Metazoa; phylum Chordata; class Actinopteri; order Salmoniformes; family Salmonidae; genus Coregonus; species Coregonus lavaretus. The sequence goes on from NC_139998.1 coordinate 47,472,457, forward strand.
AGGCGCGCAGAGACAATCCCATTAAATGATAGTAAAGGGTCTGTTATCCCCCCACATTTGACCTTGTTCCTCCTTGTTAGCCAAATAGCCAACTTTGCCTGAGCAAACAGAAAATTCAACAACACACATTTGGCCTTTTCCTTATTTGAATACCTGAACCCCATTATAAACATCCCGGCAGTAAACTCCACCCCCAACCTCTCACACAGACATTCCAACAGAGACATTAAAGGCATTAACCTGGTGCACACAGAAAACACATGAATCACAGTTTCACTCATGACACAGAAAGGACACCCCTGTCCGACTCCCGGTTCAACCCGTGCCAACCAGCTGTTAGTGGCCAGGGCTCCATGTAGAACCCTCCACTGGAGGTCCCCTGACCTCTTTGGTACTGGGAGTTTGTAGAGCCCCCTCCATCTAAAACCCACCATACTCCCTGCCACTGATGTGCCTTCACTCCTGTTAGGCTCTTAATGTTCCTTAGCTTAATACAGAGGTTGTATAGGGCTTTACTTCCCACCCCTTCAAACTCCCCCAGGCTCGGAGTGTTAAAATCTAGTCCTCCAGACCCCCTTGCCAGTCCCCAGTCTCTGCCGTCACGTGCAGTAGCGGAAACATTGGTGGCCCCTCCCCCTTTGGCCGCTCAAACACCCCCTTTACCGGCTCAGACAGTGCCTCCTGGACTTCCCCCAGGAATCTCTCCAGCAGCCTAAGAGATGTTAGTCCTGTTTGTTGTGCTAGGACTTCTGGGGTCTTCCACCCCTCCTCTCCCAGCAGTCGCAGGTCACCCACCCTTAGTAATCCCGCTGCCATCAGTCGCCTTTTTATTAAAAAAATTTATTTCATCTTTATTTAACCAGGTAAGCCAGTTGAGAACAAGTTCTCATTTACAACTGCGACCTGGCCAACTGAACCGATCTCAAAAGGATGGCTGGGTTGTGGAAGATAGGCTCCTCCCACACCCACAGCCCAGGCTCCACATCTCCTTCTCGTGCGGGCCTTAGCAGCTGCCAGGCCCTCAGCACCGCAGAGCAAAAATCAGAGAGACCTGCTGTACTCAGCCCCTCCAGCCTCATGAGGAATAGCTGCCGGTCCAACCCTAATCCGCCAGCTCTCCTCAGCAGCGCGCATGCTTGTTCCCTCCATCCGACATCAGTATGGTACAGCAGTCACTGCGCCGCCTTTAGTCGGAATGCAGCCCCCCTGCTCTCCAGTTCCATCAGGCCCTGTCCTCCTTCATTTATGGACATATACAACACTGCCAGACCAGAAAATATCCACCAGCTTGCGTTGCAGGTCTGCGAGCAGACCAGCGGGGGGGTTGAGGACAGCCAGTTTATGCCACAGGGAAGATGCCACCAGGTTGTTGATTATCAGCACCCTCCCTCTATATGACACTTTGGACAGGAGCCACCTCCCCCTGGCCAGTCTTGACACCACTGCCTGTGACAGCCCCTCCCAGTTCTTCCTGACCCACCTCTCCGAGCCCAGGTACACCCCCAAAATATTAAGCCCTTCACAACCCCACTGCAAACCCCTTGGAAGCAGAGGAGGGGCCCTATCCCCCCATGCCCCACATAACAGAGCTTTGCTCTTGCCCCAGTTTACCTTAGCTGACGATGCTCCCTCGTACACCTTCAGACTTGTCTCTAGTGCCTGCATATCCTGACCATCCCTGACCGTCACAGAAACGTCATCTGCATACGCTGACACTGCTATGCCTGTCCAGCACACTCCCTGCAGTCTCCTGCGTAGCAGACCCCAAAAAGGCTCAATGGCTAGTGTACATCAGGGAAAAAAGTATTTGATCCCCTGCTGATTTTGTATGTTTGCCCACTGACAAATAAATTATCAGTCTATAATTTTAATGGTAGGTTTATTTGAACAGTGAGAGACAGAATAACAACAAAAAAATCCAGAAAAACGCATGACAAAAATGTTATAAATTGATTTGCATTTTAATGAGGGAAATAAGTATTTGACCCCTCTCAATCAGAAAGATTTCTGGCTCCCAGGTGTCTTTTATACAGGTAACGAGCTGAGATTAGGATCTCAGTTTGTTACCTGTATAAAAGACACCTGTCCACAGAAGCAATCAATCAATCAGATTCCAAACTCTCCACCATGGCCAAGACCAAAGAGCTCTCCAAGGATGTCATTGACAAGATTGTAGACCTACACAAGGCTGGAATGGGCTACAAGACCATCGCCAAGCAGCTTGGTGAGAAGGTGACAACAGTTGGTGTGATTATTCGCAAATGGAAGAAACACAAAAGAACTGTCAATCTCCCTCGGCCTGAGGCTCCATGCAAGATCTCACCTCGTGGAGTTGCAATGATCATGAGAATGGTGAGGAATCAGCCCAGAACTACACGGGAGGATCTTGTCAATGATCTCAAGGCAGCTGGGACATAGTCACCAAGAAAACAATTGGTAACACACTACGCCGTGAAGGACTGAAATCCTGTAGCGCCCGCAAGGTCCCCCTGCTCAAGAAAGCACATATACAGGCCCGTCTGAAGTTTGCCAATGAACATCTGAATGATTCAGAGGAGAACTGGGTGAAAGTGTTGTGGTCAGATGAGACCAAAATGGAGCTCTTTGGCATCAACTCAACTCGCCGTGTTTGGAGGAGGAGGAATGCTGCCTATGACCCCAAGAACACCATCCCCACCGTCAAACATGGAGGTGGAAACATTATGCTTTGGGGGTGTTTTTCTGCTAATGGGACAGGACAACTTCACCGCATCAAAGGGACGATGGACGGGGCCATGTATCAAATCAAATCAAATCAAATTTTATTGGTCACATGCGCCGAATACAACAGGTGCAGACATTACAGTGAAATGCTTACTTACAGCCCTTAACCAACAGTGTATTTATTTTTAACAAAAAAAGTAAAAATAAAACAACAACAAAAAAAGTGTTGAGAAAAAAAAGAGCAGAAGTAAAATAAAATAACAGTAGGGAGGCTATATATACAGGGGGGTACTGGTGCAGAGTATCTTGGGTGAGAACCTCCTTCCCTCAGCCAGGGCATTGAAAATGGGTCGTGGATGGCTGGCTATTCCAGCATGACAATGACCCAAAACACACGGCCAAGGCAACAAAGGAGTGGCTCAAGAAGAAGCACAATAAGGTCCTGGAGTGGCCTAGCCAGTCTCCTGACCTTAATCCCATAGAAAATCTGTGGAGGGAGCTGAAGGTTCGAGTTGCCAAACGTCAGCCTCGAAACCTTAATGACTTGGAGAAGATCTGCAAAGAGGAGTGGGACAAAATCCCTCCTGAGATGTGTGCAAACCTGGTGGCCAACTACAAGAAATGTCTGTGTCACGGATTCCGCCGAGGCTGCTCCTCCTCCTTGCTCGGGCAGGCTTCGGCGTTCGTCGTCCCCGGAGTACTAGCTACTGCCGATCGATGTTTCGGTGTTTGTCTTGTGTTGTCTTGTTTGTACACCTGTTACTTATTTTGTGTTGATTGTGTAACATATAAGTTCCCTTGTTTTACGTTTGGCCTTTGTGTGTTATTGTCATTTTGTCCTGTTTTGATGTTCGGCTGTTCTAGTTCGCCTTTTACGCACAGCGCGTGTTACTCCTCCAGTGTTGTGGAGACTTTTGTTTTGTGCGTGTTTACTTGTAGTAAAGTAGTCATCCTGATCCTCTGTGTCCTGCACCTGACTTCACCGCCGCATACACATCACCCCATTCTGACAGAATAACACACCTACCATGGAGTCAGCAGGACCAGCGGTGGTAACTGAGTCTCTGGAGGATCGGGTCAGCAGCCAGGACGCCATGATCCGTAGACTCGGCACCGCCATGCAAGATGTGATGGACACTCTGAGCCGATGGGAAAGAGGAGGCTTGCCCACACCTCCTCCTACAATACCACCACCATCGGACAGACCAATCGTTCCATCTCCGGAGTCCAGTGGGATTCGGCTCTCGCTCCCGAGGGCATATGATGGCACTGCAGCCGGGTGTCAGGGTTTCCTACTTCAAGTGGAACTCTACCTGGCAACCATACACCCGGCGCACTCGGGATACGAGAGCGGTTCCGCCCTCATCTCCTGTCTATCCGGCAAGGCATTGGAGTGGGCCAATGCCGAATGGAGGGGAATAGACGCCGCCACCATCACCTATGCGGAGTTCTCCCGCCGCTTCAGGGCGGTTTTCGATCATCCCCCAGAGGGTAAAGCGGCGGGGGAGCGTCTGTTCCACCTCCGACAGGGGAAGAGGAGCGCACAAGAGTTCGCCCTGGACTTCCGGACTCTGGCGGCTAATGCGGGGTGGAATGAGAGGGCCCTCATCGACCACTATCGGTGCAGCCTACGAGAGGACGTTCGCCGAGAGTTGGCCTGCAGGGACACCAACCTAAGCTTCAATCAGTTGGTGGACATGTCGATCCGTCTGGATACCCTGCTGGCTACCCGCGGACGTCCGGAGTTGGGGCCGTCCATTCCATCCCCCAGCACCTCCAAGCCGAGCCCTATGGAGCTCGGGGGTGCTGGTGCTAGAGAGAGGAGGAGAGAGACCCGGAGAGAGGCCGTCCCCTGCACCAACTGTGGCCGTAGAGGACACACTGCGGCTCGGTGCTGGGAAGGGTCTCCTGGGGATCGAGGCAACAGGTCAAGCACTGATGAGTCATTTCAGGTGAGTAGGCGCCCAACTCACCCAGAGCTCTCTGTTGTCCACTTGTGTATTCAAGTTGAATTTCCCCAGGTTTCACCTCATTCCCAGCATAAGGCGCTAGTCGATTCAGGCGCAGCTGGGAATTTTATTGATCGTAATTTCTGTGTTAAGTTAGGGATTCCCCTCCTGCCAGTAGATGTGCCTTTTCCTATTCACGCCCTAGATATCCGTCCTTTGTGATCAGGTTTAATTAGGGAGGTCATGGCGCCACTAAAGATGAAGACGCAGGGGGGTCATGAGGAAATCATACAGTTGTATCTGATCGACTCTCCTGCGTTTCCCGTGGTGCTGGGGCTTCCTTGGTTAATCTCTCATGACCCCACCATTTCGTGGCAACAGAGGGCTCTCAGGGAGTGATCTGATCAGTGTGTCGGGCGGTGTATAGGTGTTTCCGTAGGGGCGACCACGGTGGAAAGTCCGAACCAAATGCCCGCACTGCACATTCCTCCTGAGTATGATGATTTGGCACTCGTGTTCAGTAAGAAGAGGGCGACACGATTGCCACCTCATAGACAGGGGGATTGTGCGATAGACCTCCAGGCAGGTGCTGCACTTCCGCGTAGTCATGTGTATCCTCTGTCTCAAGAGGAGACGGCGGCTATGGAGACATACATCGCCGAGTCTCTGAGACAGGGATACATACGGCCCTCCACTTCTCCTGCGTCCTCGAGTTTCTTTTTTGTGAAGAAGAAGGATGGAGGTTTGCGCCCGTGTATTGATTACCGTAGTCTCAATCAGATCACTGTTAAATACAGTTATCCTCTCCCTCTGATTGCGAGTATGACTGAGTCATTACACGGAGCGCGCTTCTTCACAAAATTGGATCTCAGGAGCGCCTACAACCTGGTGCGCATTAGGGAGGGAGATGAATGGAAAACAGCATTTAGTACCACCTCGGGTCACTATGAGTATCTCGTCATGCCATATGGGTTAATGAATGCTCCTTCAGTCTTCCAATCATTTGTGGACAAGATTTTCCGGGATTTGCATAGGCAGGGTGTAGTGGTGTATATTGACGACATTCTAGTATACTCTGCTACACGAGCCGAGCATGTGGCCCTGGTGCGTCGAGTGTTGGGTAGGCTGTTGGAGCATGACTTGTATGTGAAGGCGGAGAAATGCCTATTTTTCCAGGAGTCCATCTCCTTCCTGGGCCATCGGTTGTCCGCGTCAGGGGTGGAGATGGAGATTGACCGCGTTTCAGCCGTGCGTAATTGGCAGACTCCTACCACGGTTAAGGAGGTGCAGCGGTTTTTGGGTTTTGCCAATTACTACCGGAGGTTTATCCGGGGTTTTGGACAGGTAGCGGCTCCCATCACCTCCCTGCTAAAGGGGGGCCCGGTGTGTTTGCAGTGGTCGGCTGAGGCGGACAGGGCGTTTAGACAACTGAAGGACCTGTTCACCTCGGTTCCGGTGCTGGCACATCCGGACCCCTCTTTGGCGTTCCAAGTGGAGGTGGACGCGTCAGAGGCTAGTATTGGGGCTGTACTGTCTCAACGCTCAGGCACGCCTCCTAAACTCCGGCCGTGTGCTTTTTACTCTAAGAAGCTCAGCCCGGCGGAACGTAATTACGACGTGGGGGACAGGGAGCTGCTAGCTGTGGTCCAAGCCCTAAAGGTGTGGAGGCATTGGCTTGAGGGGGCTCAACACCCTTTTCTCATTCTGACTGACCATCGTAACCTGGAGTACATCCGGGCAGCTAGGAGACTGAACCCTCGTCAGGCTAGGTGGGCCATGTTTCTGGCCCGGTTTGTCTTTAAGCTCACCTATATACCAGGGTCACAGAACGTTAAGGCAGACGCCCTGTCTCGGTGATATGACACAGAGGAGAGGTCCATTGAGCCCACTCCCATACTGCCGGAGTCTTGTCTGGTGGCACCGGTGGTGTGGGAGGTCGATGCGGAGATCGAGCGGGCGTTACGTACCGACCCTACTCTTCCAGAGTGTCCGGAGGGGCGGAAGTACGTGCCGCTCGAGATTCGTGATCAACTAATTTATTGGGCTCATACGTCACCCTCCTCTGGACATCCTGGTATTGGCCGGACAGTGCACTGCCTTAGTGAAAAATACTGGTGGCAAACATTGGCAAAGGACGTGAGGGTTTATGTCTCCTCCTGCTCGGTGTGCGCTCAGTGTAAGGCACCTAGACACCTGCCCAGGGGGAAGTTACAACCCCTACCCGTTCCACAACGGCCGTGGTCTCACCTATCGGCAGACTTTGTCACGGACCTCCCAGGGGAATACCACTATTCTGGTCGTTGTGGATCGGTTTTCTAAGACCTGTCGTCTCATCCCAATGCCGGGTCTCCCTACTGCCCTACAAACTGCTGAGGCCCTGTTTACTCACGTCTTCCGGCACTACGGGGTACCTGAGGATATAGTGTCTGATCGGGGTCCCCAGTTCACCTCTAGAGTCTGGAGGGCGTTTATGGAACGCTTGGGGGTCTCGGTTAGCCTTACCTCGGGTTTCCACCCTGAGAGTAATGGGCAGGTGGAGAGAGTGAACCAGGATGTGGGTCGGTTTCTGAGGTCTTATTGCCAGGACCGGCAGGAGGAGTGGTCGGGGTATATTCCCTGGGCAGAGATTGCCCAGAACTCACTTCGCCACTCCTCTAAGAATCTGACCCCTTTTCAGTGTGTGTTGGGGTATCAGCCGGTTCTGGCACCCTGGCATCAGAGCCAGATCGAGGCTCCTGTGGTGGATGAATGGTTTCGGCACTCGGAGGAGACATGGAACGCTGCGCATGTCCATCTGCAGTGGGCTATCCGTAGGCAGAGGGCGAGCGCCGATCGCCACCGCAGTGAGGGTCCAGTGTATGCACCTGGAGATCGAGTCTGACTCTCGACTCGAAACCTGCCCATTCGCCTGCCCTGCCGGAAGCTGGGTCGGCGGTTTGTGGGGCCATTTAAAGTCCTGAGGAGATTGAACGAGGTATGTTACAGGTTACAACTGCCAAATGATTATCGCATTAACCCCTCATTCCATGTGTCTCTCCTCAGGCCGGTGGTAGCTGGTCGACTCCAGGACAATGAGATACGGGAGACTCCTCCACCCCACTGGACATCGAGGGGGCTCCGGCGTACTCAGTCCGGTCCATCGTGGATTCGAGACGTCGGATGGGGGGTCTGCAGTATCTCGTGGAGTGGGAGGGGTACGGTCCGGAGGAACGGTGCTGGGTGCCTAGGAGGGACATCTTAGATCCCTCCCTCCTGACGGAGTTCCACCGGAGTCATCCCACTCGCCCTGCTCCGAGGCCGGGGTCGGCGCACGGCTGGAGCCGCGCGTCAAGGGGGGGGGTACTGTCACTGATTCCACCGAGGCTGCTCCTCCTCCTTGCTCGGGCAGGCTTCGGCGTTCGTTGTCCCCGGAGTACTAGCTACTGCCGATCGATGTTTCGGTGTTTGTCTTGTGTTGTCTAGTTTGTACAGCTGTTACTTATTTTGTGTTGATTGTGTAACATATAAGTTCCCTTGTTTTACGTTTGGCCTTTGTGTGTTATTGTCATTTTGTCCTGTTTTGATGTTCGGCTGTTCTAGTTCGCCTTTTACGCACAGCGCGTGTTACTCCTCCAATGTTGTGGAGACTTTTGTTTTGTGCGTGTTTACTTGTAGTAAAGTAGTCATCCTGATCCTCTGTGTCCTGCGCCTGACTTCACCGCCGCATACACATCACCCCATTCTGACAGTCTGACCTCTGTGATTGCCAACAAGGGTTTTGCCACAAGTACTAAGTCATGTTTTGCAGAGGGGTCAAATACTTATTTCCCTCATTAAAATGCAAATCAATTTATAACATTTTTGACATGCGTTTTTCTGGATTATTTTGTTGTTATTCTGTCTCTCACTGTTCAAATAAACCTACCATTAAAATTATAGACTAATCATTTCTTTGTCTGTGGGCAAACAAAATCAGCAGGGGATCAAATACTTTTTTCCCTCACTGTATATAATTGCCCTGATAGAGTGCATCCTTGCCCCGCCTCTCCCAGACTGGCCTACTGAGCCCCCCTCCCACCTTGACCATACAGTACATGACGCCCCAGCATACAACAACCTTTCCCCAAAACAAAAACACAGACATCACATTAAATAGATACTCATAGTCCACCCTATCAAAAGCCTTCTCTTGATCTAAAGAGACCAGTCCAAAGTTCACATTAGAACCTCTCGGCAAGTCCAACATGTCCCTGATTAAGAACAAGTTGTCCGTGATTGAGCGTCCTGGTACGCAATATGTCTGGTCTTTGTGTACTATAGAGTCCAGATGGGACTTCAGTCTGTTAGCGAGGACCTTGGCAAATATATTGTAGTCTGCACAGAGCAATGCCACATTGAGTTCACAAAAGTCCCCTTTTTTGGGCAAGAGAGTCAGAGCCGCCCGACGGCAGCTCATTGGCAACTCTCCTACCCCGACGCACTCACGCAACACGCAAAAGAAGTCCAGTCCAATTATTCCCCAGAATTTTTTATAAAACTCCACTGGGAAAGTCCATCAACCCCCGGTGCACGGCCAGGGGACATATTTGTTACGGCCTCTGCCAGTTCATGGGACAACAGGGGAATGTCCATTTCATCCCTATGTGCCAGAGAGAGTTTAGGGAGTTCCGCAAACAAAACCTGAGCATACATAGGATCACACAGTTCTGCCCTATACAACTCAGTATAAAACTCCACAGTCAGCTCCTGCATCTCCACCACCACAGAGTTCACCCGCTCATCCAAAAGCCATAGACAATGCATACCCTTGGCTTCACCGCTCTGTCTTTCCAAACCAAAGAAGGAGGAGCTGGGAGCATCCATCTCCTTGAGCATGGAGAACCTAGCTCTTACAAGTGCTCCCTTTGCTTTAACCTGGAAAAAACTGCCCAGGTCCCTACGTAGTTCAGCTAAATTAGCCTGGTGGTCTACATTGCCTTGCCCCACCAGCTCTACCTCCATCTCACTAATACTACGCTCGAGTTCCCCCAATACTCTCCTAGCCTCTGAGGATGAGAGAGCTCCATACTATTTAAACTTTTCCCACATCCCACAATTGACTCAGAGACTCATACTCCTCTCTTCGCTGCCCCCACCTTTCCCAAAAAGTCTGGAAACCTGAGCAAAAAGTGGCATCTTGTAAGAGCTTTACATTAAACTTCCAATAGGATGCCTGCCGAGGCCCTGGTGAAATAGACAGCCGAGCCATGGTTATGTGATGATTTTTAAAAAAACACTGGGAGAATGGTAGCGCCCAACAGCCTATTGCTCTGATTCCTGGACATGTACATTCGATCAAGCTGCACTCACCCTAGCCCCAAATACCTTCACCCATGTATACCGTCTTGTGTTGGGATGTCTAGTTCTCCAAACATCCACTAGGTCAAACTGATTAATGATGTCCCTTAACACCCCCACTGAGCCTGAATGAGGCTCCTCCCCATTTCTGTCTTTCGTAAAATCCATTGTACAGTTCCAGTCCCCGCAGACCACCAGCGTCTCCTCAGGCGATACCTGTGAGAGTTCCTGTCTAAGACACCCAAAGAGAAGCCCCCTCTCTCTTCCTGTGTTAGGCACATACACATTTATAAAGACAAAACCCCTGTTGTTAATTTCTGCTTTTACTACAAGCAGTCTACCCCTACACACCTCTTTTGAGGAGCAAGTTTCTACAGACAGACCCGGTACAAAAAGGACTGCCATCCCTGCACTAACATTTGTCCCATGGCTCAGCACACTTGCCCCTTTCCACCAGAGCCCCCAATCAATTGCATTCACCACATCACTATGCTCTCCTGCAGAAACAACAACTGTACTTTTTTTGGTTTTACATATTTACCCAACACACTCCTCTTTCCCGCATCTCTGGCACCATTAATATTAAGCGATCCTACCCAAAGAGTCTCCATAAGAAGTGGGAGAAAATCCAGCAAAGAAGGAGACCAATAGCAAAGCTCAAAAAGCCCCAGAGCCAGAAAGAAAACTTTAATCTAAACAGTGTCTGAAGGTAGACCTTTACACACGGTTGTGACCCATTTCCTCAACCTAAACCGTTTCCTGGGTGAGAGGACACCATGCCCCTCATTTTTCATAGCATGTTGTACTTACAAAATCTTACAAACTTTCCCGGATGGCAAAAAAAAGCCTCAAGGTTAACTTTTTTCCCCTTAGTCTCATTCAGGAACCTTGACAGTTCCCTCACTGTGTAATTTGACCCCTCTGACTGACTGGCTGTCAGCTCTGGACCCATTGAGGAGGAGTCTGAAAATAAATCCTCATCGTCTTCTTCCTCAGACTCACCTTCCTCCTCCTCATCTCCATCTCCCAACCTGACCTTTCTCTCTAGTCAGGGCCTCCCCCCCAGCACCAGGCAAAGGTTCCTTGGTGCCTTTCACCACACCAGCCTCTCACCTCCCACCTCCTTTCTTCTCCCCCTTTTTCCTCTTCTACTTGACACCCTCCTCCACCCCCCCTAGTCGCTTACCCTTCCCCACTATACTCTCCTCATCCACTAGCATAATCTGACTAAGCCCAGCCTCATTGCTTTGTTTTTGCCTTGACTGCACTGTCAACTTTTAATTTTTTTAAATTGCAAAATTTCTAAGAAGAAGAAAAGCTTTGTCATTATGGGGTATTGTGTGTAAATTGATGAGAAAGAACGAAACAGGGAAAGCCTGCCTGACAGAAGTTATCAGACACAATACACAAGGCACATACCACAAGACCTTTGTCTCCTGCTCAGAGGAATGCGATCACCACTATCAGTAACTGACACACATTTTCTATACTTGATCAAGCTAGAATTTACACATCATCATACAGTCAAATAGGGGTTTCACTTGGTATCACTTGGGGAAGGCTATGTATTGTCAAATCTGCACTATTTTTATCACAAGACCAAAAGAACAGTCACATTGCATAATTACATTTGCCTCTAGCAAGTTTTCTCCAGCCAGGGCTTATTCTTGACTTCTATTTCCTGTTTTCTCTCTCTACTTCCTGTCCTCCAAATCTGACCCTGAATCAGCTCTATAGCTAGCCTACTACAGTACTAGTCTGGCTAGCTACTGTCCATTCTTTCCTGAAATAGCTGATGTTGGGTTTCCAGTGAGGTTATGGACAAACCCCAAAGTTGGTAGACTAACCCTGCAATGACACACTATGACGGCAGGCTCAAGTCCTTAGACCCTCTACCATAGAAGGGTTAAATCCTGCTGCTTGGAAGTGTAAACTAGTGATGTGCAGTTCGCGAACGATTCGTTCTTTTTGAATGACTCTTTTTACTGACTCAAGAGTCATGATTCGTTTTTCTGAGTGACTCATTCGTTTTAGTCGTTTGTTTGACCTGCTAGTGCTGGCTACAATGAGTCCTACAGCAGGACTAATACACACTCCTCCGGCTCAGCTCAACTGTCTGTCATATGTGCACAGGAAAATAGATCATGAGCATAGAGAAGAAAAACACATGTTTAGAACTCAGAATTGATCGCATGGTGCAAGAATGACTGCAATTAATTGATTATTGAATGTTATGGACACAGCTTTGTAGAACCAAAACATACACAGCCAAAACATACACAGCTCAACAAAATCAAACTCGAGAATGAAACATTTGGGGGGCTACAGTTTGCGAACGACTGTGCTTATCACCATGACTGGCTACCCAGATTTGTTTTGGCCAAACACTACGCTACGTCCATGGAATGTTAGTTTCTGAAGACAGCTTCTCCATCCTACAGGGAGAGATCAATCATTTTGAGACCTAGGAACATGTACTAGTTTGTGGCGACCTAAATGCCAGAACTGGACAACAACCTGACACCCTCAGCACACAGTGGGACAAACACCTACCTGGACGTGGCAGCATTTCCTCCCCAATATGCCCCGCTAGACACAACTATGACCAAAAAACTCCTGCAGCTCTGTCACATCCTGGGTTTGTACATAGTCAATGGTAGGCTTCGAGGTGATTCCTATGGTAGGTACACCGACAGCACATCTCTTGGTAGCAGTACTGTAGACTACTTTATCACGACCTCAACCCAGAGTCGCTCAGAAAGTTCACAGTTAGCCCACTGATGCCCCTATCAGATCACAGCAAAATCAGAGCCTACGAACAGAGCAATACTCAATCATGAGGCATCAATGACCAACAAACTGCATACTATTAAGAAATGCTATAGATGGAAGGAAAGTAGTGTAGAAACCTACCAGAAAACAATTCGCCAACAACAAATTAAATCCCTTTTAGACAATTTCCTGGACAAAACGCTTCACTGCAATAGTGAAGGCGTAAACTTGGCAGCACAAAGCCTAAATAGTATATTTGACCTCTCAGCTTCTCTATCAAATCAAAAAAATTCAACCAGACAACCTAAGTAAATTAACAACAATGACAAATGATTTGATGAAGAATGCAAAAACCTAAGAAAGGAATTGAGGAACAAACCAGGAATTGTCCGTAGAGCTCCGAGACAAGATTGTGTTGAGGCACAGATCTGTGGAAGTGTACCAAAAACTTTCTGCAGCATTGAAGGTCCCTAAGAACACAGTGGCCTCCATCAATCTTAAAAGGAAGAAGTTTGGAACCACCAAGACTCTTCCTAGAGCTGGCCGCCCGTCCAAACTGAGCAATCGGGGGAGAAGGGCCTTGGTCACGGGATGACCAAGAACCCAATGGTCACTCTTACAGAGCTCCAGAGTTCATCTGTGGAGATGGGAGAACCTTCCAGGAGGACAACCATCTCTGCAGCACTCCACCAATCAGGCCTTTATGGTAGAGTGGCCAGACGGAAGTCACTCCTCAGTAAAAGGCACATGACAGCTTGCTTGGAGTTTGCCAAAAAAGGCACCTAAATGACTCTCAGACCATGAGAAACAAGATTATCTGGTCTGATGAAACCAAGATGTAACTCTTTGGCCTGAATGCCAAGCGTCACATCTGGAGGAAACCTTGCACCATCCCTACAGTGAAGCATGGTGGTGGCAGCATCTTGTTGTGGGGATGTTTTTCAGCGGAAGGGACTGGAAGACTAGTCAGGATCGAGAAAAGATGAACGGATCAAAGTACAGAGAGATCCTTGATGAAAACCTGCTCCAGAGTGCTCAGGACTGGGGTGAAGGTTCACTTTCCAACAGGACAACGACCCTAAGCACACAGCCAAGACAACACAGAAGTGGCTTCGGGACAAGTCTCTGAATTTCTTTCATTGGCCCAGCCAGAGCCCGGACTTGAACCTGATCAAACATCTCTGGAGAGACCTGAAAATAGCTGTGAAGCGAAGATCCCCATCCAACCTGACAGAGCTTGAGAGGATCTGCAGAGAAGAATGGGAGAAACTCCCCAAATACTGGTGTGCCAAGCTTGTAGTGTCATACCTAAGAAGAATCAAGGCTGTAATCGCTGCCAAAGGTCCTTCAATAAAGTACTGAGTAAACAGTGATATTTCAGTTTTTTATTTTTAATGAATTTGCCAAAATTCTGACAACCTGTTTTTGCTTTGTTGTTATGTGGTATTGTGTGTAGATTGATGAGGGGGGAAAAACAATTTAATCCATTTCAGAATAAGGCTGTAACATAACAAAATGTGGGAAAAGCGAGAGGTCTGAATACTTTCCAAATGCTCTGTATGTCAATGAATTGGTGAGGGACAAGAACAGTCTTGAGCACTCTGCCTCACCCTACTAGACTCTGAAGTCAAATGTTTACTGTTTGCAGTTGATCTGGTGCTTCTGTACCCAACCAAGGAGGGCATACAGCAGCACCTAGATATTCTGCAAAGATTCTATCAGACTTGGGATCTGACAAAAATAATGGTGTTCCAAAAAAGGTCCAGTTGCCAGGACCATAAATACAAATTCCACCTAGACACTGTTGCCCTACAGCACACAAAAATACATACCTACCTATGCCTAAACATCAGCACCACAGGTAACTTCCACAAAGCTGTGAACAATCTGATAGAAAAGGCAAGATGGGCCTTCTACGCCATCAAAAGGAACATAACATTTTACATCCCAATTAGGATCTGGCTTAAAATACTTGAATCAGTTATAGAACCCATTGCCCTTTATGGTTGTGAGGTCTGGGGTCCGCTCACCAACCAAGAATTCACAAAATGGGACAAACACCAAATTGAGACTCTGCATGCATAATTCTGCAAAAACATACAGTGGGGAAAAAAGTATTTAGTCAGCCACCAATTGTGCAAGTTCTCCCACTTACATTTTTTCCCCACTGTACTTGTGTACAGCGTAAAACCCCAAACAATGCATGCAGAGCAGAATTAGAATGATTCCTGCTAATGATCAAAATCCAGAAAAGAGCAATTCAATTCTACAACCACGTAAAATGATTCTCAAACCTTCCATAACAAAGCCCCCACCTACAGAGAGATTAACCTGGAGAAGAGTCCACAAGCAAGCTGGTCCTGGGGCTCTGGTCACAAACACAAACAGACCCCACAGAGCCCCAGGACAGCAACACAATTAGACCCAACCAAATCATGAGAAAACAAAAAGAGAATTACTTGACACATTACAGCAAAACGGAGCAAACTAGAATGCTATTTGGACCTAAAAAAAGAGTACACAGTAGCAGAATACCTGACCACTGTGACTGACCCAAAATTAAGAAAATCCTTGACTATGTACAGACTCCGTGAGCATAGCCTTGCTATTGAGAGAGGCCGCCATCGGCAGACCTGGCTCTCAAGAGAAGACAGGTTATGTGCACACTGCCCACAAAATGAGGTGGAAACCGAGCTGCAGTTCCTAACCTCCTGCCAACTGTATGACCATATTAGAGACACATATTTCCCTCAAATTACACAGACCCACAAAGAATTTGAAAACAAATCCAATCTTGATAAACTCATACCTATTAGGTGAAATACCACAGGGTGGCACCACAGCAGCAAGATGTGTGACCTGTTGCCACAAGAAAAGGGCAACCAGAGGAGCCCAAACACCATTGTAAATACAATCTATATTTATCTGTTTATTTATTTTCCCTTTCGTACTTCAACTATTTGCACATTGTTACAACACTGTTCATAGCCAATAATATAACATTTGAAATGTCTATATTCTTTTTTTAAAAAATATGAGTGTAATGTTTACTGTTCATTTTTGATTGTTTATTTCCCTTGTTTATTTCCTGTCGATTTCACTTGCTTTGGCAAGGTAAACATATGTTTCCCATGCCAATAAAGTCCTTTGAATTGAAATTGAATTGAAATTGAATTCTTCTCCGCAATAGCTATAGCGAATGACAGAGCAGTGGAAGAATTTAGTGTGTCGTCAGGCTACTTCTCAACATCACGGCAGTCAAGCAATGCATTCCGCCAAGAGTCGTTCACAATGTAGTCCAGTTGTGTCCACAACTAAACCTCGTTTAAAATGTATCAAGAATTAATCTTACTTTAAACAAATGTACATTGTTTAAAGCACACGTTTACAAGTCTCAGTCACAAAAGACAGCTCCAATAAGCCAATAAAACGACGTGAACAATAGGCTCGTAGAATCATGACTCTTCGAGTTTTCAGCACTCAGGACTGGTAGGGGGTCCTGCGTGCTTTGAGCATTACTGACTCGTTCTTTTGACTGAACAAGTAGAAGAAAATCCAAGTCAGTAAGAAGAGCCAAACTTCCCATCACTAGTGCAAACTAGTCAGTTGCACAACTGAATGCATTCAACCGAAATGTGTCTTCCGCATTTAACCCAACCCCTCTGAATCAGAGAGGTGCAGGGGGCTGCCTTAATCGACGTCATAGGCACCCAGTTGTTGTGGGGGTTAACTGCCTTGCTCAACGGCAGATTTTTCCACCTTGCTGACTCTTGGATTTGAACAAGCAACCTTTTGGTTACTGTCCAAACGCTCTAACCACCAGGCTACCAAGGTGGCAGAGTACATAGGAAAGGCATGCCCAGACAAGTTCAACCTGCCCCTCCAGCTGTGGGAGCCAGGTAAGCAACATCAGAATCCGGCTCCACCAATGGCATGTGAGGAAAGAGTGAGAGTGAAAGAGAGAGAAACAAGTGTAGCTGGATGGGGCTGGGGATAGAATGTGAATGCAGCCTGACTGACACCATCTAGTTCACGACTCCCTCACATTCATGCACAATGGAATACTAGGAATGCACACGTACTGCCTGTGTGGACCCAGGGGTTGTCAACACACCCACTTCATTAGAAACCATCACCATGGCACCATCTAAATGCCTGGAGCAGGAACACACTGTGATGTTCCTGTTGCATTTAGCATTGATGACTGGCATGCATGCCAATTATTTATAGGGTCATGTCTCAAGAGATATCCCAGAAGTTTAACTTCCAAATACACACAGAACTATTAGAAGGCCCTTTTCACCGTGCAGTCACTCTCTACAAATGAGTTATATTGAATCCTGTATACGTATATGTCACAGATGAAGAATTTCTATTGGATAATTGATGAGTCGTGATTTGGATTCTATGTTCTAGGCGGCCGCCCACAGGAAGTGAATGCAGTCCAGAGGCATGGTCGATCCCAGGTTTTGCTAGTGCATGTAGGGCAGGATTTCCCAAACTCGGACCTCGGGACCCCAAGGGGTGCACGTTTTGGTTTTTGCCCTAGCAATACACAGCTGATTCAAATGATCAACTAATCATCCAGCTATGATCATTTGAATCAGCTGTGTAGTGTTAGGGCAAAAAACTAAACATCCCGAGCACCGAGTTTGGGACACGCTGATATAGGGCTTCGTTTGGTGAGTGCATGGTTAATGGTTGTTTAAGATTAAAAGTGTTGAGAAGATGGACGCCTGCATCCCGGGCTGCACCACTTCCTGTACCCCTTGTTCTCTTTGTTTTGGTTTGTATGATGATTTTAACTAGCATGGTTTTAGAGGAAAAAGTCAAATTAATGATATTAATGGAAACAAAGCAATTGAATGGAATTTAGAAACTGGAATGTTTGAAACGGAAATATGGAAAACCATGTCTTAATAAATGTTAAAAACGGTCCCTTCTTTGTCTGCCTCTGCTTCACTCTGCCTGCTGAAACCAGGCCTAGAACCTGTCACCTTGTGACATATACATAGTGGTTAGGTGTATTACTCTCTGTCTCAAGTGTTACATTTACATTTGAGTCATTTAGCAGACACTCTTATCCAGAGTTACTTACAGTTAGTTCATTCATCTTAAGATAGCGAGGTGAGACAACCACAAGTGTGTGCATGTGTGTGTGTGTCCATGTTCTACAGTTTCTTGTATGGGGCAGACGAGGTTTGCATAGGATTACATTGATTTATTAATGGTTCATACTGGACCGGCATATGGGCAATAATACCACGTGGATGGATGGTTGCAGTAGCATAGGGAGAGACCTCTATTAATAGAGTCAGCCATTCGCTGTGGCAAGTGAAAAGGGAGGTATTCCCACTAATGCCCAGTTGACAGGGCGGGAATGTGGAGGCTCTGTGTGTTTGCCAGGTGGTCTGTATGTAAACGCCAGTCTCGATCTAGTCCCAGGGTAGAGCCAGGCAATTTAGGCAAGCTCAGCCAGATGCCAAAGCCAATCCAAGCACTGGAGCCTAGGGAACTAGCATCAGCCTAACCGCTATGCCAATGCTACACAGGATAGTATAAGCTTAGTTTAGCTTCTGGGCTTGACAAGTCATAAATTAGACTAGAGCACACTGGTTTAGCTGGGTCTAGCTGATTCATGTCAACACACTAAAACGTTTGCTTGGCTTAGCCTTAGCTTAGCTATTTTACTGCCAAATGAAGCAGTGGCTATAAGCTAAGGTGGTGATAAAGCTAGTTTACTGCTATGCACTAAGACAACTGGTGACAGTGCCAGTTGTGTTTCTCAGGGATCAGACACACTCTCACACATGCAATGTGACACATTTTTCTAAACATGTGTCTTCTTGGCATGCTACTGTTGCTGAATTCCTGATTTGACAATTATTAACATACTAGAGAGGGCATGCTTAGACAACCCATACTGTATTTTCAGATCAAACCTCTGCAGTGTATGACAGATGCTTATTTTCCCACATACTACTGCAGTAAACATATGTTAATAGTGTAGATGCCTCATCAATAAAAATAAAAGAAAACACAGTACATTGGAAAGCAGCTACTGCATATTATGCAACTGGTTACATGCCTGCTTATTTAGTGCTGGTTATTATAGTTATTGATGCAGTTACCTTGAATTAATGCATCAGCAATGGAACTGAAGTGATGGATGAAGGCAATTTCCTTCTATATAGTAGTAATATGTTTCCTTCTGTGTAAACCAGGGTTGTCAATCTCAATCAACGCAAGGGCAATATTGAAAAAACACAACGAATTCGCGGGCCAGACATAGCCTATTATGTTTGTTTTTACAACAACAGATAAAGGGGAATACAACTGGCCATTGTTTTATTTGAAAAAATATGGCCCTTTATAATGACTTCTTATGTACATAGGATGCTGTATACATAGCTGCAGGACGTAGGGGTGCTGAGGGTGCTGCAGCAGCTCCTGAAAAATCTGAATCAAATAAATACTAAAAAAATTATGTAATAAATGTCGTAATAAAAGTAGTGCACTGGGCCTTTACTACTCCTGTATTCAGGGCTGGTCCTGGCCATTCTGCCGCCCTAGGCCAGACAAAAATATTGCTGCCCCCAGCAAAACTGGAATAGTCCCAGTAAGCAAAATGACATTGAAAAGACGTCTAAAATACATATTTTCCAGATGTTGAAGTTAGGTTCAATTTAGATTCTGAATGAAAGGTGAAAATACTTATTTTCCGGACGTTCAAATCAGGTTCATTTTCAGTTCTGAATTAAAGTTGAAAATATGTATTTTCCGGACGTTGAAAATACTTATTTTGTGGACGATGAAATCAGGTTCATTTTCAATTCTGAATGAAAGTTGAAAATACGTAATTTATTGACGTCTATGATTGGTTCAGATTTGGTTCAAATCAAGGCTGGTCCAGACCGGACCAAAAACCAACGTCTGTGAATGTGGAAATCAAGGCTGGTCTGCACCAAAAAAAGACAGCTGGTCCAGACAGTAAGCACGGCGTTGGTCCGTGCTTACTGGGGTGTAGCCTACCATGTCGGCCTGCAATGGAATTTGATGAATGCCCATCCATGTGTTAGGGCCACCATTTGTAAAACAGACTGTTGCATTTTTACATTTACAGTCATTTAGCAGACGCTCTTATCCAGAGCGACTTACAGTTAGTGAATACATATTTTTTTTATACTGGCCCCCCGTGGGAATCGAACCCACAACCCTGGCGTTGCAAACGCCATGCTCTATCAACTGAGCTACATCAGGTTAGGCTATTTAATCGGAGAAACCTGCATGATGTAAAAAGCGTCTGTCTCATTACATTGTCATACAGTTTAAGTCCAGCCTGCAGGCTACAGAAAAGGCCACATACTCTTTCTACCATATACTATACAGTGCCTTGCAAAAGTATTCATCCCCCTTGGCGTTTTTCCTATTTTGTTGCATTACAACCTGTAATTTAAATTGATTTTTATTTGGATTTCATGCAATGGACATACACAAAATAGTCCAAATTGGTGAAGTGAAATAAAAAAAAATTACTTGATTCAAAAAATTCTAAAAAATAAATAATGGAAAAGTGGTATGTGCATATGTATTCACCCCCTTTGCTATGAAGTCCCTAAATAAGATCTAGTGCAACCAATTACCTTCAGAAGTCACATAATTAGTTAGATTGCACACAGGTGGACTTTATTTAAGTGTCACATGATCTGTCACATGATCTCAGTATATATACACTTGTTCTGAAAGGCCCCAGAGTCTGCAACACCACTAAGCAAGGGACACCACCAAGCAAGCGGCACCATGAAGACCAAGGAGCTCTCCAAACAGGTCAGGGACAAAGTTGTGGAGAAGTACAGATCAGGATTGGGTTATAAAATAATATCCAAAACTTTGAACATCCCACGGAGCACCATTAAATCCATTATTAAAAATTGAAAGAATATGGCACCACAACAAACCTGCCAAGAGAGGGCCTCCCACCAAAACTAACGGACCAGGCAAGGAGGGCATTAATCAGAGAGGCAACAAAGAGACCAAAGATAACCCTGAAGAGCTGCAAAGCTCCACAGCGGAGATTGGTGTTTCTGTCCATAGGACCAGGAAAGTGGCCAGGAAAAAAACATTGCTTAAAGAAAAAAATAAGCAAACACGTTTGGTGTTCGCCAAAGGGCATGTGGGAGACTCCCAAAACATATGGAAGAAGATACTCTGGTCAGATAAGACTAAAAGTGAGCTTTTTGGCCATCAAGGAAAACACTATGTCTGGCGCAAACCCAACACCTCTCATCACCCCGAGAACACCATCTCCACAGTGAAGCATGGTGGTGGCAGCATCATGCTGTGGGGATGTTTTTCATCAGCATGGACTGGGAAACTGGTCAGAATTGAAGGAATGATGGATGGCGCTAAATACAGGGAAATTCTTGAGGGAAACCTGTTTCAGTCTTCCAGAGATTTGAGACTGGGACGGAGGTTCACCTTCCAGCAGGACAATGACCCTAAGCATACTGCTAAAGCAACACTCAAGTGGTTTAAGGGGAAACATTTAAATGTCTTGGAATTGCCTAGTCAAAGCCCAGACCTCAATCCAATTGAGAATATGTGGTATGACTTAAAGATTGCTGTACACCAGCAGAACCCATCCAACTTGAAGGAGCTGGAGCAGTTTTGCCTTGAAGAATGGCTAGATGTGCCAAGCTTATAGAGACATACCCCAAGAGACATGCAGCTGTAATTGCTGCAAAAGGTGGCTCTACAATGTATTGACTTTGGGGGGAGTGAATAGTTATGCACGCTCCAATTTTCAGTTTTGTTGTCTTATTTCTTGTTTGTTTCACAAGAAAAAATATTTGGCATCTTCAAAGTGGTAGGCATGTTGTATATCATTTATGTTAAGTCTGGATAAGAGCGCCTGCTAAAATGACTAAATATGTAAATATGCAATATGTTCTATTCTTTTTTTGACGGAATGCTGATGGAGCGTGGTAGCGATGCGTCTCTCCAACAGCACCCGGAGAGGTGTGCTGGGAATGGACAAGCAAAATATTTTGCGCCCCTGCCTTTGACAAAGTGGGCACTGCTTATCACAGGACGGCATCAGCGCTCACCTAAAAAGCACATATTTCACTGATTGAGAGAAATTGTTATTGTTTTTTGGCAGAATTATGCAAGGTTTTATGTGTTGTTGGAGGTGCATCTTGGTCAGTTTAATCAGAAAATGCCGCCCTCTAATCCTGCCTAATGAGCGGGCTGGCCTTGCCTGTATTAGTGGACCTATATGCCTCTGCAGTGCGGGAAAACTTTTTTTCTCACAAAAGTAGTGCATGGGCCTTTACTACTCCTGTATTAGCTGACTGATAAAGCTGTCTGCACTGCTGGGAGAAAATTCACAGCACCCCCACCCCCAAACACCTTCCTGCGGCTATGGCTGTATATAGCAGTTTTAACCTATTAAAACAAACAAAGAGATAAATAATATTTGTCCAGCCTTTCCTAATATGCTTGCAGATGCGGATAATATGCTGCAACCCTAATAAACAAGTATTTAATAACTCCAAATAACAAAAACGTAGTTCGGTTGTAGTAAAATGTAAACTTAAAACATGTTTTACATGTTTTTGCACTGCATTGATCACTGTTGAGGTTGAACGCAGCATTGCTGTATGGTGCACTCAAAATGAATTGTAGCTGAGTAGCCAGCCTAGGCTACTGCTCAAATGTTGCTGTAATTGGCCTACATGTTTCTCCTTTGCATGGTGTTTTGTTGCATGTTTGCTTTTTGGTTATTAATTGTCAAGCTTTAATAACCGAAGCCAGAAAGCAACATTTTATTAGCCTAGCTAGGACTGTGGCATGTGTCTGTACACTTTCCCTCCACTGTGCGCAGTACAGGGGACACACAAAAGCAGCTCAATTGATGTTGAATTCACTGATGCAAGCCCATCAGGCTGTAATTTAAAAAAAAGTAGATGACTCAACTGTTGACTCATTTATACTCGCTTGTTTGTCCTATTGTCCTTTAGTAGTGAATCCCTTATCTTGTATCTTTTTGACAACCAAGATGACATTTTCTGTAGGCTACACCAATGACTCGTTGGAACCAAAACGTTGCACTGACCAGGCTGGATATGGACATTTAGCCTACAATGGCAGAAGATTCAGTCAGTGCCATTAGTGATGATATAATACAGCGCACTGGCTGGCTCATGTGTGGGTCTGGGAGGAGGGGTGTGGTTCTGGGAGGAGGGGTATGTGTGGGTCTGGGAGGAGGGGTGTGTGGGTGTGTTGCAATGCTGTTTTAAGTGTAGCACGTTGACAGTGCTTGCTGTGACTTGTAGTGCAATGTGTTGCGGGCTCTATGGAAGCAGGACAAAATTAATTGACAACCCAATTCATTGTGGGGGCCGGATAGAAATGTGTCAAGTGCCTGATTCGGTCTGAGGGCCTTGTGTTTGACACGTGGTGTAAAGCATGGTGACAGTGAATAGCTATGTGTGTGTGTGTGTGTGTGTGTGTGTGTGTGTGTATCTCTTGGCTCAGCAGTATCAAAGATGTAAGAATCTCTCCCTGTCGATGTGCAAAGGTCAGATGAATAATCACACAGCCTCCACTACCATCTTCTGAAGGCAGAGTGTGTGTGGTTGTGTGAGTGTGTAAGTGTGTGTGTGGTATCGATTTCAAACACAAAAGGTTAGACTACACACACTGCCTGTCTCTCTCAAACACACCCTCACAGACACACAGGTCGGTGTAAGTGTGGGAGTGCGAGAACAGAACAGAGAGAACCGTACAAAGGGTAGAGAGTAGGAGTAGCTTGGCGCTGTATAGAGAATGACAGGTAGGGAGTAGCAGGGCGCTGTATAGAGAATGACAGGTAGAGAGTAGGAGTAGCAGGGCGCTGTATAGAGAATGACAGGTAGAGAGTAGGAGTAGCAGGGCGCTGTATAGAGAATGACAGGTAGAGAGTAGGAGTAGCAGGGCGCTGTAGAGAGAATGACAGGTAGAGAGTAGGAGTAGCAGGGCGCTGTATAGAGAATGACAGGTAGAGAGTAGGAGTAGCTTGGCGCTGTATAGAGAATGACAGGTAGAGAGTAGGAGTAGCTTGGCGCTATATAGAGAATGACAGGTAGAGAGTAGGAGTAGCTTGGCGCTGTATAAAGAATGACAGGTAGAGAGTAGGAGTAGCTTGGCGCTATATAGAGAATGACAGGTAGAGAGTAGGAGTAGCTTGGCGCTGTATAGAGAATGACAGGTAGAGAGTAGGAGTAGCAGGGCGCTGTAGAGAGAATGACAGGTAGAGAGTAGGAGTAGCAGGGCGCTGTAGAGAGAATGACAGGTAGAGAGTAGGAGTAGCAGGGCGCTGTATAGAGAACGACAGGTAGAGAGTAGGAGTAGCAGGGCGCTGTATAGAGAATGACAGGTAGAGAGTAGGAGTAGCAGGGCGCTGTAGAGAGAATGACAGGTAGAGAGTAGGAGTAGCAGGGCGCTGTATAGAGAATGACAGGTAGAGAGTAGGAGTAGCTTGGCGCTGTATAGAGAATGACAGGTAGAGAGTAGGAGTAGCTTGGCGCTATATAGAGAATGACAGGTAGAGAGTAGGAGTAGCTTGGCGCTGTATAAAGAATGACAGGTAGAGAGTAGGAGTAGCTTGGCGCTACATAGAGAATGACAGGTAGAGAGTAGGAGTAGCTTGGCGCTGTATAGAGAATGACAGGTAGAGAGTAGGAGTAGCAGGGCGCTGTAGAGAGAATGACAGGTAGAGAGTAGGAGTAGCAGGGCGCTGTAGAGAGAATGACAGGTAGAGAGTAGGAGTAGCAGGGCGCTGTAGAGAGAATGACAGGTAGAGAGTAGGAGTAGCAGGGCGCTGTATAGAGAATGACAGGTAGAGAGTAGGAGTAGCAGGGCGCTGTATAGAGAATGACAGGTAGAGAGTAGGAGTAGCAGGGCGCTGTAGAGAGAATGACAGGTAGAGAGTAGGAGTAGCAGGGCGCTGTATAGAGAATGACAGGTAGAGAGTAGGAGTAGCAGGGCGCTGTAGAGAGAATGACAGGTAGAGAGTAGGAGTAGCAGGGCGCTGTATAGAGAATGACAGGTAGAGAGTAGGAGTAGCTTGGTGCTGTATAGAGAATGACAGGTAGAGAGTAGGAGTAGCTTGGCGCTATATAGAGAATGACAGGTAGAGAGTAGGAGTAGCTTGGCGCTGTATAAAGAATGACAGGTAGAGAGTAGGAGTAGCTTGGCGCTATATAGAGAATGACAGGTAGAGAGTAGGAGTAGCTTGGCGCTGTATAGAGAATGACAGGTAGAGAGTAGGAGTAGCTTGGCGCTATATAGAGAATGACAGGTAGAGAGTAGGAGTAGCTTGGCGCTGTATAGAGAATGACAGGTAGAGAGTAGGAGTAGCAGGGCGCTGTATATAGAATGACAGGTAGAGAGTAGGAGTAGCTTGGCGCTATATAGAGAATGACAGGTAGAGAGTAGGAGTAGCTTGGCGCTATATAGAGAATGACAGGTAGAGAGTAGGAGTAGCAGGGCGCTGTATAGAGAATGACAGGTAGAGAGTAGGAGTAGCAGGGTGCTGTATAGAGAATGACAGGTAGAGAGTAGGAGTAGCAGGGCGCTGTAGAGAGAATGACAGGTAGAGAGTAGGAGTAGCAGGGCGCTGTATAGAGAATGACAGGTAGGGAGTAGCAGGGCGCTGTCTAGAGAATGACAGGTAGAGAGTAGGAGTAGCAGGGCGATGAATAGAGAATGACAGGTAGAGAGTAGGATTAGCAGGGCGCTGTAGAGAGAATGACAGGTAGAGAGTAGGAGTAGCAGGGCGCTGAATAGAGAATGACGGGTAGAGAGTAGGATTAGCAGGGCGCTGTAGAGAGAATGACAGGTAGAGAGTAGGAGTAGCAGGGCGCTGTAGAGGAGGAGAGTAGGAGGGAGGAGGAGACAATATCTGCTGCAGCATCCTGTATTAATTTACTTTCATCTTCCCCATTATAAAACAAGGTGAAGGAGGAAGGCATTCCAGCATGTGGAATAAAAATGAAGACCTTGATTGATATTGTTTGTGATGATGTGGGAAAATGCTGCCGCCATAACCACGCAGAATGATCTGTGGCGTCATATCCTCACCAGGTGGGGAGGGAGGTTATATCACCTTTACCCTGACTATGAGGCAACTCAAGTGCAATGAACCAGAATCTGCCCTCAGGAACAGCTAGCCAATGGAGGGAATCCCACTTAACCACCCAGAAGAGAGCAATGGGTTTTCCCCTTGAGAGAGAGAAAGCTGTTGATGGTATCCTCAATGAAATGATAAAATATGCAGACCACAAATTCCAATTGGCTATACTTAAACTCTTTAACATCTTCCCCAATATTTGGCACCAAGAACTGATCACACCAATCCACAAAGGTGGAGACAAATTTGACCCCAATAACTACAGTGGGATATGCGTCAACAGCAACCTTGGGAAAATCCTCTGCATTATCATTAACAGCAGACTAGTTCATTTGCTCAGTGAAAACAATGTACTGAGCAAATGTCAAATTGGTTTTTTACCAAATTACCGTAAGACAGACCACGTATTCACCCTGCACACCCTAATTGACAAACAAAACAAAACAAAGGTAAAGTCTTCTCATGCTTTGTTGATAAAAAAAAAGCTTTTGACTCAATTTGGCATGAGGGTCTGCTATACAAATTGATGGAAAGTGGGGTTGGGGGAAAAACATACGACATTATAAAATCCATGTACACAAACAACAAGTGTGCGGTTAAAATTGGCAAAAAACACACACATTTCTTTCCACAGGGCCGTGGTGTGAGACAGGGATGCAGTTTAAGCCCCACCCTCTTCAACATATATATCAACAAATTGGCGAGGGCACTAGAACAGTCTGCAGCACCCGGCCTCACCCTACTAAAATCTGAAGTCAAATGTCTACTGTTTGCTGATGATCTGGTGCTTCTGTCACCAATCGAGGAGGGCCAACAGCAGCACCTAGATCTTCTGCACAGATTCTGTCAGACCTGGGCCCTGACAGTAAATCTCAGTAAGACAAAAATAATGGTGTTCCAAAAAAGGTCCAGTTTCCAGGACCACAAATACAAATTCCATCTAGACACCGTTGCCCTAGAGCACACAAAAAACGATACATACCTCGGCCTAAACATCAGCGCCACAGGTAACTTCCACAAAGCTGTGAACGATCTGAGAAACAAGGCAAGAAGGGCCTTCTATGCCATCAAAAGGAACATAACATTTGACATACCAATTAGGATCTGGAAAAAAATACTTGAATCAATTATAGAACCCATTGCCCTTTATGGTTGTGAGGTCTGGGGTCCACTCACCAACCAATAATTCACAAAATGGGACAAACACCAAATTGAGACTGCATGCAGAATTCTGCAAAAATATAATAATATAATATGCCATTTAGCAGACGCTTTTATCCAAAGCGACTTACAGTGATGTGCGCATACATTTTTACGTATGGGTGGTCCCGGGGATCGAACCCACTACCCTGGCGTTACAAGCCATGCTCTACCAATTGAGCTACAGAGGAACGTGTGTACAACAAAAAACACAAAATAATGCATGCAGAGCAGAATTAGGCCGATACCCGCTAATTATCAAAATCCAGAAAAGGAGCCGTTAAATTCTATAACTACTTAAAAGGAAGCGATTCTCAAACCTTCCATAACAAAGCCATCACCTACAAAGAGATTAACTTGGAGAAGAGTCCCCTAAGTAAGCTGGTCCTGGGGCTCTGTTCACAAACACAAACAGACCCCACAGAGCCCCAGGCCAACAAAAACAATGTCACGCTCGTCGGGAACAGAGGAGGACCAAGGCGCAGCGTGGAATGCGAACATTTTATTATTATAAAGTATCACACGAACCAAACAACAAAACGAAAACGTGACGTCCCTGGTTACATACACAAACCAACACGGAACAAGAAACCACACCAAATGAATGCCTAACGGCTACTTAAGTATGGCTCCCAATCAGAGACAACGAGCTACAGCCGTCTCTGATTGGGAGCCACCCTGGCCAACATAGAAATACAACAACTAGAACAAACACAAATGAAAACTCACACCCTGGCTCAACATACTAGAGTCCCCAGAGCCAGGGCGTGACAGTACCCCCCCCTAAAGGCGTGGACTCCGACCGCGCCAACCAAATACCACAGGGGAGGGACCGGGTGGGCACTCCACCTTGGCGGCGGATCCGGCTCCGGGCATAATCCCCACTCCCTCTCTAACCCCCCAAAGTACCCCTGGTCCGGTCTGACCCTGCTGACCGGAGCTGGACTGCACACTGGTGGAGCGGATTGCTCTAGCTCCGGCGTGAAGCAGCTGACCCGTGCTGAACCAGGCACCGGTGGAACAGGCACGGGCTGTGCCGGACTGACGACGCACACCACTGGCTTGGTGTGGGGAGCAGGAACGGGCCGGACCGGGCTGACGAAGCGCACCACTGACTTGGTGCGGGGAGCAGGAACGGGCCGACCCGGGCTGACGAAGCGCACCACTGACTTGGTGCGGGGAGCAGGAGCGGGCAGAGCTGGGCTGACGAAACGCACCACTGACTTGGTGCGGGGAGCAGGAGCGGGCCGAGCCGGGCTGACGAAGCGCACCACTGACTTGGTGCGGGGAGCAGGAGCGGGCCGAGCTGGGCTGACGAAACGCACCATTGGCTTGGTGCGGGGAAAAGGAACAGGCCGGACCGGGCTGACGACGTGCACCATTGGCTTGGTGCGGGGAGCAGGAACAGGCCGGGCCGGGCTGGCGACGCGCACCATTGGCTTGGTGCGGGGAGCAGGAACAGGCCGGGCCGGGCTGGCGACGCGCACCATTGGCTTGGTGCGGGGAGCAGGAACAGGCCGGACCGGGCTGACGACGCGCACCATTGGCTTGGTGCGGGGAGCAGGGACGGACGAACCGGGCTGGCGACGCACACCACAGGCTCGGTGTGAGGGACAGGAACAGGCCGGACCGTACTGGGGACACACACCACTGGCCCTACGCGGGGATCAGGAACGGGCCGGACCGGACTGGTAACACACCCCAGTACCTCTCGCCGTGCCTCTACACTCTCCTCCCCTTTAGTGACCAGTGGCCCCCGTAACCTGGCGGCCTCCTCTACTAACCGCTCCATCGCGGCCCCCTGCTGCCCCGTCGTCCACGGCGTGAGCCCCCCCCTAAAAAAATTCTGGGCGTCTCTCCTACCCGTGGACCAGGTCTCCATGTCCCTCGCCAGACTTTCGCCCTTCTGCTTCCAAGTCCGGCCCTTCTCTTCCTCACCCGGCTTGACCCAGTCGAGGAGGCGAAGGAGATCTGCTAGAGATCTCCCTGGCGATGGCTCCTGGACACGCTGCTTGGTCCAGTCTTGGTGGTTTCTTCTGTCACGCTCGTCGGGAACAGAGGAGGACCAAGGCGCAGCGTGGAATGCGAACATTTTATTATTATAAAGTATCACACGAACCAAACAACAAAACGAAAACGTGACGTCCCTGGTTACATACACAAACCAACACGGAACAAGAAACCACACCAAATGAATGCCTAACGGCTACTTAAGTATGGCTCCCAATCAGAGACAACGAGCTACAGCCGTCTCTGATTGGGAGCCACCCTGGCCAACATAGAAATACAACAACTAGAACAAACACAAATGAAAACTCACACCCTGGCTCAACATACTAGAGTCCCCAGAGCCAGGGCGTGACAAACAACACAATTAGACCCAACCAAATCATGAAAAAAAAAAAAGAGAATTACTTGACACATTGGAAAGAATTAACAAAAAAACAGCGCAAACTAGAATGCTATTTGGCTCTAAACAGAGAGTACACAGTGGCAGAATACCTGACCACTGTGACTGACCCAAACTTAAGGAAAGCTTTGACTATGTACAGACTCCGTGAGCATAGCCTTGCTATTGAGAAAGGCAGCCGTAGGCAGACCTGGCTCTCAAGAGAAGACAGCTATGTGCACACTGCCCACAAAATGAGGTGGAAACTGAGCTGCACTTCCTAACCTCCTGCCAAATGTATGACCATATTAGAGACACATATTTCCCTCAGATTAGAGATCCACAAAGAATTCGAAAAACAAACCCAATTTTGATAAAGTCCCTTATCTACTGGGTGAAAAACCACAGTGTGCCATCACAGCAGCAAGATTTGTGACCTGTTGCCACAAGAAAAGGGCAACCAGTGAAGAACAAACACCATTGTAAATACAACCCATATTTATGTTTATTTATTTTCCCATTTTGCACATTGTTACAACACTGTATATATACATAATATGACATTTGAAATGTCTTTATTCTTTTGGAACTTCTGAGTGTAATGTTTACTGTTAATATTGATTGTTTATTTCACTTTTGTTTACTATCTACTTCACTTGCTTTGGCAATGTTAACATACGTTTCCCATGCCAATAAAGCGCTTAAATTGAAATTGAATTGAAAGCGGGAGAACCTTCTCTCTCTTTCCCTAATGAAGTGACTGCGCAGAGTAGCAACTGCTGCCTTTGGTTTTGTCCACCCTCTCTCTTTTTCTTTCTCTGTTAATGTAACTGCTGCTTTACCTTTAAATGCGTATTTGTTTAACCTGACTGAGTGGTTAAAAAGATAGCTGTTCAAAGTCTGTCTCTCCCTCTCTCCAGGGGTAATGTGTTTCCAAGTAAGGGCAATACGGGGTATGACACCCTGTGCAGCTCGCGTGCCCTCAGAACAACTTGCCCCTATAGCAACACACACCACATCGCCACTCCACTCAGTCCCGGTTCATCACAACATGACCTAATTCAGAAATTACCTTAGGGAAAGAGGACGCTGTTGTTGACACAGGAACATATGTAAATAATAATAATTCCAGAAACAAAATGAGAGGGTGAATCATCAAAATGCATTTTGAACCTTTTGTTTTTATGATGTAGTAGAGCTTCGACTTGAGTTAGGTCGAAGTGCAATGTAATGCTGAGTGGTGTTGAAACACAACGCTTTTCCCATAAGAAAGTGGCCTACGGCACAACAGATGGCAGAGAGTAGTGAGCGAGCCCGGGCAGCAGTGAGCTGCTGAGTCATGGAGGACGTCAACAATGTGATTGGTCCTGTGTTTCAATGACTCTGCAAATCCGATTCGCAGCTGGCGAAATGGATGGAAATGATTTGAGCTAATCTGCCCGTGTGCACAATGTCTTACACAGTACCCCATGTGATATAGCCTAGTTCTGGACCTGTGCCATTGATTTGAACACAGAGTTCAGGACAGAATATTCCAGTGGATATATTGATGTCTGGAAAAATAATAAGACTTGTTTGGTAAGAATAGAAGACAAAATACATTTTCAAAGGATTCCTAGTACACACAATTCTAAATAATATACAGGTAGCAAATGTGTAGCATTTTGGTTGAGCATTTAGTCTACAATGCTACAATGCTACACAATAGCACAGCCATGACATCCTTTGTCTATGCTTGCATGGCCACTTGGGAGGCAGCAAGTTCAAAGTCCATGGATACCCCTCACATGTAAACACTGAACACATTGCATGCAACCTGTTGCGGCCCCTCAACAAGTTTAGTCTCACACAGACTGACAAAACAACTCCTCAGGAATCCACACAGACTGATTGTCTAGCTCTGATAAAAATAACCCCTAGGTTCAAAAACACTCTTGCTTTCAGCCAGCCAGCCAGCCAGCCAGCAGCAGTAGAACGTGTGGTTCAAGTCAACTGAAGGGGAAAACAATCTAAATGGTAGCTAGAGCCTCATCGCTTCCCAGGCATCTGTCTCCTTTACTCTCTCTCTCTCTCTCTGTGGTGATTGTTTCCTGTGGTGGGATTCTAGACGGGACCCCAAACCCTCTGTGAGTTGCCCCTGTTGAGTCACAGTCTAGGGGTGAACTGATGTAATGGGGCAGGAATCCGGCCCAGCCACCGCCAGTCTAGACAGCCTGGCCCGCTCCCTCAGCCTGAGGTGGAAAACAACAGTCTGGAAAACAAGCCAGGTCAGGCAGTGGCCATTTTGTGGTCTCATATCGCCATCCTGTGGCTGCTAGGTGTATTTATTTGGATGACTGAAATTCTTGCAAAAACAGGTAGATTACTCACACATTCGTCATCATAAAACAGTCAAATAGTAACCATCAATCATAAGGACACAGATCCATACTATAGAAATGCATATAGATATATAACTATAGACAATAGCCCCATTTTGGTTTAGCATATTTTACAGTATTTACCGTAGCATTTGCCTTTCTAGGCAAAACACACAATATACTACCCTCTGCTCCATCGCTCCTCAATTGTCTCAAAATACCTTTAAAAAGGTAGAGTTTGAAACACTAGAGCCTTTGTAACGGTCAGTTAACCTAAGTAACTGTGCATTCTGATGACTCATCATGACCATTATCCTGCAGCATCTGACTGGAACAGAGCTCTTACTGCAGAGAGAGCGTTTCCAGGTAATGCTTTCATTAACACCTTCCAGCTAACCCTCCTCCCTAACAGCCTACTGAAAGATTGATAACCCACACCCACATGTACAGTACACACACATTTCCCGGAAGCTCAGAGCTGTTGGGAGAGGGAGAAGGGAGGGTTACGATGCCGAGATTTCATCAGGTTCTTCCCGGCAATGCAAATACAGCATCACCAAGATGCAGTGATAGAATGGGCCCATCTTGTGGCTGGCATTCAATCCCTGTGCAGAGTTTTGCAATGCACAGCCAATCAGAGAGCAGCTATAGGATACAAAGTGGGGAGGGTGCCAAGATGTGAGGAGTGTTCCGGTTATTGATGTCACTTAGCAGTTAATGAAGAGAACGCTGTGGGTCCATACTTACAAAACATTAGAAAAGGTTTAAACTTTTTCACCGTCTCAAAATGCACATCCGCTAATTAAAATAATCGACGTTGCACGTGATACAACGTTACATGTTAGCTGTTCCCATCAGATAACCTGGCAGCCTTAGCCCTATACTAACCTGACCAGCTGGACCTGATTCTTTCCGACAACAGTACAAGTATTTTAATATTTTATTAGGATCCCCATTATCTGTTGCTGAAGCAGCAGCTACTCTTCCTGGGGTCTATAACATACTCCTCATTAGCCAATAACAAAATGTTGACGTAGGTGGACGTGATCTAAGACTTTTTCATGAAAACGTCATTAACAGAAGTCAAATGGCACGATCTCCTATTCAAAGTTACTAAAACAAGCACAACATTTCTACTGGACTAATAGATCACAGTATATCGAGCCTGGCTCCTGGTAATTGTCACTGTTTGTGGCAAGTTCGAATCCCAGGTGAGATATAGTTTCTGCCTTTGAAATGTAGAATTACATTTATTGTGGTAGTGTGTTGAGAAGGGAAGTGCAGCCAAAACCTTGTAAATGAAGATTACAAATATATCTAATGAGGAGCTTCTTGGAGTCCTTCTTGTAGACTGATACATAGGCTACTGCTACAGGGGTGTACAGTCGTGGTCAAAAGTTTTGAGAATGACACAAGTATTGGTCTCCACAAAGTTTGCTGCCTCAGTGTTGATGATGTCAATTTGCATATACTCCAGAATGTCATGAAGAGTGATCAGATGAATTGCAATTAATTGCAAAGTCCCTCTTTGCCATGAAAATTAACTTAATCCCAAAAAAACATTTCCACTGCATTTCAGCCCTGCCACAAAAGGACCACCTGCCATCATGTCAGTTATTGTCTCGTTAACACAGGTGAGAGTGTTGACGAGGACAAGGCTGGAGATCACTCTGTCATGCTGATTGAGTCAGAATAACAGACTGGAAGCTATAAAGGAGGGTGGTGCTTGAAATCATTGTTCTTCCTCTGTCAACCATGGTTACCTGCAAGGAAACACGTGCCGTCATCATTGCTTTGCACAAAAAGGGCTTCACAGGCAAGGATATTGCTGCTAGTAAGATTGCACCTAAATCACCATTTATCGGATAATCAAGAACTTCAAGGAGAGAGGTTCAATTGTTGTGAAGAAGGCATCAGGGCGCCCAAGAAAGTCCAGCAAGCGCCAGGACCGTCTTCTAAAGTTGATTCAGCTGCGGGATCGGGGCACCACCAGTGCAGAGCTTGCTCAGGAATGGCAGCAGGCAGGTGTGAGTGCATCTACACGCACAGTGAGGTGAAGACTTTTGGAGGATGGCCTGGTGTCAAGAAGGGCAGCAAAGAAGCCACTTCTCTCCAGGAAAAACATCAGGGACAGACTGATATTCTGCAAAAGGTACAGGGATTGGATTGCTGAGTACTGGCGTAGAGTCATTTTCCCTGATGAATCCCCTTTCCGATTGTTTGGGCCATCCAGAAAACACCTTGTCCGGAGAAGACAAGGTGAGCGCTACCATCAGTCCTGTGTCATGCCAACAGTAAAGCATCCTGAGACCATTCATGTGTGGGGTTGCTTCTCAGCCAAGGGAGTGGGCTCACTCACAATTTTGCCTAAGAACACAGCCATGAATAAAGAATGGTACCAACACATCCTCAGAGAGCAACTTCTCCCAACCATCCAAGAACAGTTTGGTGACGACCAATGCCTTTTCCAGCATGATGGAGCACCTTGCCATAAGGCAAAAGTGAAAACTAAGTTGCTCGGGGATCAAAACATCGACATTTTGGGTCCATGGCCAGGAAACTCCCCAGACCTTAATCCCATTGAGAACTTGTGGTCGATCCTCAAGAGGCGGGTGGACAAACAAAAACCCACAACTTCTGACAAACTCCAAGCATTGATTATGCAAGAATGGGCTGCCATCAGTCAGGATGTGGCCCAGAAGTTAATTGACAGCATGCCAGGGCGGATTGCAGAGGACTTGAAAAAGAAGGGTCAACACTGCAAATATTGGCTCTTTACATAAACTGAACGTCATTGTCAATGAAAGTCTTTGACACTTATGGAATACTTGTAATTATACTTCAGTGTACCATAGTAACATCTGACATAAAGATCTAAGAACACTGAAGCAGCAAACTTTGTGGAGACCAATACTTGTGTCATTCTCAAAACTTTTGACCACGACTGTAATGTTAGGCCTGTCGGGAGCGCACCGGAGAGACGCTCCGCCACTTCTCAGAATGGTGCTTGTTTAATAAAGTTTAGATCAAAGCTGAATGTGTGTGTGGGAGGACACTAATTATTATATTTTGTCCCAGTACAAGCAGGGACATCACCTTGTTCCGTAGGTCAAGTCCACATGAAACAGGATCAAAACACACAAGAGGCCTAGCTATTACAGTAAATAAAAGTAACCCTTTACATAACAAGCCAAAAGAGGAAAGCACTACATTACAAAGCACTGTGCTGGGATTCAGGAAGAGTTGATCAAATAAGGGTTTCACAGACTGAGGACAGAAAGAATAGTCCACGGCTCACAAATTTGGGTTGGTGTCAAATCCGGAAATTATTCATAAAATGAAGTGGGGGTAAATCCTCATGGATAAATAAATGCACTTTTAAATGATTGAAATTGTTGAATTTAAATTAAATTAACCTCAACCAAGGTTACAAACAAACAAATAAACATAATCTGACTCATCATCACTTGTCAAAATGTTTTGGTCAATGCATAGGCCTAATACCAACACTGCGATGCATAGGGAAACTGGCCTGAGACAGTTGGATGGAAATTGTGTTGAGGTGTGGTCACCGCCAGTGTGTGTACACAAAGCCAGTGGGCCTGCCTTTTCCAGGTGGGGCTCCCAAATGGAGAGCCTGGTAAATAGCCTCTCCGCCCCTGACCACACGGCCTACTGTCCTCTCTCTCACACAGGAGAGAGATAGGACAGCGAGCAAGAGAGAGGACAGAGGGGGAGAAGGAGGAGGGAGAGAGAGAGAGAGAGAGAGAGAGAGAGAGAGCGAGAGAGAGACCAACAGGGCAGGAGAGCACCTCCTCTGTGTGAGAGGTTCAAAGAAGAAGAGGGGCAGAGAGGAAGAGGGTCAGAGTATAGCGAGAGAGGAAAAGGCATGAGGTGTGTATATGAGGTTTTTCCATCCCCACCCCTTTGTTGTTTTTGAGGCCCACCACGGGCTACCATAGGTGCATTCAGAATATGTCATGTTCTAAATAGCATTCTGCAGTAAACTGGAGAACCTACTGTGAATTGTTCCTAACATTTATAAAACTTCAGTGTTGGGGACAAGTTATGGTGTCATAAAACAGTTGCAATATGTCCTTTTACATTATTCCTCCAGTAAAACTGACCTGCATAGTCTGGGGAAAGCCATATATTCCTATAATGACCAGAAATGCTAGACTTAAACAAATCAAAATATAATTTATATTTGAGATTCTTCAAATAGCCACCCTTTGCCTTGATGACAGCTTTGCACACTTGGCATTCTCTCAACCAGCTTCAACTGGAATGCTTTTCCAACAGTCTTGAAGGAGTTCCCACATATGCTGAGCACTTGTTGGCTGCTTTTCCTTCACTCTGCCATCCGACTCATCCCAAACCATCTCAATTGGGTTGAGATTGGGGGATTGTGGAGGCCAGGTCAGCTCATGCAGCACTCCATCACTCTCCTTCTTGGTCAAATAGCCCATACACAGCCTGGAGGTGTGTTGGGTCATTGTCCTGTTGAAAAACAAAGCTGTCATCAAGGCAAAGGGTGGCTATTTGAAGAATCTCAAATATAAAATATATTTTGATTTGTTTAACACTTTTTTGTTTACTACATGATTCCATATGTGTTATTTCATAGTTTTGATGTCTTCACTATTATTCTACAATGTAAAAAATAGTAAAAATAAAGAAAAACTTGAATGAGTAGGTTTTGACTGCTACTGTATATATGTATATGTGTGATTGAATGGCGCCGGAGGGGATGGCTGCCATTTTATGGACTCTTAACCAACCGTGCTATTTTGTGCGTTTTTTTCACATTTTTTGTAACTTGTTTTGTACATAATGTTGCTGCTACCGTCTCTTATGACCGAAAATAGCTTCTGGACATCAGAACAGCAATTACTCACCTTGAACTGGACAAATCATTTGTCTTTAATGAGTCGGACGAGAGGAATTTGCTCCAGACACCCGACAGGGCCCTAATCCCTGTCATTAACAGTAGAAAGAAAAGGAGATATCGCGGAAGGAGATCAGGGGTGCTTGGTAAGGAGCCGGCGACGAGTGGCTAATCTGCCTTTGCCATCGATACTATTGGCCAACTTACAATCGCTTGATAATAAAGTGGACGGACCACAGGCACGAATATCCTACCAACGGGCAAATCTGACCATAATTCTATCCTCCTGATTCCTGCTTACAAGCAACAACTAAAGCAGGAAGCACCAGTGACTCGGTCAATAAAAAAGTGGTCAGATGAAGCAGATGCTAAGGTACAGGACTGTTTTGCTAGCACAGACTGAAATATGTTCCGGGATTCTTCCGATGGCATTCAGGAGTACACCACATCAGTCACTGGCTTCATCAATAAGTGCATCGATGACATCGTCCCCACAGTGACTGTACGTACATACGCCAACCAGAAGCCATGGATTACAGGCAACATCC
The DNA here is from genome assembly GCF_964263955.1 of Coregonus lavaretus. Lineage (NCBI taxonomy): Eukaryota > Metazoa > Chordata > Actinopteri > Salmoniformes > Salmonidae > Coregonus > Coregonus lavaretus. Next base: position 47,509,756 of record NC_139998.1, read on the forward strand.
GCACTGAGCTAAAGGGTAGAGCTGCCGCTTTCAAGTAGTGGGACTCTAACCCGGACGCTTATAAGAAATCCCGCTATGCCCTCCGACGAACAATCAAACAGTTAAAGCGTCAATACAGGACTAAGATCAAATCGTACTACACCGGCCCCGACGCTCGTCGGATGTGGCAGGGCTTGCAAACTCTTACAGACTACAAAGGGAAGCACAGCCGCGAGCTGCCCAGTGACACGAGCCTACCAGACGAGCTAAATTATTTCTATGCTAGCTTCGAGGCAAGTAACACTGAAACATGCATGAGAGCATCAGCTGTTCCGGACGACTGTGTGATCATGCTCTCCATAGCCGATGTGAGTAAGACCTTTAAACAGGTCAACATTCACAAGGCCGCAGGGCCAGATGGATAACCAGGACGTGTACTCTGAGCATGCGCTGACCAACTGGCATGTGTCTTTACTGACATTTTCAACCTCTCCCTGTCTGAGTCTGTAATACCGACATGTTTCAAGCAGACCACCATAGTCCCTGTGCCCAAGAACACTAGGGTACCCTGCCTAAATGACTACCGACCCGTAGCACTCACGTCTGTAGCCATGAAGTGCTTTCAAAGGCTGGTCATGGCTCACACCAACACTATTATCCCAGAAACCCTAAACCCACTCCAATTTGCATACCGCCCCAACAGATCCACAGATGATGCAGTCTCTATTGCGCTCCACAATGCCCTTTCACTCCTGGACAAAAGGAACACCTACAGTGGGGAGAACAAGTATTTGATACACTGCCATTTTTGCAGGTTTTCCTACTTACAAAGCATGTAGAGGTCTGTAATTTTTATCATAGGTACACTTAAACTGTGAGAGACGGAATCTAAAACAAAAATCCAGAAAATCACATTGTATGATTTTTAAGTAATTAATTTGCATTTTATTGCATGACATAAGTATTTGATACATCAGAAAAGCAGAACATAATATTTGGTACAGAAACCTTTGTTTGCAATTACAGAGATCATACGTTTCCTGTAGGTCTTGACCAGGTTTGCACACACTGCAGCAGGGATTTTGGCCCACTCCTCCATACAGACCTTCTCCAGATCCTTCAGGTTTCGGGGCTGTCGCTGGGCAATACGGACTTTCAGCTCCCTCCAAAGATTTTCTATTGGGTTCAGGTCTGGAGACTGGCTAGGCCACTCCAGGACCTTGAGATGCTTCTTACGGAGCCACTCCTTAGTTGCCCTGGCTGTGTGTTTCGGGTCGTTGTCATGCTGGAAGACCCAGCCACGACCCATCTTAAATGCTCTTACTGAGGGAAGGAGGTTGTTGGGCAAGATCTCGTGATACATGGCCCCATCCATCCTCCCCTCAATACGGTGCAGTCGTCCTGTCCCCTTTGCAGAAAAGCATCCCCAAAGAATGATGTTTCCACCTCCATGCTTCATGGTTGGGATGGTGTTCTTGGGGTTGTACTCATCCTTCTTCTTCCTCCAAACACAGCGAGTGGAGTTTAGACCAAAAAGCTATATTTTTGTCTCATCAGACCACATGACCTTCTCCCATTCCTCCTCTGGATCCTCCAGATGGTCATTGGCAAACTTCAGACGGGCCTGGACATGCGCTGGCTTGAGCAGGGGGACCTTGCGTGCGCTGCAGGATTTTAATCCATGATGGCATAGTGTGTTACTAATGGTTTTCTTTGAGACTGTGGTCCCAGCTCTCTTCAGGTCATTGACCAGGACCTGCCGTGTAGTTCTGGGCTGATCCCTCACCTTCCTCATGATCATTGATGCCCCATGAGGTGAGATCTTGCATGGAGCCCCAGACCGAGGGTGATTGACCGTCATCTTGAACTTCTTCCATTTTCTAATAATTGCGCCAACAGTTGTTGCCTTCTCACCAAGCTGCTTGCCTATTGTCCTGTAGCCCATCCCAGCCTTGTGCAGGTCTACAATTTTATCCCTGATGTCCTTACACAGCTCTCTGGTCTTAGCCATTGTGGAGAGGTTGGAGTCTGTTTGATTGACTGTGTGGACAGGTGTCTTTTATACAGGTAACGAGTTCGAACAGGTGCAGTTAATACAGGTAATGAGTGGAGAACAGGAGGGCTTCTTAAAGAAAAACTAACAGGTCTGTGAGAGCCGGAATTCTTACTGGTTGGTAGGTGATCAAATACTTATGTCATGCAATAAAATGCAAATTAATTACTTAAAAATTATACAATGTGATTTTCTAGATTTTTGTTTTAGATTCCGTCTCTCACAGTTGAAGTGTACCTATGATAAAAATTGCAGACCTCTACATGCTTTGTAAGTAGGAAAACCTGCAAAATCGGCAGTGTATCAAATACTTGTTCTCCCCACTGTATGTGAGAATGCTATTCATTGACTACAGCTCAGCGTTCAACACCAAAGTTCCCTCAAAGCTCATCACTAAGCTAAGGACCCTGGGATTAAACACCTCCCTCTGCAACTGGATCCTGGACTTCCTGACGGGCCGCCCCCAGGTGGTAAGGGTAGGTAACAACATATCCGCCATGCTGATTGTTGGTTAAGGGCTTGTAAGTGAGCATTTCACTGTAAGATCTACACCTGTTGTATTCGTTGCATGTGACAAATACATTTTGATTTGATTTATATGTGTGTGTGTGTGTATGTATATGTATATATATATATATATATATATATATATATATATATATATATATATATATATATATATATATATACAGTTGAAGTAAGACATTTACATACACTTAGGTTGGAGTCATTCAAACTCGTTTTTCAACCACTCCACAAATTTCTTGTTAAACTGGAGTTTTGGCAAGTCGGTTAGGAAATCTACTTTATGCATGACACAAGTAATTTTTCCAACAATTGTTTACGGACAGATTATTTCACTTATAATTCACTGTATCACAATTCCAGTGGGTTAGAAGTTTACATACACTAAGTTGACTGTGCCTTTAAACAGCTTGGAAAATTCCAGAAAATTATGTCATGGCTTTAGAAGCTTCTGATAGGCTAATTGACATCATTTAAGTCAATTGGAGGTGTACCTGTGGATGTATTTCAAGACCTACCTTCAAACTCAGTGCCTCTTCGCTTGACATCATGGGAAAATCAAAATAAATCAGCCAAGACCTCAGAAAACAAATTGTAGACCTCCACAAGTCTGATTAATCCTTGGGAGCAATTTCCAAACGCCTGAAGGTACCACGTTCATCTATACAAACAATAGTACGCAAGTATAAACACCATGGGACCACGCAGCCGTCATACCGCTCAGGAAGGAGACGCGTTCTGTCTCCTAGAGATGAACGTACTTTGGTGCGCAAAGTGCAAATCAATCCCAGAACAACAGCAAAGGACCTTGTGAAGATGCTGGAGGAAACAAGTACAAAAGTATCTAAATCCACAGTAAAACGAGTCCTATATCGACATAACCTGAAAGGCCGCACAGCAAGGAAGAAGCCACTGCTCCAAAACCGCCATAAAAAAAGCCAGACTACGGTTTGCAACTGCACATGGGGACAAAGATCGTACTTTTTGGAGAAATGTCCTCTGGTCTGATTAAACAAATATAGAACTGTTTGGCCATAATGACCATTGTTATGTTTGGAGGAAAAAGGGGGATGCTTGTAAGCCGAAGAAAACCATCCCAACCGTGAAGCACGGGGGTGTCAGCATCATGCTGTGGGGGTGTTTTGCTGCAGGAGGGACTGGTGCACTTCACAAAATAGATTGCATCATGAGGAAGGAAAATTATGTGGATATATTGAAGCAACATCTCAAGACATCAGTCAGGAAGTTAAAGCTTGGTTGCAAATGGGTCTTCCAAATGGACAATGACCCCAAGCATACTTCCAAAGTTGTGGCAAAATGGCTTAAGGACAACAAAGTCAAGGTATTGGTATAGAAAATATGTGGGCAGAACTGAAAAAGCGTGTGCGAGCAAGGAGGCCTACAAACCTGACTCAGTTACACCAGCTCTGTCAGGAGGAATGGGCCAAAATTCACCCAACTTATTGTGGGAAGCTTGTGGAAGGCTACCCGAAACGTTTTACCGAAGTTAAACAATTTAATGGCAATGCTACCAAATACAAATTGAGTGTATGTAAACTTCTGACCCACTGGGAATGTGATGAAATAAATAAAAGCTGAAATAAATCATTCTCTCTACTATTATTCTGACATTTCACATTCTTAAAATAAGGTGGTGATCCTAACGGTTCTAAGACAGGGAATTTTTACTAGGATTAAATGTCAAGAATTGTGAAAAACTGAGTTTAAATGTATTTGACTAAGGTGTGTGTAAACTTCTGACTTCAACTGTACTGTATGTGTGTGTGTGTGTGTGTGTGTGTGTGTCAGTGGAGGCTACAGCTAGCATAAGCTACAGCTAGCTACTTCTGCAGCACATAAAATGTGGTGAGTTGTTGACTCAAAGAGAGAGAAAGACAACAGTTGAACAGTTTTGAACAAATTAGTTTCTTCCAAAATTAATGAGAAGCGAGAGAGAGAGAGAGAGAGAGAGAGAGAGAGAGAGAGAGAGAGAGAGAGAGAGAGAGAGAGCTAGCTAGCTAGCTATCTATATTTGGTTGTATTTACTTTTACTTTGACTTAGCTAGCAAATGCAGCTAGCTAGTTTAGCCTACTCAAACACCCGGCTCAAACAGAGAGGGATGCTATGCTAGCTAGCTGGCTATGGCTATTCCAAGTCAAGGTAACCTTTTAGTTGTATTAATTTATTGCCACCTCAGTTCTAGTAGCTATGTTGACTATGATGTGAAAACGATGTAGGCTTTGTGTAGCCTACGTTCTTTTGGCCTGGTCACAGACAGCTGATGTGTTCTGCGCTGAAGTCCGCAAGCGAAAGGAAAAGGTGAGATGAGGAGAGTGCATAGATAGTTGCAAGAAGGAATTATATATATATATACATCGAGCAAAGTAATCATGCTGTTTTTATGTGGCTGCTTTGAAAGTGAACTTTTTGCGTGTGATCAAGGGTTTATTCATTCCGCCGATTCTGTTGAAAAAAAACAGTTCTTAAACGGAAGCAAACGGAACCGAACAGGGATAAACATACCTGAATTTGTCAGAGAGAAACTTTCATTTGCAGCTGTTAGACTAATGATTGCACCCTAGATCAGGTAGATGCAGGCAAGACTGTGTAAGGCGGTATTGAATGTGTCACTGTCTGTCACCTTGATTACTAAAAAGTCTCTCAACCTGTGCACCTACATTGTACATTTTCATTCATAGGCTAGGTTGTAGCAACCTCATGATGGGTACAGGGAAAGTTATACAGTGGCTCGGGTGGTTGTTGTCCTTGATTATCTTTTTGGCCTTCCTGTGACATCGAGTGCTGTAGGTGTCCTGGAGGGCTGGTAGTTTGCCCCCGATGATGCGTTTGGGCAGACCGCACCACCCTCTGGAGAGCCCTGCGGTTGCGAGCGGTGCAGTTGCCGTACCAGGCGGTGATACAGCCTGACAGGATGCTCTCAATTGTGCATCTGTAAAAGTTTGTGAGGGTTTTAGGTGCCAAGACACATTTCTTCAGCCTCCTGAGGTTGAAGAGGCGCTGTTGCGCCTTCTTCACCACACTGTCTGTGTGGGTGGACCATTTCAGTTTGTCACTGATGTGTGCGCCAAGGAACTTGAAGCTTTCCACCTTCTCCACTGCGGTCCCGTCGATGTGGATAGGGGGGTGCTCCCTCTGCTGTTTCCTGAAGTCCATGATCATCTCCTTTGTTTTGTTGACGTTGAGTGAGAGGTTATTTTCCTGGCACCACACTCCCAGAGCCCTCACCTCCTCCCTGTAGGCCGTATTGTCATTGTTGGTAATCAAGCCTACTATTGTTACGTCGTCTGCAAACTTGATGATTGAGTTGGAGGCGTGCTTGGCCACGCAGTCCTGGGTGAACAGGGAGAACAGGAGGGGGCTGAGCTCGCACCCTTGTGGGGCCCCAGTGTTGAGGATCAGCGAAGTGGAGGTGTTGTTTCCTACCTTCACCACCTGGGGGCGGCCCGTCAGGAAGTCCAGGACCCAGTTGCACAGGGCGGGTGTGTGTGTTTTATGTCCACAGTTATCCGGCCAGGCAGCAGCAGCCGTGCTGACGTCGGTCCAGGTCAAGGAGGAAATGGAACAACAGATAATGTACCCTAATGATAATTTCTTCTGAGGACAAACAACTCTCTGCTACTGTATCATTTAGGACAAAGTTGTTTTTGGACAATGGTTTATCACTCCAATAAAGATTGACCTTGTGCTCCATAAACATTTATCAAAATATACTTTTAGACAGGCTGTAGTGTTATTGCTGTATGAGAGCCTCTGAGAGGGACTGTCTATGTTTGTGTGTCTTTTGTAAATGTTTGTTTATTGTTTATCATGATTGGCTTTACTGTGAGTAACCTCTGGATTATTCTAGCTTTGGCGTGTGCATGTGTGTTTGTGTGTGTGTTGACAGAGTGGTCCGTAATGAGATTAATGGGTTTCCCTGTGTTGAGTTGGATAGGAGGAGACATGTAGAGGTTTCTCTTTAGTTACATGACCTGTTCCAGACAGACCGGGACATAAGAAAAGTAGGACAGAGGATTACACTACACTCTTCTACCCCAGGCTATTCACAGCCAGAGAATATTACCTAATCACACACACGCACATCAGAGCTGGAAGATTCCATAAGAGCAGCTTACATCAGTTACACTAAAGCCAATCAACACAAACAAATAAACAAAGATTTACAGAAGCACAGAAAGCACACCCGCACCCACTCACAAGTGTATACAGCAGTGTGTGTGCCTGCCTGGTCTCTCTGTCTCCCTAATGACTCTGCAGAGAGAGAGAGAGAGAGAGAGAGAGAGAGAGAAAGAGGAGAGAGAGAGTGAGAGAGCCTGGTAAATAGCCTCTCCACCCTTGAACACACGGCCCGCTGTCCTCTCTCTCTCTCACAGGAGAGGATGTCCTCTCTCTCTCACAGGAGAGGCTGTCCTCTCGCTCTCACAGGAGAGGCTGTCCTCTCTCTCTCTCACACAGGAGAGCCTGTCTTCTCTCACAATAGAGGCTGTCCTCTCTCTCTCACGGGTAGCCTATTCTCATCAGAGAGGTCTTCGAAACCTTGAAGAACGGTTTCAAATTTGGGGAAATGACACTTTCTAATTGTTTTATATTTTTTACATTTTGTCAGGAAATGTAGCTCTGTCTCAGGTTCTGCTGTGGTGCAGTGGTTGCACAGCCTTTCCTCTACAGGGAGCCAGGTTTTCCTGTGTCTACCCTTCTCAATGACAAGGCTGTTCTCATTGAGCCTGTACTTTGTCAAGGTTTTTCTAAGGTTTTGATCAGTAACCATGGTCAAAAAGTTAGCCACGGTGTACTGTCGATTTAGGGCCAGATAGCACTGCATTTTACTTTGTGCTTGTGTTTCCCAATAAGCAATTACGTTTTGTTTTGACTGTGTTGTAATTTGGTTTATTCTGATTGATTGGATGATCTGGTCCTGAGGCTTCAGTGTGTTAGTAGAACAGGTTTGTGAACTCAGCCCCAGGACCAGCTGGATGAGGGGACTCCTTTCTTTGCTCAGCTCTTGGTATTGCAGGGCTTGGTAATGATATGACAGGGGGTCACTGTATTTGAGATGTTTCCAAAACTTAATTGCTATTTTTTGAGTTTCTATTATTAGTGGATATTGGCCTAATTCTGCCCTGCATGCATTGCTTGTAGTTTTCCTCTGGACATGTAGGAGAATCTTACAGAACTCTGCATGTAGGGTTTCAATGGGGTGTTTGTCCCATTTGGTGAAATCTTGTTTTGCAAGTGGACCCCACACCTCGCTCTCATAAAGTGCAATTGGTTCAATGACACATTCAATTACAGTAGTTTTAGCCTAATTTTAATAGGTATTTCAATTTGATTTTGTTTTTTAATGGCGTAGAATGCCCTGCGTGCTTTCTCTCTCAGTTCATTCACTGCATCATTAAGGGACCGCAGTGGAGAAGGTGGAAAGCTTCAAGTTCCTTGGCGTACATACACATCACTGACAAACTGAAATGGTCCACACAGACAGTGTGGTGAAGAATGCGCAACAGAGCCTCTTCGAACTCAGGAGGCTGTAGAAATTTGGCTTGGCCCCTCACAAACTTTTACTGATGCACAATTGAGAGCATCCTGTCGGGCTGTATCACCGCCTGGTACAGCAACTGCACCACCTGCAACCGCAGGGCTCTCCAGAGGGTGGTGCGGTCTGCCGTACGCATTACCGGGGGCAAACTACCCACCCTCCAGGACACCTACAGCACCCGATACCTACAGACCCGTCACAGGAAGGCCAAAAAGATCATTAAGGACATCAACCACCCGAACCACTGCCTGTTCACCCCGCTATCATCCAGAAGGCGAGGTCAGTACAGCTGGGACCGAGAGAATGAAAAACAGCTTCTATCTCAAGGCCATCAAACTGTTAAATAGCCATCACTAGCACATTAGAGGCTGCTGCTGCCTATTGAAATCACTGGCCACTTTAAGAAATGGAACACTAGTCACTTTAATAATGTTTACAAACTGTAATAATGTATATACTGTATTCTATTATATTCTACTGTATCTTAGTCCATGCCGCGCTGTCATTGCTTGTCCATATATGTATATATTCTTAAATTCCATTCCTTACTTAGATTTGTGTGTATTGGGTATATGTTGTGAAATTGTTAGATATTACTTGTTAGATATTACTGCACTGTCGGAGCTAGAAGCACAAGCACTTCGCTACACCCGCAATAACATCTGATAAGCACGTGTATGTGACCAAAACAATTTGATTTGATTTGATTTAAGGTGTCCAGTTGAGCTTATTTTCAAACCTAAGTAATTGTAGTGTGTGCAGTACTCTATATATTTTGCACCAATTGAGAACTTTGGTCTAATTCCCTGAGATCTTCTCTGGAAAATCATTATTTTAGTCTTTTTCGGGTTTACTCCCAGGGCCCAGGTCTGGCAGTACTGCTCTAGCAGGTACAGGCTCTGCTGTAGGCCATGTGCTGTGGGTGACAGCAGGCATAGGTCATCTGCGAAGAGCAGGCATTTAACCTCTGAATTGTGGAGACTAACACCAGGGGCTGGGGATATTTCTAGAATAGTGGCCAATTCGTTGATGTAAATATTGAAGAGTGCATGGCTCAGATTGCAACCCTGGCGAAGGCCCCGCCCCTGGTTAAAGAATGCTGTTATTTTTTTGCCAATTTTGATGCTGCACGTGTTGCCTAAATACATTGATTTAATTATGTCATATGTTTTAACCCCTACACCACTTTCAATAACTTTGTAGAACAGTCCTGTATGCCAAATAGAATCAAATGCTTTTTGGTGGTCGATAAAGCAAGTGTACATTTTGGTATTATTATTATTATTTTTTTATCTATCAGGGTGTGTAGGGTGTAAATATGATCGGTCGTGCGATGTATTGGTATAAATCCAATTTGGCTTTTACTCAAGACATTGTGCTTATTAAGGAAGTTTTGAACTCTTACATTTATAATACTACAGAAAACCTGCCCCAGGTTACTGTTTACACAAATGCCTCTGTAATTGTTAGGGTCAAATTTGTCTCCGTTCTTAAAGATTGAGTCCTTGATTCCAGTCAGGGAAATAACCTACACTCAGGATCAAATTAAACAGTTTTAATATAGCCAATTGATATTTTGCACTAGTGAATTTGTTCATCTCATTGAGGATGCCATCAGGTCTGCATGCTTTTTTAAATTTGAGGGCCTGAAGTTTCTTATAGAGCTCCTGATCAGTAATTGGGGAGTCCAATGGATTTTGATTGTCCTTTATAGATTTGTCACGGATTCAGCCGAGGCTGCTCCTCCTCCTTGCTCGGGCAGGCTTCGGCGTTCGTCGTCGCCGGAGTACTAGCTGCTACCGATCTATGTTTCTGTGTTCTACTTGTTTTGTCTTTATTGTTCACACCTGGTGCCCATTATGTATTGATTTCTTCCCTATTTAACCTTCTGGCTCCCACTGTGTTTTGTGCGTGTTTGTTCATGTTTGGTTGTCATCTGGTGAACGGGTTTGTTCCTCCCTGCGTGGAGGTTATGTTATTTACGTTACCTACGAGTAAAGTACGTTTTCGATTAGCTCTGTGTCCTGCGCCTGACTTCGTCCTACCGCATCACACTGACCCCTGACAGAAACATGCACCTTAAATGGAGTCAGCACGTACATTCATTTAGTCCGGATCAATGGAGGAACGTGTCCAACAGCAGGCGACCATGATCCAGACTCTCGGCACCGCAATGGAACGTGTGTTGAACACCATGGAGCGATGGGAGAGAGGTGGTTATCCTACACCTCCTCCAACTACACAACCACCCACACCGCTGTCCACCCCTTCGTCACCTGGGTCCAGTGGGATTCGGCTCTCGCTCCCGAGGGCATACGATGGTACAGCTGCCGGGTGCCAGGGTTTTCTGCTCCAGGTAGAGCTCTACCTGGCTACCATCCACCCGGCTCCCTCGGGATACGAGAGCGTGTCCGCCCTCATCTCCTGTCTGTCGGGGAGAGCGCTCGAGTGGGCAAACGCAGAGTGGGGAGGAATAGACGCAGCATCAGTACGCTATGAGGATTTCACCTGCCGCTTTCGGGCGGTATTCGATCATCCACCGGAGGGGAGAGCGGCGGGGGAACGTCTATTCCACCTCAGACAGGCGAAGAGGAGCGCACAGGACTTTGCACTGGACTTCAGGACTCTGGCTTCCAGCGCAGGATGGAATGAGAGAGCCCTGATCGACCACTACCGACGCAGCCTACGGGAGGACGTTCGTCGGGAACTGGCCTGCAGGGACACCACCCTTAACCTGGACCAACTGGTGGATATGTCGATAAGGCTGGATAACCTGTTGGCAATCCGCGGACGTCCGGATCAGGGGCCGTCCATTCCATCCCCCAGCACCTCTGACCCTACCCCTATGGAGCTCCGAGGTGCTGCGCTTAGGGAGACCGGAAGAAGGGCCGTCTCCTGCACCAACTGTGGCCGCAGAGGACACACTGCTGGTCGGTGCTGGGGAGGGTCTTTAGGGAGTCGATGCAGTTGCAGAGCACTGGTGGACCGTCTCAGGTGAGTAGGCACCCGACTCACCCAGAGCTCCCTGTTGTGCATATGTGTATTGATATCGTATTTCCAGAGATTTCCCCTCATTCCCAGCATAAGACGCTCGTAGATTCAGGCGCAGCTGGGAACTTTATTGATCGTAAATTTTCCCGTAGTTTAGGGATTCCTATTGTTCCTGTTGATGTGCCCTTCCCTGTACATGCCTTAGATAGTCGCCCGTTAGGGTCAGGCCTGATTAGGGAGGTCACAGCTCCACTCTGGATGAAGACGCAGGAGGGTCATGAGGAGAAAATTAGTCTCTATCTGATTGATTCTCGTGTGTTTCCAGTGGTGTTGGGGCTTCCCTGGTTAACTTCTCATGACCCCACGATTTCATGGCAACAGAGGGCTCTCAAGGGATGGTCAAGTCAGTGCTCGGGGAGGTGTGTAGGTGTTTCCATAGGGGCAACTACAGTGGAAAGTCCAAACCAGGTCTCCACCATGCACATTCCCCCCGAATATGCCGATTTGGCTCTCGCCTTCTGTAAAAAGAAGGCGACTCAATTACCACCCCATCGACAGGGGGATTGTGCGATAAATCTCCAGGTAGGCGCTACACTTCCCCGGAGTCATGTGAATCAACTGTCACAGGAAGAGACGGCGGCTATGGAAACATATGTCTCCGAATCTCTGGGGCAGGGATACATTCAGCCATCCACTTCAACTGTCTCCTCTAGTTTTCTTTTTGTGAAGAAGAAGGATGGAGGTTTACGCCCATGCATTGACTACCGGGGTCTCAATCAGATCACTGTCAAGTACAGTTATCCACTACCGCTCATTGCTAGTATGACGGAGTCATTGCACGGGGCGCGCTTCTTCACAATATTGGATCACAGGAGCGCGGACAACCTGGTGCGTATCCGGGAGGGATATGAGTGGAAGACGGCATTTAGTACCACATCTGGGCACTATGAGTACCTCGTCATGCCGTACGGGTTGATGAACACTCCATCAGTCTTCCAATTCTTTGTAGATGAGATTTTCAGGGACCTGCACGGACAGGGTGTAGTGGTGTATATAGATGATATTCTCATATACTCCGCTAAACGAGCCGAGCATGTGTCCCTGGTGCGCAAGGTGCTTGGTCGACTGTTGGAACATGACCTGTATGTCAAGGCGGAGAAATATCTGTTCTTTCAAAAGTCAGTCTCCTTCCTAGGGCACCGCCTGTCCGCGTCAGGAGTGGAGATGGAGATTGACCGCATTTCGGCCGCGCGTAATTAGCCGACTCCAACCACGGTTAAGGAGGTGCAGCGATTCTTAGGGTTTGCCAACTACTACTGGAGGTTTAGCCGGGGCTTTGGTCAGGTAGCGGCTCCCATTACCTCCTTGCTGAGGGGGGGACCGGTGCGACTGCAGTGGTCAGCAGAGTCGGACAGGGCGTTTGGTCACCTGAAGGACCTGTTTACCTCGGCTCCAGTGCTGGCTCATCCGGATCCCTCCTTAGCATTCACAGTAGAGGTGGACGCATCCGAGGCTGGGATAGGAGCTGTACTGTCTCAGCGCTCGGGTACGCCACCAAAACTCTGCCCCTGTGCTTTCTTTTCGAAGAAGCTCAGCCTGGCGGAGCGCAACTATGATGTGGGGAACCGGGAGCTGTTAGCTGTGGTTAAAACTCTGAAGGTGTGGAGGCATTGGCTTGAGGGGGCTAAACACCCTTTTCTCATTTTGATTGACCACCGCAATCTGGAGTACATCCGGGCGGCGAGGAGATTGAACCCTCGCCAGGCAAGGTGGGCCATGTTTTTCACTCATTGTGTTCACCCTTTCTTACAGACCAGGTTCCCAGAACGCTAAGGCAGACGCCCTGTCCCGACTGTATGACACAGAGGAGAGGTCCATTGAGCCCACTCCCATACTTCCGGCGTCGTGTCTGGTGGCACCGGTGGTGTGGGAGGTTGACGCGGACATCGAGCGGGCGTTACGTACAGAGCCCACTCCCCCCCAGTGTCCAGAGGGTCGTATGTACGTGTCGTTAGAGGTCCGCAATCGATTGATCTATTGGGCTCACACGTCACCCTCCTCTGGTCATCTTGGCATCGGTCGGACAGTGCACTGTCTTAGTGGGAAATACTGGTGGCCCACTTTAGCCAAGGACGTGAGGGTTTATGTTTCCTCCTGCTCGGTGTGCGCCCAGTGTAAGGCACCTAGACACCTTCCCAGAGGGAAATTACAACCCATTTTTACATTTTTACAACCCCTACCTATTCCACAACGGCCGTGGTCCCACCTATCGGTGGATTTTGTTACGGACCTTCCCCTGTCACAAGGGAACACCACGATCCTGGTCGTTATGGATCGGTTTTCTAAGTCCTGCCGTCTCATTCCTATGCCCGGTCTCCCTACGGCCCTACAAACTGCGGAGGCCCTATTTACACACGTCTTCCGGCACTACGGGGTACCTGAGGATATTGTATCTGATCGGGGTCCACAGTTCACCTCAAGGGCTGGAGGGCGTTCATGGAACGTCTGGGGATCTCGGTCAGCCTGACCTCAGGTTTTCACCCCGAGAGTAATGGGCAGGTGGAGAGAGTGAACCAGGATGTGGGTAGGTTTCTGCGGTCCTATTGCCAGGACCGGCCGGGGGAGTGGTCGGGTTTTATCCCCTGGGCAGAGATGGCCCAAAACTCCCTCCACCACTCCTCCACTAACCTTTTTCCATTTCAGTGTGTGTTAGGTTATCAGCCGGTCCTGGCACCTTGGCATCAGAGCTGGATCGAGGCAACTGCGGTGGAGGAGCGGTTTCGGCGCTCGGAAGAGACCTGGAACGCTGCCCATGTACGCCTGCAACGGGCCATCAGGCGACAGAAGGCGAGCGCCGACCGCCACCGCAGTGAGGCTCCGGTGTATGCACCAGGGGACCGGGTCTGGCTCTTGACCCGAAACCTGCCCCTTCGCCTGCCCTGCCGGAAGCTGGGTCGGCGGTTTGTGGGGCCATTTAAAGTCCTGAGGAGATTGAACAAGTTTTGTTATAGGTTACAGCTTCCTCCTGAGTATCGTATTAACCCCTCGTTCCATGTGTCTCTCCTCAGGTTGGTGGTAGCTGGTCCACTCCAGGAGTCTGAGGAACGGGAGGTTCCTCCGCCCCCACTGGACATCGAGGGGGCACCGACGTACTCGGTCCGTTCCATCCTGGATTCGAGGCGTCGGGTGGGGGGCCTGCAGTATCTCGTGGAGTGGGAGGGGTACGGTCCCTCCATGTTGAGGGATTTCCACCGTCGTCACCCGACTCGCCCTGCGGCGCGTCCTCCTGGCCATCCCCGAGGCCGGTGTCGGTGCATGGCAGGAGCCGCGCATCAAGGGGGGGGTACTGGCACGGATTCAGCTGAGGCTGCTCCTCCTCCTTGCTCGGGCAGGCTTCGGCGTTCGTCGTCGCCGGAGTACTAGCTGCTACCGATCTATGTTTCTGTGTTCTACTTGTTTTGTCTTTATTGTTCACACCTGGTTCCCATTATGTATTGATTTCTTCCCTATTTAACCCTCTGGCTCCCACTGTGTTTTGTGCGTGTTTGTTCATGTTTGGTTGTCGTCTGGTGAGCGGGTTTGTTCCTCCCAGCGTGGAGGTTATGTTATTTACATTACCTACGAGTAAAGTACGTTTTCGATTAACTCTGTGTCCTGCGCCTGACTTTGTCCTACCGCATCACACACATTTTTCTAATCCATTCAACTTCTCATGAATCTGGCATTGTTCTGCGTTTGTGTCAATTTGAACGGTGTTGTAGGGCTTTTTAAAATGGGTTGTCCATATGTCACCCTTTTGTATCTCTAATTCCTCTTTTTTTTTTTTTTTTTTTGCCAGAAGTTGTTTGTGTTTATGGACTCCTCAATTAGTGTCAGCTTCTTGCTGTTGGACTATGCTTTTTTGGTTCTGAGTGTACGTTTATAGAGTTTTAAAGTCTCACCGTAATGAAGGTGTAATTCACCATTATTTGGGTCTCTGTGCTTTTGGTTTGATAGTGTTCTAAGTTTTTTCCTTATAATTTTACAATCTGCATCAAACCAGTTGTCATCTGTGGTCTTTTTTGTTTTGTTTTTTTATCAATTTCAGTTGTGCTTCTTTTGCTGTTTGCCTGAATATAATGTTGATGTTTTTTACTGCTAGATTGATGCCTTCTTTACTATGAGTGAATGTGGTATCCAGAAAGTTATCTAAGAGTGTTTGGATATTTTGGTTACTGGTTGCTTTCTGGTATTCCTCTGTGCTGTTTTGGGCCCATCTGTATGAATTTCTGATGTTGTACAGCTTACTGGGCTGTGAATGTGTGGTTGTTTCCATGTCTGTTCTTTTGAGGAACAATGTAATTTGGCTGTGATCAGACAGAGGGGTTAGTGGCTTGACGGTGAATGAGCTGAGAGAGAAAGTGTCAATGTCTGTAATCATATAGTCTTGTGCTGTGGCCAAGAGGTGAGCAATAGGTGAATCTCCCCAAAGAGTCCCCCCGTAACCTACCAAAGAGTCCCCCTGTAACCTTCTCTCTCTCACAGGAGAGGCTGTCCTCTCTCTCACAGGAGAGGCTGTCCTCTCTCTCTCACACAGGAGAGGCTGTCCACTCTCTCTCTCTCACACTCAGGAGAGGCTGTCTTCTCTCTCACACAGGGCAGGAGAGCACTTCCTCTGTGTGAGAGGTTCAGAGAAGAAGATGGTCAGAGAGGAAGAGGGTCAGAGTATAGCGAGAGAGGAAAAGGCATGAGGTGTGTATATGAGGTTTTTCCATCCCCACCCCTTTGTTGTTTTTGAGGCCCACCACGGGCTACCATAGGTGCATTCAGAATGTGTAATGTTCTAAATAGCATTCTGCAGTAGAATGGAGAACCTACTGTGAATTGTTCCTAACATTTATAAAACTTCAGTGTTGGGGACAAGTGAGTTGCAATATTTTATTTTACATTAATCAATGTTCAATGTTTATAGCAATGGAATGCATTATCAATGCAGAAGTCATACAACATAACTGTGGATTGAGAGGAGATTGTAAATTGTATTCTTTCAGCTGCTTTTCTTGACCAGTCTCTGATTGTGTCACATTACATGTGGGTTTTGAACAGTCTGCTAGTTCAAAGCTTGGTAACCACGAGTTATGCCATAAGACAAAGGTGCTATGTCTGATGCTAGCCTGGAACTAAACTCTGTTGCCATGATACCACAGCCACACCGACACAGAGGCAGCCATTTTGAAAAAGGCTTAACCCCAGAACCTCCCACAAACATTTTAGAGGGAAAACCCCACAATTAGCCAAGAGTTTCCTCCACACTGAACTCTCCAGAAGAGATAAACCCAGAGGCTGGTGGTATAACTCATGTTGCGCACAGTAAAACTGACCTGCATAGTCAGGAGAAATGCTACACCTTTTTCCTCAGCAAAAGCCTAATTTTTGGGAGAACCCCCAGTTTGCTAAGTCAGTTTCTGGGATAGTGGAAGACCCCCATCTGAGCACCAGCTAAATGGGATGAGTGGTTTGTCTGGGGAATGGGAGGGAGGAAGGGGAACGTTAAAACAGGATGGACGGGTGTGTCACACTCATATCTGCTCCTCGTTAGAGTGTGTCTCGTCTCTTTGCGCGTGTCGTTGTCAGTCAACGCCCTGATGAGACTCCTTGCTGGTGACAGCGTGTGTTGTGACCCTGAGGCTTCTAGGCAGTGTGCCAGATGTGTGTGTGTGTGTGTGTCCACAGTTAACCGGCCAGGCAGCAGCAGCTGTACTGACGTCAGTCCAGGTCAAGGAGGAAATGGAACAACAGATAATGTACCCTAATGATAATTTCTCTTCTGAGGACAAACAGCTCTCTGCTACTGTATCATTTAGGACCCAGTTGTCATCGGACAATGTTTAACCACTCCAATAAAGATTGACCTTGTGCTCCATAAAAATTTATCAAAATAAACTATTAGACGGGCTGTAGTGTTATTGCTGTATGAGAGCCTCTGAGAGGGACTGTCTATGTTGGTGTGTACATGTCTTTTGTAGATGTTTGTTTAGAACAAGAAAGAACAAGAAAGAACTAGAGAGGCTGGCATGTTCCAGAACTATGGTTCCCTCCCACTGATTGATGACCAGCGTGCGCACAACAACAACTCAACTGACAAGGCTTTCTCACGAGTTACATAGGTCATCTTTATCAAGGCATGTTTCAAGCTCAAAATGTGTTACAGAGAACTACTGGATGTGGAGGTTTTTATCCCAGCCCTGCTCTAACACAACTGATTCAGCTAGTCGAGGTGCTGATTAATTGTTGACTAGTAGAATAAAGTGTTAGAGCAGGGATGGAACACAAGCCTGCACACTGGGTTGCTGTCCAAGACGAGGGTTGGATACTCCTGCTGTAGCTTGTTGTTCCCCATTACAGAGAAGGGTTATGGTTAGAAACACTGTTTTATATAGGGAAGGGCAAGAGACAACTCAAGGTCCACTTTAAAGCTTGGATCCTTAATGTGCATCTCCGTCCATAGCCGCAGAAAGTAGGAGGGCCTTTATTACTCCTGTATGAGCAGACAAAAATTGTCACCAGCAGCGCGGGGAGAAAGAAATTAGCTCAGCAATTCTCAGCAACCCCACCACAAACCATCTTCCCACGGCCATGTCTCCATCCTAATAGTTTTAAATACTTTTTCTTCCTCTTTTCATCTCCTTTCCCGTAGAGTTGACCATAAGAGCAGTGCAAGAGAAAGGCATTGCCTTCACCTACCTAGCCCTTTGAAACCCACTGAGGACAGGAGACGAAAAGAGGCCTGGTCAGAGAGTTTGGAACAGCCTAACCCTCAATCTCAGTGGGACTGGAACCCATCAGGCCATAATTGTCTCCGACTGCACCTTATGCCACTACCAAACACTAGTTAATGCTAAGCAAAAGTGAGGTGATCTCATCCATGCAGAAACACAGACATAATTTGACGTGCAAGCATACACACGTGAGTGTGCACGCGCACCCACACACTTTCATACACACACACACACATCCACACACACCCACCCACATGCCTTGTCCCTGATGGCTCAGAGATGTGGGTAATCACCAACTCCAAAAACAGGGGTGGGGGGGGGGGGGGTAACACAATGCAAGACTTTATGGATGACGCAGAGGGGAGCTCCTTTCTCGTCTGGCCAACGCCTGCTGACACACAAAGCCTGCTCTCACAAGTGGAGAAACAATGATGGGTCATTGAGTTTTCTTTGTTGCACTGTTCTGATGCAGATGTGCCTCCCAGACTCCCACAATGCAAAGTCCTCCTGGTGTGGAAAAAGCTTATGCTATAGATTCCAAGACACACATGTAGACCCAGAGAGTGGCGTCATGCCCAGGCATTTATCCACTTGTATGCTGAAAACATTGACAATAGTTTATTTTATGCATAATTAACAAATCCATGTTCCAGAAATGTTGAGTTTAGTAGCTGCACACCTTCAGAATGTTCAAGGCCTGCGTATTTCTATCTGTGGTATGTTTTCCAGTCTGTGTGATAGATAGCGAGCGTCTGTCCTGAAGCGGGATCAGGCACTTGTTGTTGTGTCCTCTGATAGAACACCCAGGGCCCAGTCTTGCTTGTAAGACGTGTCCTTGAAGCCCTCAATCTGCTTCTGTACAGTCCGAGTGGCGGGAGGCTCGTATGGTAGAGAAAGTAGAGCCAGTGGAAGAGCACGTACTATAGACTTAAGCCTGGGGCCTAATGCCAAAACGTCTGAGGACAGTGATTGTAAGCACGTCATTCATTCCTCATGGTTTGTCTTGCTCACAATTAGCTACCACATACAGTATGTGCAGGGGAAAGATACTGATTATGGTGATGATGATGGTGATGATGATGGTGATGATGATGACGGTGGTGATGATGATTATAGTGGTGATGATGATGATGATGCTGATTTATTTTTATTTTATTTCACCTTTATTTAACCAGGTAAGCCAGTTGAGAACAAGTTCTCATTTACCACTACGATCTGGCCAAGATAAAGCAAAGCAGTGCGATAAAAACAACAACACAGAGTTACATATGGAATAAACAAAACGTACAGTCAATAACACAATAGAAAATCTATATACAGTGTGTGCAAATGTAGTAAGTTATGGAGGTAAGGCAATAAATAGGCCATAGTGCAAAATAATTACAATTTAGTATTAACACTGGAGTGATATATTTGCAGAAGATGATGTGCAAATAGAGATACTGGGTTGCAAATGAGCAAAATAAATAACAATGTAAATAATAATATGGGGATGAGGTAGTTGGGTGGGCTAATTACAGATGGGCTGTGTACAGGTGCAGTGATCGGTAAGGTGCTCTGACAACTGATGCTTAAAGTTAGTGAGGGAGATAAGTGTCTCCAGCTTCAGAGATTTTTGCAGTTTGTTCCAGTCATTTGCAGCAGAGAACTGGAAGGAATGGCGGCCAAAGGAGGTGTTGGCTTTGGGGATGACCAGTGAGATATACCTGCTGGAACGCACACTACAGGTGGGTGTTGCTATGGTGACCAATGATCTAAGATAAGGCGGGGATTTGCCTAAAAGTGATTTATAGATGACCTGGAGCCTGTGGGTTTGGCGACGAATATGTAGTGAGGGCCAGCCAACGAGAGCGTACAGGTCACAATGGTGGGTAGTATATGGGGCTTTGGTGACAAAACGGATGGCACTGTGATGGACTACATCCAATTTGCTGAGTAGAGTGTTGGAAGCTATTTTGTAAATGACATCGCCGAAGTCAAGGATTGGTAGGATAGTCAGTTTTACGAGGGCATGTTTAGCAGCATGAGTGAAGGAGGCTTTGTTGCGAAATAGGAAGCCGATTCTAGATTTAACTTTTGATTGGAGATGCTTAATGTGAGTCTGGAAGGAGAGTTTACAGTCTAACCAGACACCTAGGTATTTGTAGTTGTCCACATATTCTACGTCAGACCCGCCGAGAGTAGTGATTCTAGTCGGGCGGGCGGGTGCAAGCAGCGTTCGATTGAAGAGCATGCATTTAGTTTTACTAGCGTTTAAGAGCAGGTGGAGGCCACAGAAGGAGTGTTGTATGGCATTGAAGCTCGTTTAGAGGTTTGTTAACACAGTGTCCAATGAAGGGCCAGATGTATACAAAATGGTGTCGTCTGCGTAGAAGTGGATCTGAGAGTCACTAGCAGCAAGAGCGACATCATTGATATACACAGAGAATAGAGTCGGCCCGAGAATTGAACCCTGTGGCACCCCCATAGAGACTGCCAGAGGTCCAGACAACAGGCCCTCCGATTTGACACATTGAACTCTATCTGAGAAGTAGTTGGTGAACCAGGCGAGGCAGTCATTTGAGAAACCAAGGCTATTTAGTCTGCCAATAAGAATGCGGTGATTGACAAAGTCAAAGGCCTTGGCCAGGTCGTTGAAGACGGCTGATGATGATGATGATGATGATTATGGTGGTGATGATGATGCTGATGATGATGGTGATGATGGTGATGATGGTGATGATGATGATGATGATGATGGTGTTGATGACAGAAGGTTATGTGCAAGGGAAGGTACTGATCACGTCAATCCAGTTGTATCGGGCTTGTAGTGGTTATGAGTAATGAATTTGGCCCTACTAGAGTTGATGTAGTAATTGCGAAGTATGCATTAAGACACAATATTCAACATTGAAGTATAGTAACAATACAACACTGAAACGATATAGACGTCCCCGGATGTCATACAATTATTCATTGCAACACATGATAGAGTAAACAGAAACGAAAACCGACCACAAAGTTAACTGTCAATGATGCAAAACTGTTGTTAATGAGGCCCTCTCTCTTCTTGTATTTCCAATCATAGCCTCAATGTACGGGCAACTAAACACCGATGCCTTAGTTCAGCATTTACAGTAAACAGGACTTCTATGTGGATCGAGAGCACTTCCCTGGGCGGTGCTTGCGTTTACTGCTTACTGTTTCTTTTGCACCATAAACCCAATTCCCAGGAGTCCAAACCTTGAGTTCTCGTTCAATCCGCCCGAACAGTACATAGCCTCAGAGATAAAACACGACATCATGTCTACATGGCTGTGTTGTTTGTAAGCAGAAGGGGAGAGCCAGTTAAGATGTGAGCTGAAACAGTACGCAGTAACAGATTGGGGTCAGTTTTGCATTTCAACACCCACAGTAGCCTTAATGATTAATATTGAACTGAGTGTAGGGTCCCCTGATCCTAGATCTGTGCTTGACTTCTACTCTAACCTGCTTTCCATGAGCAAAGCCCATGTGCGTAAGTGTTCATTACCTATAAACCATTCCACACACACGTGCACACACACATACACCCCTCTGAAAGAGCCTGAGTCACTGTATCCACCCTGAAGCTCACCATCTAGCACCAACACACACACACTACAGCTCTTCATCTCTATCATACTCCTTTAACACAACAGGAGAGAAGAGGCTACTGTAGGCTCCACCCTCATTTATGTGCTCTCTGTCATGGCCCAAGACAATGCCTAAGGGTCAGTACGCCCTTCCCCCACTGAGGGGCCAAAATGTAAATCTGTCTGTTAGAGTATCCAGAGGACTGACTATTGAATGTGTGATAGAATAATACCATAGTATCCATGTATGGTATCTATCTGAAACTTCTTCCCTGAAGAGGACTGTGACGCCATCGATATGGATGTATGATCTCTGTGGTTACTTGTAGTTGTTCAGAGTGAACTCTGAAAACACTGTATGCAATGGTCCTACACAGCCTTACTTGAAAAAGAAAAGGAAAGCCGCACACTCTAGGAGCTCAGATGCAATAATTTAATATCCTAATAACCAACGTTTCGACAGACAAGCTGTCTTCATCAGGGTATAAACCTACACAGCCCACACCCTCAGGAGGTCAGCACACATACAGTCGTGGTCAAAAGTTTTGAGAATGACACAAATATTGGTCTTCACAAAGTTCGCTGCTTCAGTGTTATGAGATATTTCTGTCAGATGTTGCTATGGTATACTGAAGTATAATTACAAGCATTCCATAAGTGTCAAAGGCTTATTGTAAGTGTCACTGACATTATTGACAATTACATTAAGTTTATGCAAAGAGTCAATATTTGCAGTGTTGACTCTTCTTTTTCAAGACCTCTGCAATCCGCCCTGGCATGCTGTCAATTAACTTCTGGGCCACATCCTGACTGATGGCAGCCCATTCTTGCATAATCAATGCTTGGAGTTTGTCAGAAGTTGTGGGTTTTTGTTTGTCCATCCGCCTCTTGAGGATCAACCACAAATTCTCAATGGGATTAAGGTCTGGGGAGTTTCCTGGCCATGGACCCAACATTTTTATGTTTGGTTCCCCGAGCAACTTAGTTATCACTTTTGCCTTATGGCAAGGTGCTCCATCATGCTGGAAAAGGCATTGCAAAATTGTGAGTGAGCCCACTCCCTTGGCTGAGAAGCAACCCCACACATGAATGGTCTCAGGATGCTTTATTGTTGGCATGAGACAGGACTGATGGTAGCGCTCACCTTGTCTTCTCCGGACAAGGTGTTTTCCGGATGCCCCAAACAATTGGAAAGGGGATTCATCAGAGAAAATGACTTTACCCCAGTCCTCAGCAGTCCAATCCCTGTACCTTTTGCAGAATATCAGTCTGTCCCTGATGTTTTTCCTGGAGAGAAGTGGCTTCTTTACTGCCCTTCTTGACACCAGGCCATCCTCCAAAAGTATTTGCCTCACTGTGCGTGCAGATGCACTCACACCTGCCTGCTGCCATTCCTGAGCAAGCTCTGCACTGGTGGTGCCCCGATCCCGCAGCTGAATCAACTTTAGGAGACGGTACTGGCGCTTGCTGGACTTTCTTGGGTGCACTGACACCTTCTTCACAACAATTGAACCTCTCTCCTTGAAGTTCTTGATGATCCGATAAATGGTTGATTTAGGTGCAATCTTACTAGCAGCAATATCCTTGCCTGTGAAGCCCTTTTTGTGCAAAGCAATGATGACGGCACGTGTTTCCTTGCAGCTAACCATGGTTAACAGAGGAAGAACAATTATTTCAAGCACCACCCTCCTTTTAAAGCTTCCAGTCTGTTATTCTAACTCAATCAGCATGACAGAGTGATCTCCAGCCTTGTCCTCGTCAACACTCTCGCCTGTGTTAACGAGAGAGAATCACTGACATGATGGCAGCTGGTCCTTTTGTGGCAGGGCTGAAATGCAGTGGAAATGTTTTTGGGGGATTAAGTTCATTTTCATGGCAAAGAGGGACTTTGCAATTAATTGCAATTCATCTTATCACTCTTCATGACATTCTGGAGTATATGCAAATTGCCATCATCAAAACTGAGGCAGCAGACTTTGTGAAAATTAGTATTTGTGTCATTCTCAAAAAATTTGACCACGACTGTAGACGTGACCCCCTTCCTAGAGGATGGTGGCTGGTTTGATCTGATTAGATATCTTAGTTTTATTACCTTTGGTTTGGTCTGTGGATTGGTCAACAATTGATTTTGAATACAAACAAGTCAGATCTGGAACCAGATCTGGTATAAATGGAATGAAGGTCTGTTGTTCTCTCTCTTTTCCTGTATCCTGTCCATCGGAGAACGGTTGTATGATATTTTCTCATTACTACATCACTACACTACATGGAACTCAATTCCACATCAGGTAACTCAAGCGAGCAGTAAAATCTGATTTAAAAAACAGATAAAACAACACCTCATGGCACAACGTGGACTGTGAAGAGAAACACGCATACACACACACACTCTAACACACACACTCTACACACAAACAGATTGTAATATTGTAATGTTGTAGTATTGTAGTATTGTATATTTTATATTGTACATTTGTAATATTAGAGTAATGATGTAATAATATCTTGTATGATGTATTGTTTTATTGATGATGTAGGCTGTTGTTTCGTTGTGATGTAATTGTTTTAAGGAAGGAAGAGTAGCAGCGGCCTTTGCAGCAGCTAATGGGGATCCTAATAAAGAGCTCAGGTGTGTGTGAGTTAGGCAATTACCCCTCTTTTCCTGAACTCACTGGGCCTTTGTTGCCAACCTGTACGATGATACCATGCGTTGTGGGATGGGTCAGCTGTACATGGAAGCCTTTATGCAACGGCCCTGGGCCTGAGATGGGCGGTCGCTGGTTAGCCACTTAGCCTAGCGTTTGGCACAGGGCGCTAACTGAGAGATATCCGTCCGGATGTCCGTGTTGTTTTGAAGGAGCTCTGAACACAAGTGGGTCTCCTGTAGTGGCGACAGGATGAGATCCAATGGGATAGGTACAGAGCACTGGGTAATTACCCTCTCCTCTACGGCACACTCCTCTGCTCTCACTTACACACACACACACACACACACACACACACTTCAGGGATATAGTCATCTGACCGAGGTCAATAAGCCAAACTACTAACACACTAGCCATACTAACAGAGGGATGCAGCTAGAAAGGGAGAGGGAGGAAGAAGGAGACGCAGAGAGAGAGCGAGCGAGACGTGACTGATGTCGTGAACAGGGAGTTGTTATGAAATTATGAAGCTTTCAGGCTGTGTGCAGAGAGGCTAACAGTGTCACTAATCATAGACAGAGAGGAGATTCATGTAGCACCGTGCGGGAACAGCACAGAAATAATCCCATTAACTCTGACTGTGTGCCAGATAATGCTGAGGCATCATCATGCCATGTTCACCATGCACAGCCTCCCTGTTAGAAGACTGCAGAGGGATCTATTCTGTACCTGATGCAATTCAATTCATTGGGTAATTATTTAGAGTCTTTTTTATTTTTATTTTACTAGGCAAGTCAGTTAAGAACAATAAGTAGACCAGAGCCATTGGTCTCACGCTGGAAAACATGCTCACGCGAGAGAGGGAACGCCCACGTACACAGACAGGAACCTTGACCATAAACTGCCTAAGTAAGACATCTTCATTTATTTACCATCTTCGGGCATACCTGACTCAGACTTATCCAAACACAGCAGAACAGTGGAACTCAGTCTGTAGCACGAGTAATAAACTGAATATAATCAAAATTACAATACCACCATCTTGTGGTGACAATAAAACGATATGTTTTTACTACATGGTGTCTATCATCAATTTGCATCACACATAATTTCAAAGTCATGTTTCAGACACCCAGATATATTTAAGAACATAAAACAAGTCCTGCTTATTCTTTGTCCTAAAGGGGAGCTCACAGAATTTGCAGTTGTATCATGCAGGAATTTTGTTCACTTATATAGACTACTCAAGAGCAAGGGTGCATGTTCTGTCAGCAACTTGCAACCTGACAGAAGCTAGTTTTCCCCAACTAAGGGAGTGCCCTCTTTCCTGAGGAGCAGATATCGAGACAGGGGTGAGTCTGACAGTAAGGCAGGTAGCCTAGCGGTTAAGAGTGTTAGGCCAGTAACTTCAAGGTTGCTGGTTCGAATCTCAAGTAGACTAGGTGAACAATCTGTTGATGTGGCCTTGAGCAAGGCACTTAACCCTAGTCACTCTGGATAAGGGTGTCTACTAAAATCACATTTTATTTGTCACATGCGCCGAATACAACAGATGTAGACTTTACCGTGAAATGCTTACTTACGAGCCCTTTCCCAACAATGCAGAGTTAAAAAGTACGAAAATTAGCAAATAGGAAAGAGTAATACAATAAATAACGAGGCTATCTTTATACAAGGAGGGGTACGAGGTAATTGCGGTAATATGTACTGTACATGTAGGTAGGGGTAAAAGTGACTAGGCAACAGGATAGATAATACACAGAATAGCAGCAGCGTATGTGGAGAGTGTGAAAGTGTATGTGTGTGTGTGTGTGTGCGGCATCAATATGCATGTGTGTGTGCCTTTTGTGTGTGTGAGCGTATGTAGTGTGTATGTAGTGTGTGTGTGTGTGTGTGTGTGTGTGTCTTACTAAACACTCTTACTAAACGTCTTACTAAACACTCCCTTTCAAGGTAGACTAAACTCTCCACTGGTTTATGTTCAGGGATCAAATCTTCATTTCAGATTCAGAATAAACTCTCAACTCTCAGGAATGAAGCTTGTTAGTACCATGCTGTACTACTACAGTACAGACCTAGCTGGGCAGGTATCACAACATAAGGCTAGTATTATAAAAAGGTAAGTACCACAAATCCAGACATCAAACAGCACAGTAATGTGAGTGGAAATGTGAAAATATTTCCACCAGGTGGCACTTACTCCTGAGTGGCGCAGTGGTCTAAGGCACTGCATCGCAGTGCTAACTGTGCCACTAGAGATCCTGGTTCGAATCCAGGCTCTGTCGCAGCCGGCCGCGACCGGGAGACTCATGGGCGGCGCACAATTGGCCCAGCGTCGTCCAGGGTAGGGGAGGGAATGGCCGGCAGGGATGTAGCTCAGTTGATAGAGCATGGTGTTTGCAACGCCAGGGTTGTGGGTTCGATTCCCACGGGGGGCCAGTATAAAAATAAAAAAAAAGATGTATTCACTAACTGTAAGTCGCTCTGGATAAGAGCGTCTGCTAAATGACTAAAATGTTAATAGGCACAATACAGTATTCTGGCTACTCAAGGTAATCATGACTGTGTGTCTGATGGCTCTAACCTGTTATGAAATATAACAAAAAGTAAACCATGCTGAAGGGAGTATGAATGCAAACCACAATAACAACATGGTGTTATTCCTATTCAGAGTTATTTTGCACTGATATAGGTTAGATGGCATGGCACACGAACATCCTGGATCCAGGTGCTAGATTAACAGTATTGAGAGGCATGTGAACAGTCATGGGACTCCTAACCTGAAACAAGTATCCCTGCTGATTGGTATGCAATTGCTCTCTTCCCAATATCTTTAATCCAATTTAAAGTATGCTTCTATACAATCAACTACATATTTGAAGTAAGATTGAAGAATAGGTGACGTATCAAATACAAACCTAAGAAGTTGGACCATAGACAATCATTGCCGTAAAGTAAGTTGCTGTTAGTGTTGAGGAATTGAACCTGGCATGTCATTAGAACATATCAGCCTATTTTACCTTACTATGGTCCTGCATACAACACTAACATAGCCTTGCTTAGCTCCCATGCATTTAACATGGCCCACAAGTAGCCATAAAAGCTTTGGTAATTTATATCAAAGTGATTGATACCAACAATTAGTGCTCCGAGCAAGCCTAGCTGCAATTACTACTATGAAGGGTCCTGGTGGAATTTAGGGGAGAAACGGGGACCTCATCAACTAGCCTGATGGAAAAACAAAGCTGAGCAGAAAAATATGCCCTGTCGATTCTTGGAAGCCAGAGAGATTCATAGATCAAACTACAGTAGTCCCTTGCCAGTTGTCTATCCCCACATTTTTTTTAAACTGCAATGCACACACTTACAGTGACTTGAGCAGGACTAGGTTAGCAGCAAGAGTACATCTTGAACATTGCTATTTTTTCTACTGAATCCAATGCGACACGGTGCACCATAGCAACTTCTTCTTATTGCTGCCTTTTGCAGGTCAGAGTGCGGATTGCGTTTTGGTCACCAAAAAAAAGGGGAATGGGAAAAAAATGCATTGCACCACCATCTAACCCTGCACTAATACACTATCTCCAAAAACCCACCACCCCATCCAACTACTTTGGCCCTAAACGATTCTGGGAGGATGGAACCCTTTCTCTCAAAACTTCCTGTAGATCTTCTGCACTAACATCTCTCACACCCAAATATTTCTCTGCTGCTGCAACTACTGTACCACATCTATCTCCTGTGATTTCCGCTCCATGGCTATAAAGGCAAGAAATCCAACTTGGCTAAAACTCATCCTCTCTGGCTCTCTCTCTTCAGGCCTACTCACTGGGGGCCTCCCAGTTGACTCACTCACCCTTTGGCTATCCTATTCTCTCTTCACTGACTCAGCATAGGAAACGTTCTATCCCACTCGAATATCTGGCAATCTCAACCTGTCTCTCTCTCACAGGGCACTTCGGAACCCCAGCTGCATGGGCACTTCCACAGTTGACACACAGTGCTTTCTCTATCCCAACAGTACACTCCCTCTGACTATACCCTCCCACACATTTCTCACATTGTGGGATCTCCGTTCTACACACTGCTGCAACATGTCCGAAACCTTGGCACCTAAAGCACCGAAGCGGGTTCAGAACATAGGCCCTCACAGAATAGCAAATATGACCTAACCTGAACTTATCAGGTAGAAACTCTGTGTCAAAACTCAACAAGGTATTCTCAGTCTCGCCATTCCGTCGGGCATCACAAACACTAGGAATATTCCTTTTCATTTGATCCACCTCTACACTCAATGCTACCCCACTGATTACCCCTTTTAGCGGCGCCCTGCTCCAGAGAGCAAAGCACACCACAGGTTGAGCCCTGAGCCGTGTGACTCGAAGTGCCCGCTTCCTCTGGGAGGACAATTCCACTTCTCAAAACTTTCACAGATGTAACCATTCCCAGTTTATCCTTTACCCAGCTTGACACAACGTATGGGTCATCCAAAAAACAGGAATCCACTCTTTCCAAAAATCGCACTCCTACCGGTCTTTTCTGGTAGGATTCTTAGTGTGAGCATGCGGGTCTAGGCAGAGGAGATGTAGTCGTTGTTTGTGTGCATGTGTGTATCTGTAAATTGTTGTTTGTATGTGTATGTTTGTATTTGGTGTGGATTATATATTATTATTTACAAAAAATAAGGATTCTCAGGGCAAACGTTTGAAGACTCTACCACACCTGTCGCCGCAGGTAGTTCCTCTACATGCTGGACCTATAAGTAAGATTAGTTGGTTTGTAATCAGGAGATGTATGTATGTACACCTCGAACAAAGGTGTATACTCAGGAGATGAATCTCTGATCTTAACAGCGCCATTCTTACACATTCACGTCATCACACTTCCGACGTTCTCAGAACTTCGCAGGAAATCACGTCAACCAACTTGAGCCACCAAAGCAATGGGATATAATCCATTATTTGACTGAGCGAGTGGGCGCGTTCCATCGGATCACTTTTTGGTCAACGCCTTTCAAAGTGTGTTGCATTATGAGGTAAAGAATTGTCAGACTTGCACATACATGTCGACTGCATGAATTTTACAGAAATCATGTGATCAAAGGTCATTAAGTTTGAATTGCAGTTGACTGCAAGTTTCTGCAGTTCCTCTTCACCAACTTCATCCTGTAGCCAGTGGAAGCTCCTCAGAGGAGGAAGGGGAGGACCATCCTCCTCAGTGAATTTCATAAAAACTAAAATTGTAAAACATTGAAAGAGTTATCCTTTTTAGATAGAAACTATACTAAATATATTCACGTCACCAAATAATTGATTAAAACACACTGTTTTGCAATGACGGTCTACAGTAGCCTTAATATCACTCTGTAGGGTAGCACCATGGTGTAGCCGGAGGACAGCTAGCTTCCGTCCTCCACTGGGTACATTGACTTCAATACAAAACCTAGGAGGCTCATGGTTCTCACCCCCTTCCATAGACTTACACAGTAATTATGACAACTTTCAGAGGAGGTCCTCAAACCTCTGAGTGCATGCATTATAACATTGGCTGAAATAGTACTCACACACAACTACTTTATGTTTCTAAATGATTTCTTTATTCAGATGAAGGGTGCAGCTATGGGATCCCCAATGGCTCCTAACTATGCTAATTTGTATGTGGGATTTTCAATCCTCTAAAAAATGTTTTCTTGCCTAACATTATTATTTGGAAACGGTACATTGATTATATTTTTGTTCTATGGAGGGGTGATTCTAAACAGCTCCAGGCATTCCATGCTTTTCTTAACTCTTGTTCTGAGCACCTGAGATTTACTATGCAATCTGACACACGTCAAATCAGTTTCCTTGATCTTCTGATTTTGAGTGAGGATAATGTTCTATACACTGATCTTTACAGGAAACCTACTGATCGTAACAGTTTGTTGAGGGCTGATAGCTGTCACCCACTTCCCTTGAAAAACAGTTTGCCTTACAGCCAATTCTGTCGAATCAAAAGAATTTGTAAAAAACAATCAGATTTCGACCGTAATATGGCTGAGACGCAAAGAAAATTCAAGGAGATGGGGTACAAAAATGGTCAGATTAATACTGCCATTGAGAAAATTCAAAACAAATCGAGACCTGATCTCTTTCAAGGACAGCCTCGTAAAAAGAATCATTCTTGTGTTCTAACAACACGCTATTCAAAGTGCTCTGAACAAATTAAGGGAATCGTTCACAAACGTTGGCACATTCTAAGATCCGATGACAGTATTGGTAATGTGTTTTCAGACCCTCCCTTGGTTGTATTCTCGTGGGGCAGAAATCTCAGAGATCAATTGGTCAACTCTGATTTACCACCCCTAAATATCCCTGCACAACGTCTATTTGTGCCTCTACCGGATGGAAACTACAAGTGTAACGGCTGTGCTCAATGCAATGGCACTTACAAATGTAGATCCTTCAAACACCCCCAAACAGGGAAACAGATCCCAATCAAATGTGTTATTACGTGCTCCACTAAGGCAGTTATTTATCTTATAACTTGTCCTTGAGGTAAAAATGATGTGGGTAAAACAAAGCGCGAATTAAAAGTACGAATCTCTGAGCATAGTAGCACCATTAGGTGCCAAAACTCGACATACTCAGTCGCTGCCCACTTTTTGGAATCGAACCACTCGATTTCTTCCCTACATTATATCGGCATCGAACATGTCACCCTCCCTAGGGGAGTGGGTGACCTCGACAACTTATTGTTAAAACGAGAGGCTGCCTGGATCTTTAATTTAAAGACCCTTGCTCCCTTCGGTCTCAACGTAGACTTTGATTTGAAGCCATTCTTGTGATTTTGCTATTCATTGTAAATGTTGTGGGCCTATGTAGCTAAGTATCTATGATCATATGCTATCCATGTTTTTTGTATGTTGTTTTTATCTGTGAATTGGCCAATGCTATTAGGCCACACCCGGCCATGATTACAGACACCTGCGTGTGTCCTTTCACACTATATAAACCAGTGACCCGCAGTGTTTGTCATTATACCCTGATGAAGACAGCTTGTCTGTCGAAACGTTGGTTATTAAGATATTAAATTATTGCATCTGAGCTCCTAGAGTGTGCGGCTTTCCTTTTCTTTTTGAGGTCCTCCAACCTATCAGAGTTCTTGCAGCATGAACTGACATGTTGTCCACCCTGAAAAGCAAAAGGTACAGCTACATGGTACAGCTACATGAACTGACATGTTGTCTAGTACTGAAAGCAAAAGGTACAGCTAGCTAGCACTGCAGTGCATAAAATGTGGTGAACAGTTGACTCAAAGAGAGAGAAAGACAATAGTTGAAATTAATTTGTTCAAAAATTAAGGAGAAGCAAGAGAGAGATAGAGCGTGAGAGAGAGATCAACACATCTTCTATATGAACACTGAGAAGCTATATTTAATTGTTTTAAATCACTTTCACTTACTTAGCTAGCAAATGCAGCTAGCTAGTTTAGTCTACTCAAACACCCGGCTCAAACAGAGGGATACTATGTTAGCTAGCTGGCTAAGGCTATCCAACACAACACTGGAACTCTTCCAAGTCAAGGAAAGCTTTTGGTTTTACAATTGTATTGCTCCCAAGGACCATCGGTGTAACTACTAAACTGCTTACTGACTGTACATTGTAACGTTACTGCATGATTGTAGCGGGTTTACTAACGCGTTAGTTCTATAAGCTATGTTGACTATGACGTTACTTTAGCTAATATAGTGACAATGATGTAGGCTGTGTGTAGTGGTTATGATATGGTTTGGCTTGGAAGTTTTTTTCGCCTGGTCACATATAGCTGATGTGTTCTGAATTGAAGTCCACAAGCAAAGGGAAAAGGTGAGAGAAGGAGAGCACATAGATGTGAGAAGGAATACAATGTGGCTGCTATGAAAGTGAACTGTGTTTACGTGTGATCAGGGGTGTATTTATTCCGCCGATTATGTTGAAAAACGTTTCTTAAACGGATGCAAATAAAACGAAACGGGATAAACATACCTGAATTTGTCCAATAGAAACTCTTGTTTGCAACTGTTGGACTAATGATTACACCCTAGATCAGATAGATGTAGGCAAGAGTGTGCAAGGCGGTATTGAATGTGTCACTGTCTCTCCATGTGTCACTGTCTGTCACCTAAAACATTTATTTCAACCTATATGCACTTACGTTGTAAACTTTCATAGACTAGGTTGTTGCAACCTCATGATGGGTATAGGGAAAATTTGAGTAACATGTACAGTAGAAGCCTAAATCAATGTTACACATGCTTATGAAAAGAAAATCGTCCTCCCTCGTCTTAAACTACACCGACCGCCACTGCCTGCAGCCATCGCCTGCATTGTGGGAGGCTCTATTGTCACCCAATCATTAGGGTGTTTTTGTTTGACCCAAAAGAATGTGACAAAAGACATGACTG
Source organism: Coregonus lavaretus (assembly GCF_964263955.1). Classification (NCBI taxonomy): domain Eukaryota; kingdom Metazoa; phylum Chordata; class Actinopteri; order Salmoniformes; family Salmonidae; genus Coregonus; species Coregonus lavaretus. The sequence continues at coordinate 47,542,283 of NC_139998.1, forward strand.
AAACAGGAACCAACTTCATGTAGGCTATACAGTGGATAGCCTATATACAAATGTATGTTATATTTGAGACTCTCCCTCAATAATTGATTGTACAATGAACACACATTACGATTTCAGTTTGTGAGTGTGTGATATAGGGGTTGGAGTCATGTTTATTTCAACATTATAAAGAAAAACTTTTATGAACAATGGCAACACTGCCATGTTGATCTGAACCTTGCTGTTGGAAAACCACATTACTGTCCAACTTTCGGCTGTTGCAGCACCTGCCCCGACTTCAGTCCTCGACTTTCGCCTACAGTCTGTTGTGTTCACCTTACCACTCAAACACACACTCAAAACTATAAGCGATGCAAACCGTTTTCTTCCATATTGTGCCTACTTAACGTGACCCAGGGGCCTGTTCAGGAAATGTTGAAACGTTTAGAACCTTGCTTAAATGTAAATAGCTGACACGATTCCCGATCTACACCACAGAGATATACATTTGTATTTGAACGCTCTGCAATATTCCATACTCCTGAACACACCCCAGGTTTCCAGGTGTGGTTTGTGAAAGGAGGCGAGTGGAGCTTGGCTGTAGTGGACCACCATGACTGATGGCCATGGTGAAGTAAACACACCCTTCTCACTGACTCCTGATGGTCACACCATCTTCTGGCTTCTGACATACAACAATGTTCAGACCAATGTTCTAAGACCTGTCACACCCTGGCTCTGGGGACTCTAATATGTTGAGCCAGGGTGTGTAGAGTCTATGTGTTTTTGTTCTATGTCGTATTTCTAGTATTGTGTTTCTATGTTGGCCAGTGTGGTTCTCAATCAGAGGCAACGAGTATCAGCTGTTGCTGATTGTCTCTGATTGGGAACCATATTTAGACAGGCTGTTTTCCACAGTGTTTTGTGGGATCTTGTTCCTTTTGGTTTGTACCGTAGGACTGCATGTATCGTTTGTTGTTTTGTTCGTGTTATCACTATTAATAAAGTAAAGTATGTTCGCTCATCACGCTGCGCCTTGGTCCACTCACTCTAACGATCGTGACAGAAGATCCCACCAAAACAGGACCAAGCAGCGTGTCCAGGAGCAAGCGCCGGGTAAGGAGCTGGAGAGGTTGGCGATGGCCCAGGTGGGCCAATGGTGGTCCTGGGAGGACATGCTCGCGGGAAGAGGGCCATGGGCTAAAGTTAAGGCCCTGGCGAGAGAGGAGGTACGGCGCCAACAGTGCCGTCGTCAGACAGGCGTGAGGCAACCCCAATACATTTTTAGGGGGGGGCACATGGCATGGATGACGGGGCAGCTACAGGGCGTATCGGGAGAATAGGAGAGGAGGCCACCAGGTTAAGGGGGCTATTGGTCCAGAGGGAGCAGGAGTTAGTGGTTCAGAGGGAGGAGTTACTGGAGGCGATAAGGGAGAAGGAGAGAGTAGAGGCACGGCGAGAGGAACTGTGTAGGCAGCTGAGGGAGCGGAGGGTTATGAAGAAACCCAGTCCCGCTCCTCACACCAAGCAAGTGGTGTGTGTCACCAGTCCGGTCCGGCCCGTTCCTGCTCCCCGCACTAAGTTAGTGGTGCGTGTTCCCAGTCCGGCCCGACCTGTTCCTGCTCCCCGCACCAAGCCTATGGTGCGCGTCGCCAGCCCGGCCCGGCCTGTTCCTGCCCCTCGCACCAAGCCAATGGTGCGCGTCGCCAGCCCGGCCCGGCCTGTTCCTGCTCCCCGCACCAAGCCTATGGTGCGCGTCGCCAGCCCGGCCCAGCCTGTTCCTGCTCCCCGCACCAAGCCAATGGTGCGGTCGCCAGCCCGGCCCGGCCTGTTCCTGCTCTCCGCACCAAGCCAATGGTGCGCGTCGCCAGCCCGGCACCAAGCCTACGGTGCGCGGCGCCAGCCCGGCCCGGCCTGTTCCTGCCCCTCGCACCAAGCCTACGGTGCGCGTCGCCAGCCCGGCCCGGCCTGTTCCTGCCCCTCGCACCAAGCCTATGGTGCGCGTCGCCAGCCCGGCCCGGCCTGTTCCTGCTCCACGCACCAAGCCAGGGGTGCGCGTCGTCAGCCCAGTCCGGCCCGTTCCTGCTCCCCGCACCAAGCCAGGGGTGCGAGTCGTCAGCCCGGTCCGGCCCGTTCCTGCTCCACGCACCAAGCCAGGGGTGCGCGTTGTCAGTCCGGCACAACCCGTGCCTGGGTCACCGGTGCCGGGTCAGGTACCGGTCAGCTGCTCCACTTCGGAGCCTAAGCAATCCGCTCCACCGATGTCCAGTCCAGCTCCAGCCAGCGGGGCCAGGGGCGCTACGGGGGGATTGTTGGAGGGTGGTGGTCAAGCCCGGAGCCGGAACCACCTCCGAGGAGGAATGCCCACCCAGCCCTCCCCTGTTCGGTTATGTTTAGGCGCGGTCGCAGTCCGCGCCTTTGGGGTGGGGGTACTGTCACACCCTGGCTCTGGGGACACGAGTATCAGCTGTTGCTGGTTGTCTCTGATTGGGAACCATATTTAGACAGGCTGTTTTCCACAGTGTTTTGTGGGATCTTGTTCCTTTTGGTTTGTACCGTAGGACTGCATGTATCGTTTGTTGTTTTGTTCGTGTTATCACTATTAATAAAGTAAAGTATGTTCGCTCATCACGCTGCGCCTTGGTCCACTCACTCTAACGATCGTGACAGAAGATCCCACCAAAACAGGACCAAGCAGCGTGTCCAGGAGCAAGCGCCGGGTAAGGAGCTGGAGAGGTTGGCGATGGCCCAGGTGGGCCAATGGTGGTCCTGGGAGGACATGCTCGCGGGAAGAGGGCCATGGGCTAAAGTTAAGGCCCTGGCGAGAGAGGAGGTACGGCGCCAACAGTGCCGTCGTCAGACAGGCGTGAGGCAACCCCAATACATTTTTAGGGGGGGGCACATGGCATGGATGACGGGGCAGCTACAGGGCGTATCGGGAGAATAGGAGAGGAGGCCACCAGGTTAAGGGGGCTATTGGTCCAGAGGGAGCAGGAGTTAGTGGTTCAGAGGGAGGAGTTACTGGAGGCGATAAGGGAGAAGGAGAGAGTAGAGGCACGGCGAGAGGAACTGTGTAGGCAGCTGAGGGAGCGGAGGGTTATGAAGAAACCCAGTCCCGCTCCTCACACCAAGCAAGTGGTGTGTGTCACCAGTCCGGTCCGGCCCGTTCCTGCTCCCCGCACTAAGTTAGTGGTGCGTGTTCCCAGTCCGGCCCGACCTGTTCCTGCTCCCCGCACCAAGCCTATGGTGCGCGTCGCCAGCCCGGCCCGGCCTGTTCCTGCCCCTCGCACCAAGCCAATGGTGCGCGTCGCCAGCCCGGCCCGGCCTGTTCCTGCTCCCCGCACCAAGCCTATGGTGCGCGTCGCCAGCCCGGCCCAGCCTGTTCCTGCTCCCCGCACCAAGCCAATGGTGCGGTCGCCAGCCCGGCCCGGCCTGTTCCTGCTCTCCGCACCAAGCCAATGGTGCGCGTCGCCAGCCCGGCACCAAGCCTACGGTGCGCGGCGCCAGCCCGGCCCGGCCTGTTCCTGCCCCTCGCACCAAGCCTACGGTGCGCGTCGCCAGCCCGGCCCGGCCTGTTCCTGCCCCTCGCACCAAGCCTATGGTGCGCGTCGCCAGCCCGGCCCGGCCTGTTCCTGCTCCACGCACCAAGCCAGGGGTGCGCGTCGTCAGCCCAGTCCGGCCCGTTCCTGCTCCCCGCACCAAGCCAGGGGTGCGAGTCGTCAGCCCGGTCCGGCCCGTTCCTGCTCCACGCACCAAGCCAGGGGTGCGCGTTGTCAGTCCGGCACAACCCGTGCCTGGGTCACCGGTGCCGGGTCAGGTACCGGTCAGCTGCTCCACTTCGGAGCCTAAGCAATCCGCTCCACCGATGTCCAGTCCAGCTCCAGCCAGCGGGGCCAGGGGCGCTACGGGGGGATTGTTGGAGGGTGGTGGTCAAGCCCGGAGCCGGAACCACCTCCGAGGAGGAATGCCCACCCAGCCCTCCCCTGTTCGGTTATGTTTAGGCGCGGTCGCAGTCCGCGCCTTTGGGGTGGGGGTACTGTCACACCCTGGCTCTGGGGACACGAGTATCAGCTGTTGCTGGTTGTCTCTGATTGGGAACCATATTTAGACAGGCTGTTTTCCACAGTGTTTTGTGGGATCTTGTTCCAGTGTGGTTTCATATAATATATAACGAATTGCAATTCGTACGATATGTTACGAATTGCAATTCATACAATATGTTACGAATTTACAAAACGTATGACATGTTACGAATTCCCATTTGATGCGGCTAAAAACTCTAGACCACCTTTACTCCACACACAGAGACGCATACAAAGCTCTCCCTCGCCCTCCATTTGGCAAATCTGACCATAACTCTATCCTATCCTTATAAGCAAAAACTAAAGCAGGAAGCACCAGTGACTCGGTTAATAAAAAAGTGGTCAGATGACGCAGATGCTAAGCTACAGGACTGTTTTGCTAGCACAGACTAGAACATGTTCCGGGATTCTTCAGATAGCATTGAGGAGTACACCACATCAGTCACTGGCTTCATCAATAAGTGCATTGATGACGTCGTCCCCACAGTGACCGTACGTACATACCCCAACCAGAAGCCATGGATTACAGGCAACATCCGCACTGAGCTAAAGGGTAGAGCTTCCGCTTCAAGGAGCGGGACTCTAACTCGGACGCTTATAAGAAATCCCGCTATGCCCTCCGGCGAACCATCAAACAGGCAAAGAGTCAGTACAGGACTAAGATTGAATCGTACTACACCGGCTCTGACGCTCGTCAGATGTGGCAGGGCTTGAAAACTATTACAGGCTACAAAGGGAAGCACAGCCGCGAGCTGCCCAGTGACACAAGACTTCCAGATGAGCTAAACCACATCTATTATCGCTTCGAGGCAAGCAACACTGAAGCATGCATGAGAGCACCAGCTGTTCCGGATGACTATGTGATCACGCTCTCCATAGCCAATGTGAGTAAGACTTTTAAGCAGGTCAACATTCACAAGGCTGCAGGGCCAGACGGATTACCAGGACGTGTACTCCGAGCATGTGCTGACCAACTGGCAAGTGTCTTCACTGACATTTTCAACATGTCCCTGACTGAGTATGTCATACTAACATGTTTCAAGCAGACCACCATAGTCCCCGTGCCCAAGGACACTAAGATAACCTGCCTAAATGACTACCGACCCGTAGCACTCACGTCTGCAACTATGAAGTGCTTTGAAAGGCTGGTCATGGCTCACATCAACACCATTATCCCAGAAACACTAGACCCACTCCTATTTGCATACCGCCCCAGATCCACAGATGATGCAATCTCTATTGCACTCCACACTCCACACTGACCTTTCCCACCTGGACAAGAGGAACACCTATGTGAGAATGCTATTCATTGACTACAGTTCAGCGTTCAACACCATAGTGCCCTCAAAGCTCATCACTAAGCTAAGGACCCTGGGACTAAACACCTCCCTCTTCAACTGGATCCTGGACTTCCTGACGGGCCGCCCCCAGGTGGTAAGGGTAGGTAACAACACATCTGCCATGCTGATCCTCAACATGGAGGTCCCTCAGGGGTGTGTGCTCAGTCCCCTCCTGTACTCCCTGTTCACCCATGACTGCATGGCCAGGCACGATTCCAACACCATCATTAAGTTTGCCGATGACACAACAGTGGTAGGCCTGATCACCGACAACATTGAGACAGCCTATGGGGAGGAGGTCAGAGACCTGGCCCTGTGGTGCCAGGATAACAACCTCTCCCTCAACAAGACTAAGACAAAGGAGATGATTGTGGACTACAGGAAAAAAAAGAGGACTGAGCATGCCCCCATTCTCATCGACGGGGCTGTAGTGGAACAGGTTGAGAGCTTCAAGTTCCTTGGTGTCCACATCACCAACGAACTATCATGGTCCAAACACACCAAGACAGTCGTGAAGATGGCACGACAAAGCCTATTCCCCCTCAGGAGACTGAAAAGATTTGGCATGGGTCCTCAGATCCTCAAAAAATTATACAGCTGCACCATCGAGAGCATCCTGACTGGTTGCATCACCGCCTGGTATGGCAACTGCTCGGCCTCCGACCGCAAGGCACTACAGAGGGTAGTGCGTACGGCCCAGTACATCACTGGGGCCAAGCTTCCTGCCATCCAGGACCTCTATACCAGGCGGTGTCAGAGGAAGGCCCTCAAAATTGTCAAAGACTCCAGCCACCCTAGTCATAGACTGTTCTCTCTGCTACTGCACGGCAAGCGGTACCGGAGTGCCAAGTCTAGGTCCAAAAGACTTCTCAACAGCTTCTACTCCCAAGCCATAAGACTCCTGAACAGCTAATCATGGCTACCTGAACAATTTGCTCTGCCCCCCCACCCCCACCCCATATTTTTACGCTGCTGCTACTCTGTTAATTATTTAAGCATAGTCACTTTAACTCTACCCACATGTACATATTACCTCAACTACCTCAACTAGCCGGTGCCGCCGCACATTGACTCTGCACCGGTACCCCTCTGTATATATAGCCTCCCTACTGTTATTTTATTTTACTTCTGCTCTTTTTTTCTCAACACTTTTTTGCTGTTGTTTTATTTTACTTTTTTTATTAAAAAATAAATGTATTGTTGGTTAAGGGCTGTAAGTAAGCATTTCACTGTAATGTCTACACCTGTTGTATTCGGCGCATGTGGCCAATACAATTTGATTTGATTTGATGTGATTTGATTTAACATTAGCTAGGTGGCTAACAGTAGCTAGGGGTTAGGCATTTAGGGTTAGGGGTTAAGGTTAAGGTTAGGCTTAAGGTTAGAAGTTAGGTTAAAGGGTTAGAGTTAGGGGAAGGGTTAGCTAGCATGCCATGTAGTTGCAAAGTAGCTAACAAGTAGTAACTAGTTGCAAAGTTCATAATTAGCTAAAGTTGTCCAGGATGAGATTAGAACACACAACCTTTGGGTAGCTAGATATTCACATTATACGCTCACCTATCCATCCTCCCACCCTGACCAACCACCCTACTTTCATTTTAGCCTTAAGTAACCTTCTGTCTTATGTAACCATACCAAACGTAACATATCATACTATACTGAACAAAACTATCAACGCAACATAAAACAATTTTTACTGATTTTACTGAGTTACAGTTCAAATACAGGACCAGTGAAAAGGACACACCTACTCATTCAAGGGCTTTTCTTTATTTTTACTATTTTCTACATTGTATAATACTAGTGAAGACATCAAAACTATGAAATAACACATATGGTATCATGTAGTAACCGAAAAAGTGTTAAACAAATCAAAATATATTTTATATTTGAGATTCTTCAAAAGTAGCCACCCTTTGCCTTGATGACAGCTTTGCACATGCTTGGCATTCTCTCAACCAACTTCATGAGGTAGTCACCTGGAATGCATTTCAATTAACAGGTGTGCCTTGTTAAAAGTTAATTTGTGGAATTCCTTTCCTTCTTAATGCGTTTGATACAATCAGTTGTGTTGTGACAAGGTAGTGTTGGTTTACAGAAGATAGTCCTATTTGGTATTAGACCAAGTCCATATTATGGCAAGAACAGCTCAAATAAGCAAAGGCAAACAACAGTCCATCATTACTTTAAGACGTGAAGGTCAGTCAATACGGAAAATGTCAAGAACTTTGAACGTTTCTTCAAGTGCAGTCGCAAAAACCATCAAGCGCTATGATGAAACTGTCTCTCATGAGGACCGCCACAGGAAAGGAAGACCCAGAGTTACCTCTGCTGCAGAGGATAAGTTCATTAGAGTTAACTGCACCTCAGATTGCAGCCCAAATAAATGCTTCACAAAGTTAAAGTAACAGACACATCTCAACAACTGTTCAGAGGAGACTGAGTGAATCAGGCCTTCATGGTCGAATTGCTGCAAAGAAACCACTACTAAAGGACACCAATAGTAATAAGAAGAGACTTGCTTGGGGCAAGAAACACAAGCAATGGACATTAGACCGGTGGAAATCTGTCCTTTGGTCTGATGAGTCCAAATTTGAGATTTTTGGTTCCAACCGCCATTTCTTTGTGAGACGCAGAGTAGGTGAACGGATGATCTCCGCATGTGTAGTTCCCACTGTGAAGCATGGAGGAGGAGGTGTGATGGTGTGGGGGTGCTTTGCTGGTGACACTGTCAGTGATTTATTTTGAATTCAATGCACACTTAACCAGCATGGCTACCACAGCATTCTGCAGCGATACGCCATTCCATCTGGTTTGTGCTTAGTGGGACTATCATTTGTTTTTCAACAGGACAATGACCCAACACACCTCCAGGCTGTGTAAGGGCTATTTTACCAAGAAGGAGAGTGATGGAACTGCTGCATCAGATGACCTGGCCTCCACAATCACCCGATCTCAACCCAATTGAGATGGTTTGGGATGAGTTGGACAGCAGAGTGAAGGAAAAGCAGCCAACAAGTGCTGGAAAAGCATTCCAGGTGAAGCTGGTTGAGAGAATGCCAAGAGTGTGCAAAGCTGTCATCAAGGCACAGGGTGGCTGCTTTGAAGAATTTGTTTAACACTTTTTTGGTTACTACATGATTCCATGTGTGTTATTTCATAGTTTTGATGTCTTCACTATTATTCTACAATGTAGGCTATAGCTACAGTTATAATAGGAAGCAGCTGTTGATAAGACATAAGCTCACGAAGAGCGAATAGGCACTAAGAAACATATATAAACTTGTGCATAATGTCATGATTTCAGATTAGAACACTGACCACACATCTTGCTGAAGCAGATCTCGCACTTTCATCAAAAACAATAGTCTAGGCCTACTCTTTAGCCCATTTCAGACAGAAGATATGGTATATTACCTCCGAAAAATACAAGGCAATGTTTATATGACCCCCTTTCAAACAGCCCCTTATTTACCACATTCTTGCAGGTATACCCCTATTAAATATATCAGTGGTTAAGTTGCAAATTGGGAGGGGTGGGGGTGTTATTAAACCATGGGGGCTGTTTGCATTTCAAATTAGGGAGAGTTGATGAATTTACCTGCAAGAAAGCAGAGAACTATTCACACAGACCAGATACCCAAACAGGCTAGCTCGAGGCTGACTAGCACAGAGCACCACACAGACCTGAAAGGGCCTGGACTCATGCATTACATACAGTGGGGAAAAAAGTATTTAGTCAGCCACCAATTGTGCATGTTGAGAGAGTCCTGTAATTTTCATCATAGGTACACGTCAACTATGACAGACAAAATGAGAAAAAAAATCCAGAAAATCACATTGTAGGATTTTTAATGAATTTATTTGCAAATTATGGTGGAAAATAAGTATTTGGTCAATAACACAAGTTTCTCAATACTTTGTTATATACCCTTTGTTGGCAATGACACAGGTCAAACGTTTTCTGTAAGTCTTCACAAGGTTTTCACACACTGTTGCTGGTATTTTGGCCAATTCCTCCATGCAGATCTCCTCTAGAGCAGTGATGTTTTGGGGCTGTCGCTGGGCAACACAGACTTTCAACTCCCTCCAAAGATTTTCTATGGGTTTGAGATCTGGAGACTGGCTAGGCCACTCCAGGACCTTGAAATGCTTCTTACGAAGCCACTCCTTCGTTGCCCGGGCGGTGTGTTTGGGATCATTGTCATGCTGAAAGACCCAGCCACGTTTCATCTTCAATGCCCTTGCTGATGGAAGGAGGTTTTCACTCAAAATCTCACGATACATGGCCCCATTCATTTTTTCCTTTACACGGATCAGTCGTCCTGGTCCCTTTGCAGAAAAACAGCCCCAAAGCATGATGTTTCCACCCCCATGCTTCACAGTAGGTATGGTGTTCTTTGGATGCAACTCAGCATTCTTTGTCCTCCAAACACGACGAGTTGAGTTTTTACCAAAAAGTTCTATTTTGGTTTCATCTGACCATATGACAGTCTCCCAATCCTCTTCTGGATCATCCAAATGCACTCTAGCAAACTTCAGACGGGCCTGGACATGTACTGGCTTAAGCAGGGGGACACATCTCGCACTGCAGGATTTGAGTCCCTGGCGGCGTAGTGTGTTACTGATGGTAGGCTTTGTTACTTTGGTCCCAGCTCTCTGCAGGTCATTCACTAGGTCCCCCCGTGTAGTTCTGGGATTTTTGCTCACCATTCTTGTGATCATTTTGACCCCACGGGGTGAGATCTTGCGTGGAGCCCCAGATCGAGGGAGATTATCAGTGGTCTTGTATGTCTTCCATTTCCTAATAATTGCTCCCACAGTTGATTTCTTCAAACCAAGCTGCTTACCTATTGCAGATTCAGTCTTCCCAGCCTTGTGCAGGTCTACACTTTTGTTTCTGGTGTCCTTTGACAGCTCTTTGGACTTGGCCATAGTGGAATTTGGAGTGTGACTGTTTGAGGTTGTGGACAGGTGTCTTTTATACTGATAACAAGTTCAAACAGGTGCCATTAATACAGGTAACGAGTGGAGGACAGAGGAGCCTCTTAAAGAAGAAGTTAGAGGTCTGTGAGAGCCAGAAATCTTGCTTGTTTGTAGGTGACCAAATACTTATTTTCCACCATAATTTGCAAATAAATTCATAAAAAATCCTACAATGTGATTTTCTGGATTTTTTTTCTCAATTTGTCTGTCATAGTTGACGTGTACCTATGATGAAAATTACAGGCCTCTCTCATCTTTTTAAGTGGGAGAACTTGCACAATTGGTGGCTGACTAAATACATTTTTCCCCCACTGTATCAGTTCACTTTTCAGGGGTTTTGGCTTCGAACATTTGACAGAGGGCCAGTGAAACTTCAACTCAACAGTAAGGAACCTTCAATGGGCAAACATGTCAAGGAGAACAGATAAAATAGAGAAAAAGGGAAAATACACTTGATTTCTCAAATATGATTGATTTGAGAGAATTTTGTGGGCTGTATCCAATAAAACCTGGTAGGAGGCTATTTGGATTCATTAATTTGCACAACAAATAACGTGAAAGGGAAAGTAACTCTGAACATATCAACTGCAGTGGACAAGCCGCTTAGGCTAAGTTTACAAAGGCAGCCCAATTCTGATCTTTATTTCACTAATTGGTCTTGTGACCAATCAAATCAGCTCTAAAAAAATATCTGATGTGAAAAGATCTGATGTGACTGGTCAAAAGACCAAAAGTGGAAAAAGATCAGAATTTCCTGTGTAAACGCATCCTTACAGAATCTGCAGAATGTAAATGAATACAAATCTATGGTAAGCTCTTTTGATGAAACCCTGGATCCAAAGGCAGACTGATCTGTTTCTCACACTTAATTAGCATATTTCAGAGACAAAAGCCTGACAAGTCAACATGAGCTCACCAACACAAATCGTAAGATTTTAACAAGGTGTAGTAGTGTGTGTGAGGGCGATGAGGGAAAAGCATACAGAATGTGAAGTTAAACCATAAAAGGAGATAATTGGAGCATAAGAAGGCATTGATATAGTCTATTACTTTTATGGTCACCTCAATTATTAAGGTTACTTTTAGCCATAAGGGTTGTTTATCCCAAGACTAACCATGAAGAATGTTGGTGTGCATGTCCAGTTTCCTGAAGGTTGTCCTGTCACCCCAAGCTGTTCTATTTTGAGGTAACCTACCCACGTGGTTCTGCAAAGGGATACATTTTGTGCTGCATTCTAGAACTAGCTAGTGAGGCTTATACCCTAGACTGGCAACCCTGCTTAGAATACCTGGAAAAATACACACACACATATTTTGATATTTGTATTGACAAAGGTTAAAAAAAGGAGTCACCACAACCATGTCTTCAAGTAAGAACCCTCATATACAAAGCCAATTGTAAAGCCACTTGTCATCCTGTCAGCCTTAAACAGAAACCGTCAGTGAGAGGAGCGAGAGCCACATCCTGCTGCGTTACCACATGAACACCTTTCCACCAGAACGTCCTCAACTGGGTCAACCCAGAGTCATTTTTTAAGACATACAAGCTGTATCGGGTGACGTAGTTCATAAGACAATGGCGGTACATATCTCACATTATAAAAATCATATAGGAAGGTATTTGAGTAGAAGAAAAACACAAGCACAGGCAACATTTTCAATTTATCATCAAAGTTTATTACTTCAATGTCACGGTTTCGGCCGAGGCTGCTCCTCCTCCTGGTTCGGGCAGGCTTCGGCGTTCGCCGTCCCCGGAGTACTAGCTGCCACCGCTCTATGTTTCTGTATTTGATTGCTTTTGTCTGTCTGTCACACCTGTGTCTGTTTGGGTGTTGATTACGTGTCTTATAAGTTCCTTGTTTTGCTCTAGGGTAATTGTGTGTTGTTATTTTGTTGCCACTTTGTCTATGCTACGTGCTTGTTTTCCGTTGTGTTTCATGTTTAGGGTTTTACACGTGTGCGTAATTTTCCCTCGCCACTTCGTGTATTTTCGAGGTCGGGGTTTTCCACTCGTGTTATTTAGACTATTAAAGTCTTGTTGGACTAACCTCTGTTTCCTGCGCTTGACTCCTCCACCACATCCACATCGGTTTAGTGACATTCAATGTGAACTATGGACATTTCGGTCCCGCTTTAAATGACGTGCAGCTTATAAAGCCTTCAGAAACACTACAGAAATGTGTCACAAATCATCTATAACTGTATGTCATGCTCTATAGCCTCCTGAGGGGCGCAGCGGTCTAAGGCACTGCATCGAAGTGTTTGAGGCGTCACTACAGACCTGGGTTCGATCCCAGGCTTTGTCACAACCGGCTGTGACCGGGAGTCCCATAGGGCGGCGCACAATTGGCCGGGGGGGCTTTACTTGGCTCATCGTGCTCTTGTGACAGGCCAGGCACCTGCAGGCTGACCTCGGTCGTCAGTTGAATGGTGTTTCCTCCAACACATCGGTGCGGCTTGCTTCCGGCTTAAGCGGGCGGATGTTAAGGAGCGCGGTTTGGCGGGTCATGTTTCGGAGGACGCATGACTCGACCGTTGCCTCTCCCTAGCCCGTTGGGGAGTTGCAGCGATGAGACAAGAACGTTATTTATAACGATCTTGTCATGCATCTTGGTAGAACACTGCAGCGGCAGGATTTTAAAAAACGGATAGTGGGTTTTAATTGCGGAACCACCCATACGTAAAAATGTATGCACGCATGACTGGAAGTCACATTGGATAAAAGTGTCTGCTAAATTGTATATATTGTATTACATGACTCTAAAACATTTCTGGATGGCCCAACCTCTTTCCCTCTTGGGTGCATAGTCAATATTGGACCTGACCTCAGCTTCCCCCAAAATGCTGTGCTGTAGGATGACACACTCTAAAGTGCAGTCATGCACAGCAAAAACAGTTGGTAGGGCCTTGAATAGAAAAACAACAATGTGTGATTTTCTGTGTTCACGACAATGCTTTAACCACATCAGGGGATGACTTTTGAGGTCTGGGAAAAATCGAAGAAACTTTGATTCCTAAGTGTAGTTGCCCTTTAATTCAGTGAGCATGCCCTGCAGTGTGGTTTGGTTAGCAGTGTTTCTGTAGGGAACATGTAGGGCACGTGATGAGTTTGCAAATCAAATGCCCACTTGTGGTGCCACTGGACAGCAAAAAACGAGTAAGTTAACCTGTATTTATTGTAATTTAAATGAGTTTGTAGTAGTTAAGTGTTGAGTTAGATTACATAGCTACCTCAATCATTATTTCAAATAATTTCGGTGACTTCACAGCAATTGCTAGCTAGCTACCTAATGAAATGTAGCTAGCTAGCAGGATCAGCTAAGTGCACCTAGATACAGCCACATCTCATAGTCTTGTCATGAAATGTGTAAATGAAAGAGGAATATAATAATAACAATGGAGTTTCCCATCTCCCCTTTTGGTGTATTTCTGGCTCAGCACAGAAAGGCCCTTATCCAGATGGTGTGACAAAGGCATTTCTTTACAGACCTGCTAACTTTATTTGTTGTTACTTTAAGGTTGGAACCAATATGTAGTACCTCCAGCAGGCAGAGAGGCAAGAACCATTCATCCGCCAGCTCAGGAACAAGCTACACTGTTCACACTGTTCACTGTACACACTGTTCACTGTACACTGTTCACAGCCCTGTGTAATAATGTTAAATGTAATTGCATTGCTGGACTTTTTGAAACTTAATGTATGTGAATTGCTTTAAAATTCCATGTGTGTTATTTCATAGTTTTGATGTCTTCACTATTATTCTACAATGTAGGCTATAGCTACAGTTATAATAGGAAGCAGCTGTTGATAAGACATAAGCTCACGAAGAGCGAATAGGCACTAAGAAACATATATAAACTTGTGCATAATGTCATGATTTCAGATTAGAACACTGACCACACATCTTGCTGAAGCAGATCTCGCACTTTCATCAAAAACAATAGTCTAGGCCTACTCTTTAGCCCATTTCAGACAGAAGATAGGGTATATTACCTCCGAAAAATACAAGGCAATGTTTATATGACCCCCTTTCAAACAGCCCCTTATTTACCACATTCTTGCAGGTATACCCCTATTAAACATATCAGTGGTTAAGTTGCAAATTGGGAGGGGTGGGGGTGTTATTAAACCATGGGGGCTGTTTGCATTTCAAATTAGGGAGTGTTGATGAATTTACCTGCAAGAAAGCAGAGAACTATTCACACAGACCAGATACCCAAACAGGCTAGCTCGAGGCTGACTAGCACAGAGCACCACACAGACCTGAAAGGGCCTGGACTCATGCATTACATACAGTGGGGAAAAAAGTATTTAGTCAGCCACCAATTGTGCATGTTGAGAGAGTCCTGTAATTTTCATCATAGGTACACGTCAACTATGACAGACAAAATGAGAAAAAAAATCCAGAAAATCACATTGTAGGATTTTTAATGAATTTATTTGCAAATTATGGTGGAAAATAAGTATTTGGTCAATAACAAAAGTTTCTCAATACTTTTTATATACCCTTTGTTGGCAATGACACAGGTCAAATGTTTTCTGTAAGTCTTCACAAGGTTTTCACACACTGTTGCTGGTATTTTGGCCCATTCCTCCATGCAGATCTCCTCTAGAGAAGTGATGTTTTGGGGCTGTCGCTGGGCAACACAGACTTTCAACTCCCTCCAAAGATTTTCTATGGGTTTGAGATCTGGAGACTGGCTAGGCCACTCCAGGACCTTGAAATGCTTCTTACGAAGCCACTCCTTCGTTGCCCGGGCGGTGTGTTTGGGATCATTGTCATGCTGAAAGACCCAGCCACGTTTCATCTTCAATGCCCTTGCTGATGGAAGGAGGTTTTCACTCAAAATCTCACGATACATGGCCCCATTCATTTTTTCCTTTACACGGATCAGTCGTCCTGGTCCCTTTGCAGAAAAACAGCCCCAAAGCATGATGTTTCCACCCCCATGCTTCACAGTAGGTATGGTGTTCTTTGTATGCAACTCAGCATTCTTTGTCCTCCAAACACGACGAGTTGAGTTTTTACCAAAAAGTTCTATTTTGGTTTCATCTGACCATATGACATTCTCCCAATCCTCTTCTGGATCATCCAAATGCACTCTAGCAAACTTCAGACGGGCCTGGACATGTACTGGCTTAAGCAGGGGGACACGTCTGGCACTTCAGGATTTGAGTCCCTGGCGGCGTAGTGTGTTACTGATGGTAGGCTTTGTTACTTTGGTCCCAGCTCTCTGCAGGTCATTCACTAGGTCCCCCCGTGTAGTTCTGGGATTTTTGCTCACCGTTCTTGTGATCATTTTGACCCCACGGGGTGAGATCTTGCGTGGAGCCCCAGATCAAGGGAGATTATCAGTGGTCTTGTATGTCTTCCATTTCCTAATAATTGCTCCCACAGTTGATTTCTTCAAACCAAGCTGCTTACCTATTGCAGATTCAGTCTTCCCAGCCTTGTGCAGGTCTACAATTTTGTTTCTGGTGTCCTTTGACAGCTCTTTGGACTTGGCCATAGTGGAGTTTGGAGTGTGACTGTTTGAGGTTGTGGACAGGTGTCTTTTATACTGATAACAAGTTCAAACAGGTGCCATTAATACAGGTAACGAGTGGAGGACAGAGGAGCCTCTTAAAGAAGAAGTTAGAGGTCTGTGAGAGCCAGAAATCTTGCTTGTTTGTAGGTGACCAAATACTTATTTTCCACCATAATTTGCAAATAAATTCATTAAAAATCCTACAATGTGATTTTCTGGATTTTTTTTCTCAATTTGTCTGTCATAGTTGACGTGTACCTATGATGAAAATTACAGGCCTCTCTCATCTTTTTAAGTGGGAGAACTTGCACAATTGGTGACTGACTAAATACATTTTTCCCCCACTGTATCAGTTCACTTTTCAGGGGTTTTGGCTTCGAACATTTGACAGAGGGCCAGTGAAACTTCAACTCAACAGTAAGGAACCTTCAATGGGCAAACATGTCAAGGAGAACAGATAAAATAGAGAAAAAGGGAAAATACACTTGATTTCTCAAATATGATTGATTTGAGAGATTTTTGTGGGCTGTATCCAATAAAACCTGGTAGGAGGCTATTTGGATTCATTAATTTGCACAACAAATAACGTGAAAGGGAAAGTAACTCTGAACATATCAACTGCAGTGGACAAGCCGCTTAGGCTAAGTTTACAAAGGCAGCCCAATTCTGATCTTTATTTCACTAATTGGTCTTGTGACCAATCAAATCAGCTCTAAAAAAAGATCTGATGTGAAAAGATCTGATGTGACTGGTCAAAAGACCAAAAGTGGAAAAAGATCAGAATTTCCTGTGTAAACGCATCCTTACAGAATCTGCAGAATGTAAATGAATACAAATCTATGGTAAGCTCTTTTGATGAAACCCTGGATCCAAAGGCAGACTGATCTGTTTCTCACACTTAATTAGCATATTTCAGAGACAAAAGCCTGACAAGTCAACATGAGCTCACCAACACAAATCGTAAGATTTTAACAAGGTGTAGTAGTGTGTGTGAGGGCGATGAGGGAAAAGCATACAGAATGTGAAGTTAAACCATAAAAGGAGATAATTGGAGCATAAGAAGGCATTGATATAGTCTATTACTTTTATGGTCACCTCAATTATTAAGGTTACTTTTAGCCATAAGGGTTGTTTATCCCAAGACTAACCATGAAGAATGTTGGTGTGCATGTCCAGTTTCCTGAAGGTTGTCCTGTCACCCCAAGCTGTTCTATTTTGAGGTAACCTACCCACGTGGTTCTGCAAAGGGATACATTTTGTGCTGCATTCTAGAACTAGCTAGTGAGGCTTATACCCTAGACTGGCAACCCTGCTTAGAATACCTGGAAAAATACACACACACATATTTTGATATTTGTATCGACAAAGGTTAAAAAAAGGAGTCACCACAACCATGTCTACAAGTAAGAACCCTCATATACAAAGCCAATTGTAAAGCCACTTGTCATCCTGTCAGCCTTAAACAGAAACCGTTAGTGAGAGGAGCGAGAGCCACATCCTGCTGCGTTACCACATGAACACCTTTCCACCAGAACGTCCTCAACTGGGTCAACCCAGAGACATTTTTTAAGACATACAAGCTGTATCGGGTGACGTAGTTGTCAACTTGAACCACCATCATGTTAGGTTCATAAGACAATGGCGGTACATATCTCACATTATAAAAATCATATAGGAAGGTATTTGAGTAGAAGAAAAACACAAGCACAGGCAACATTTTCAATTTATCATCAAAGTTTATTACTTCAATGTGAACTATGGACATTTCGGTCCCGCTTTAAATGTCGTGCAGCTTATAAAGCCTTCAGAAACACTACAGAAATGTGTCACAAATCATCTATAACTGTATGTCATGCTCTATAGCCTCCCGAGGGGCGCAGCGGTCTAAGGCACTGCATCGAAGTGCTTGAGGCGTCACTACAGACCTGGGTTCGATCCCAGGCTTTGTCACAACCGGCTGTGACCGGGAGTCCCATAGGGCGGCGCACAATTGGCCGGGGGGGCTTTACTTGGCTCATCGTGCTCTTGTGACAGGCCAGGCACCAGCAGGCTGACCTCGGTCGTTAGTTGAATGGTGTTTCCTCCAACACATTGGTGCGGCTTGCTTCCGGCTTAAGCGGGCGGATGTTAAGGAGCGCGGTTTGGCGGGTCATGTTTCGGAGGACGCATGACTCGACCGTTGCCTCTCCCTAGCCCGTTGGGGAGTTGCAGCGATGAGACAAGAACGTTATTTATAACGATCTTGTCATGCATCTTGGTAGAACACTGCAACGGCAGGATTTTAAAAAACGGATAGTGGGTTTTAATTGCGGAACCACCCATACGTAAAAATGTATGCACGCATGACTGGAAGTCACATTGGATAAAAGTGTCTGCTAAATTGTATATGTTGTATTACATGACTCTAAAACATTTCTGGATGGCCCAACCTCTTTCCCTCTTGGGTGCATAGTCAATTTTGGACCTGACCTCAGCTTCCCCCAAAATGCTGTGCTGCAGGATGACACACTCTAAAGTGCAGTCATGCACAGCAAAAACAGTTGGTAGGGCCTTGAATAGAAAAACAACAATGTGTGATTTTCTGTGTTCACGACAATGCTTTAACCACATCAGGGGATGACTTTTGAGGTCTGGGAAAAATCGAAGAAACTTTGATTCCTAAGTGTAGTTGCCCTTTAATTCAGTGAGCATGCCCTGCAGTGTGGTTTGGTTAGCAGTGTTTCTGTAGGGAACATGTAGGGCACGTGATGAGTTTGCAAATCAAATGCCCACTTGTGGTGCCACTGGACAGCAAAAAACGAGTAAGTTGACCTGTATTTATTGTAATTTAAATGAGTTTGTAGTAGTTAAGTGTTGAGTTAGATTACATAGCTACTGTCGTATCGGATGAGTGGTGGCAATTATTGCTGATAAACAAAGGAGTCCACTCATACTGAATCCTTGATCATAAGTTTATTCAGATCACAAGCTTACAGCATAAGTTTACAGACTCGCGAGGTCTGGAGAGCAGTGTCCTCCAATTCTAATGGCTGCTCTGCCCTTTCTGTAGTCTAGCCCCTATTTATAAACAATACAAAAAGATGGGTGGCTCCCTCTTCTGGCCAATCACCAGTCTCTCCTGTCTACAACACACTTCCTGTCTGTTGTTGTGGCGTTACACTAAAACATTCCCTTTTGATACTAACATAAACAACATTCCATTTCTTCATGAAAAACATTTAACACCATCATAATCTCAATACACTACATATTCCCCCCTTCGAGACAAATTAAAAGTCTCAACAACAAACAGAATAGGATTATGACAAGTAACAATTTATCTTATTGAGTATCTTTAACCTTACACCAAAAGCATTCTTCTCTAGAGTGTAAATACCTTTCTATGAAATAACTGTTTATGAAGTGTGAATACATTACTATGACATATGAACAAATCTTTATGGAGTGTAAGAGCGAAAAACTGTCCGGCAACCTTCCATCCATCAATCAAGACAGTAAAATTCTCTCACGGTCCCTCTGCCCCAGGCAACCACCTCGGTACTCCAGATAACCTCATAAACAATGTAAATGCATTTGAAACTATGATGCAATTAAATACACATGTAAGCCCCTGCAAACAAAATCCTATCCAATAAATATCCATTGTAAGGCTGGTCAACCCATTGGACCCTACAGTGAACCTCTCCCTGCCTAAATTCCCTGTCCCTAATCATTCACGAAATAAACAAAAACATCTAAGATCCTCACATGTATTCAATAACATCAAACATCATTCTACAAAAATTAATACCTAAGAATATGACACAATTATGTATTACACATGTCTATATTTCATTGCAGACACTGGAATGTAGTCCCTACACTTCATCTCCCCGTAGGCTCCTCTTCCAATGGATTTGTTGATGATGGAATCGGCCACACCCTCCTTGTTTCATCTCCTCCAGTCATATTGTCCCTTCATATTGTCCCTGTTTGAGTATTTCACTCTCCATATGTTCCCCAAATGCTTCTGGAAGAAAAGGAAAAACCAAACAGTATCTTTTGCAAAACAACACTTTCAAATTAAACATCAATATCAACTAAGAATATAAAAATGATATATAAATGATGTATGAATCACATAAACCCATTCCCCCCTTTGATTCATAAATCATACTACAAATCACACTAATATTGGAAAAAAAAAATGTGGGAAAAATGATCAAAACATCAAAAATGATATTTATCCATTCAGGTCTACTTGTCCATCTTCATCCAGATCAGGAACAGTCAACACCGGCATCTGAGTGTTGTCTCCAGGCATCACTCTTTTACCTATCTCAATATCATAGCTTTCTCAAAGGTCAGTAACAAATTACAAACATCACACACAGTGCTATCACAGCTGCAATTAAATGTAACCCATCACTGCCCCTACTGGCCTACCTGATCTTGCAACCAAGTCTTCTCAGATCTCCCAAACGCATCCCTTATATTCTTCAATGCATATATAACTATCTGAACTATCTGGACTCAAAGTATAACTATTATCATCAATAGGATCTTCCCAAATGTTACACCATACCATGGAAAAAGTCCCCCCTTCTCCCTTAGATTTATCCTTCAATGATAGGCTTGAAGACTATGACATGTAGCCATGTCTCTTTTCATCCAATTTCAAATATAGCTTCAGATTTCTGTCCGGTGCTACCCCTCTTATAATGGTAGAAACCTCATATGGAAGCTTCAACGTTGACATGTAACAACATCCTGTCCATCCATAGGGTAAGAATATATGCTTTATCACCACAAACCCTCCAAATATCTCTAAAATTCTCCATAGTCACATTGTCAGGCAAAAGCTAATCTTTTAACCATCAAAGTCCTGCTGTTCCTACTAACTGGTACATAAAAAGTAACATATTTCTCATTACTACCCTTAAGGTCATGCATACCCAAAGTATCATATATCACAATCTGATATTCCCATAAACATACCCCTTACCTCATATGTTTTATTAGAACAAAAACTAATTTTAGCCCTCAATGGTTACACCTCAAATGCTTCAGTTACGCTGTTACCTGATTTTACTTTCCATCTAACAAATGCACCCAAGTTAATTCACTTAACCCAATACCACCTAACCCTAGGCTTAAACAAATGTTTTGACAACGACATTATTTTATCTGTTACTGACTGTTGCTGATACCACAGTCATGACAAAGCATAAGATTGACACATACTTGATAGAGGTCGAGCGACCGTCTCTAACATGTTTGACTGGAATTCTCACCAGACATGGACCCTCAAGATTCCTCACTGATCTTACAGAATGAGCTGCTGGAACCTGCCCATCTATCTCTAATTTTCACAACAGAAGAATCAAACCACTCCCTTTAGTTTCTCTCTCCCCTAACGAGCGGTACTGATCAGATACCTCTCCTTGTCTGTCATTAAAATCAAAGACCTCATCCTGTACCTCCATGATGAATCTATATTCTCTCTACTACTATCTGTTCTCCTATTTTAACCCTATTCGTCTTGCTACCCCCTTTAATTTCAGAAAAGTTGTTGTCGGTGTCATACTTCCGACATTTGCTTATTGCCATCGTATCATTAATCCCTTCCAAAGTTACCATTAAAGTAGTTGATGTATTAACCTTAATTACTTCTAGTGCGAAAGTTCCCGTTATCCTCTGTGTATTATCTACTGTTGGAGTGGCTACTGTAATCTACTCCTCCTGAACTCCCTCAATGACTGTGGAGGCTACAACAGACCTCAACTCTTCCATTATAAGCGTTACTTTATGAATTACATAGCCTTTTAACCAATAATTCTTAACCAGACCAAATTCTAATGCTTGCACTAGATAAGTACACATATATTCTCCCTGACCTTTCTCTGTAACATTACGCAACATAAGTGAACAGTCACTCCTAACCCTCTTCCAAACTATACCTCCTTTGATTAGGTGCCACAGCTTCTACTCTTGGTCCTGATAACAATACTTCTTCTCCATAATTATCTCTCCATGTGGGAGGAACGTCCCCATCCTAACCCTAATAAGTATTTTTTCCCCTAAAATTGGTGAGCTATTGGTTCCCTTATAATCAAATGCGATATATTTATGGCTTTAATAACTATCAATGTTGAAAGAATTAAATTGCTTCTCACTGTTGTTTTAATAGACTGAAGTGTTAATGTCCTTAGTTACTTCATCCATTTTCCAAAGAAAAGTTGTCTTTGCTTGTACTTCCATCTATCACCACTAGTGTCACTTTTTCCCAACTCTCAGTCCCATCTCTAATCCCTGACTTTCAAACTTTTGATTATAAAAATACACCTATAATTACCTTGATCTCCCTGCTGGGAACTGTAACTATAGATACTCAATCACCCTCAATCTTCTCTTATCATTCAGCAACACATACTTTCTCAATGCATCTGCTCCTAACAGATCTAAACTCCTACCATATCTTCCCACTAAACTTTAAAATGTCCTTCACTACTGTTCTCTCTCTCTTACTACTAACTTTGAAACTTAGCTTACTGTCTTAGAGTTCCTTCAACCTAGTTCTCCTAACTTATTTTAATCTAATCTTTTTCTCCTAACCTTTAAAAACCTTTTCCACTGATTTATTCACAAAATCCCTTTACCACCAAATTTTTAGAATATGTGATTGGGAAAGTCCCCACCTGCTTCTGACTTTTTTTACACACAGACTTGGCAAATGACTAAACACCTTTTAGCCTAGCCTGAAATCTCTTAGTGTAAGAATGTAACCCAGAATAACCGTCACCCCTTTTAACTTTATTTCCCAGACAGATTGTCTAATAGGCAGTATCATCCTTCCTATGATACTATCTTTTTAAGCCAATATGATTCCCAAAAACCTACTTTTAAAAATCTTCTACCAGACAGTCGTCTAGTGTACATCTTATTGTACAATTCAATTTAAACAATGCATCTCTTCCCAACACTGCAATAACAGTATCTTCTAATATTAGTATGTCTATTTTGATTTCTCTTTGAGTTCTATAGCAGAGATCAATTGGTTCCCTAAGAGTAATTAACTGTTTTACTACCTCAAATCCCTATCCTAATTAGTTAATTTTACATAGTGAGATGTTTAACCTCTTTAGGCTGAACACAGATAAGTTTTTACACTATTCACTATCACTTCTCATAGTCCTCTGGTTTTACTTCAATTGTTAGATATTTTCTCTTCTTCTCTAATCGGTGCTATCAGCTGACACCCCCCTTCCGGATCTTCTAGGCACTCTAGAATCTTTAGGGTTCACCTGGAGAACAGGTGATTTTGAATTGCCCCTGTATCTTCCTTAAAAATGTTCTCTGTTTTTTCCTCCTGACTTGTTGCACTCACAGGTAAAGTAACCAATCTGTCCACAATTATAACAGTCTTCTGAAAGTTACTGGAAGTGTAGCTGAAATCTTCCTCCTCCTTCTATTTCTTCTCGTCCTCTTCCTCTCCAATTCTGTGTCTGTCCAGAAACTGGCTGTGGATATGGAACATTTGGTACCCACCTTGGCTGGTACAATTGCATTTGATATTGTTCAGTTGAAGCTGTAACAGTGATTGTTGATTTGGTTCACTCTGATTCTTCATAACCAAAGCTTCTCTTCTCCACCAGTTGTA
Organism: Coregonus lavaretus; assembly: GCF_964263955.1. Taxonomy (NCBI): domain Eukaryota; kingdom Metazoa; phylum Chordata; class Actinopteri; order Salmoniformes; family Salmonidae; genus Coregonus; species Coregonus lavaretus. The sequence goes on from NC_139998.1 coordinate 47,565,838, forward strand.
TGATTGAGTTTTCTCAGAGTTTCTTCGTCCTGTTCTTTCTTGCTGTTGACATATCAGGATTCTTCAAAAGCTTATATTCTAAGTTCTGTCCTCAAAATATCATCTTCCATCATCTTCTTACTTTTCTTCTGTGATCATCGTTTCTGCTTGTCCTCTATCTATTATTCGTCTTCATCTCTGATGCACCAATCACCCTCCTGGATGATCACCGGAAGCTGAGGATAAACATCCCTAAGCTCTACTTCCTTCTCATAAGGTGGGTGTCTTTTTGCTGAATCCGTATGTGAGAAAGGTGTACTAACTTCTGCCATTAGTTTTTCTAACACTACTTTAGTTAAAGGATTACAATTTTTTCCCCTATATCAACCCTTTTATATTCCTTTATTGTGAACTATTTTAGACTGTATAGCCTATGGCTTCCCCCCTGTAATAATTAATATAAACCTAACAACTCCCAAATTTTTTTTTTTTTTTAAATAAATCAATTAAAAATCATGAATAATTAAAACCAATTTTTATTCCTATATCCTATGTCACCAACTTATCAATTAGTGTTGGCTATCTTACCACAACCCATCAAATGCAAGTAAATGTAAGTTAGTCAACTTCAAAGCAATCCCAAAAACAAAGCCTGTAACCCCTTGCTCTATAACCCCTAATTATCTTAAATTTACAGAATAATGTCAGTCCTTGATTCCCAACACAACTCCAATCAAACCCCAGTGATGCACATAGCCTCCAAAATGCAATTTTTAATGAAATAGTATTTGCCAAGCCTATGAGAAATTGTCATCTCAAAACCTTTTTTTTTTTTACTTGATCCTCTGTCGCGTCACGTGACGTGTACGTCATCACTTCCTGTATCTCCTCTCTCTCTCCTGTCTCTCATATGACAAGGGAACAAAGACACAGAAACAGATTTTAGTAGTTAATGCAATCACTGAGTTATTTCAACCATATTCAATATTCGTTCGTTCTACATTCGCTCTAAGAATTAACTCAGGAATAATTATCGATCGCTCAAAAACATTTTATTTAATTTTAATCGTCTTTTAATTATTTAATTCAATTTATTATAATCCGTTACCATATATCTAATTTATAAATTCAATAGGTCATAAAACAAGTTTCATCTTTAACCATCCGCCGATGTAACAACTAGAAGATTCGTGTTAAGATTTCTCCTCTGTCTGTCTATTTCTCTGTCTCCCCCTTGCAGGGTAACCCAAGATGGGACCTATGACCTTTACCCACAATGCAGTTTTGTAGTCTTAGCACATAACCGCATGTCGTAGTTTTAGCCCCGTAAAATCAAGCGCATGCGCACATCCACTTAACCCCATGCTTACCACACCATAGAACGCCAGCGTTCTACCTCAGTTCTCTATTTTACACTTATAGCCAGACAATACCACATAACAGAACTCACATTTGCGTAGAACTTTCAGTTCCACCCACATACAAACAAGTTTAAGAGGCTTGAATCCATCGCAGTGGACCTCTAAGGTTAAGGTTATCATGTAGCACGCAACACAATTAGCATTTAGCAACTAGCATTAGCATTAGCTTTAGGTACAATGTGACACAACACACATTTAGCATTAGCATTAGCCTTTAGCTAACTGCGGCCTACAACATGTAACAAAACCCGCATTGCGTCTTAAATTCATTTTTCTATGTTCCTAAATTTATTCTGCCGTGAGTGTGGTGTTATTTTATGTATCATGAAGGTAAATGTAGGGAAAGGTCAAAGGTAAAATAATAATATTAGTAATAAGCATGGATATGTTGTAAAATTGAAAATCTATATGCCTTGGAGTGTTTATGGATTGAGAGCCAGTTGAATTCAGAGCAGAGATAATTATGTGTTTTTCATGAAAACTCCTGCAGCTGGTTTAGGAATGTGAATGACGTGATGGCTGTGGAGATAGAAGTAACAATGGAGCTAGTGTTTGCGTTTCTTTATGTTTATGACCTTATGACCTGACACATGGCCACATGCATATCATCTCAGGGGCTGAGAGGATGATGAATGATAAATGTTTTATAATGTATTATGAAATGATAATGGTGAAACAGAATGAACATGTTTGATATTTTATAATTCAGATATATGTTTAAATAATGAATATAGATATTAAGTATATGATGTGTTCTTTCAAATGGGTTTTTTAAACTGAGGCCATGGGGTTGTTCTAGACATCTGGTTTGCATTTACATTAGTTTTTAAGAAGGGGCTTTTGAGAAGGGGCCCAAGCCACGTAGCCAATAGAATGATAGAATGAGAGGCTGCATATGGAAAAAGGCATTCATGACATTTTGGAGTGGATAATGTGTAACAGCTGGACGTTGAAAAAAGAGGGGTGGTGCAGAGTGCAGAACTAAAAAAAATGGGACTGTATGCATGGTTTTTTCCATATTTGTCTATATAAGAGACATCTTAGCCAGAGGGAGTCAGTCTTTGTCTCTTTGGAAAAAGGCTCGGCTTTGTTTTTTAAATAAAGTCTAAATTCTTAAATTCACAGGCTCTGATGTCTTGAGAGATATTTTTGAGTTGATTATCTAGTCAAATGTTTCTACAACATAATTGGCGACCACGAAGGGACTTGATAGGGATCAGTGACGGTATGTATTTGCAGTTGTGAAACGGCTTGGACGGACCATACAAACAAAAGCGGCCGCTTTTAAAAAGGTAAGAAGTTCTTACTAAAATAGTATAACGTTTGTGTGGTCCGATCCGGGACTCGGCAACATCTAAAGAAATACCAAGTAGGTCTCTCCAAATTTAAGAACCAGAAAGTTAGACACTATGAGCTTTTGAATTTAAGAATACATGTTGCTGTTGTTTGTCTGAACCGTCTGTTCAATTGATTTGATTCATTTGATTCAGTTGATTCATCTTGCTGATTGCTCTGTCTGGGGCATTTCGACACGGGTGGTTGTACGGCTGGTTGAGCGATCAGACAATAACAGGTTAAGTCCTGCAGATACCGCTTTAGATGTTAATCGTCTTGAGGACTGCATAGGTAGGCAGAAATCCTGGGTAATACCGCTTCTTTTTCTGTGTTGAGGAAGTGTAACAGAAAAATTAGGGCAGAATTGACAGGTCACTTAGGAAAGTGTAGTATAAATAGAAATCTTGTGGATACCGCTTTGGGGCTATAATTAGCATTCCATTGGCCTGAACAGACAAGATTACTTACGGATACCGCTCTGATGATAAATTATTTGTTAGAGGTCTGTACGGGTAAGTAGTGAATCATCCTGTGTTGTGATGATGTCAATATTATGTAGGGTCTATCAGGAAAAAAAGTTAGGTCATCCTGAGTAGGTGAACGGGTTAAATAGCTACAAGGGCTTCAAAATATAGAGAAAGTGTTATAAATAGAGTAGGTCTGCTCATCTCATATGGGGAATGGGTTGCTTGTGCGGCTGTGAGTCATTCAACTGTCTGATTCATTTGGGCACAAGTGGCTGCTCATCTGTGTGAGTGAGAATATAATATTAAATCCTGCAAGTAGATTGGAGGAATATGTCACGTTTATTGGTGTGGTCATATGACGTCTATGCATTGTATTTTGATACATCTGTTAGAGTATGTTTGGACGATATATTTAGAAACTTTAGAGGTAATGCAGTATTATGATAAATTGACTACGTAAAATAATAAAATTATAGGTGTTGACTTGTTCAAAAACGTAGGTGGATGTGGAAATGGGAGAGAGTACATAGGACATGTGGTAGAATTAAGCATAATAATAAACTATATATTATTTCAGAAGCAGATATATAATTCATTTGGTTAGGTTGTTAGATCTGTTTTCAAATCAATGAATGTGGGGTTTGACTTGTTGACTGCTAAGTTGATTACGTTGAGCGTGTGAGAACTGTGTCCTTCAGAACTATTATCTGATAAAGTGTGGTATGTTCCAGATACTAATACTACTGACCATTATCATTGGAATAAAAGAGGATTAACTTGTCATTTCGATAAAGCATGGATTTTGCATCGCTGAACAGAGTCTAGGTTTTCTAAGTATAGTTTAGCTATAGTTGGGGGTTGTTTAGATTGAAGGAACAGTCAGGATAGGATTGGAAGATCTAGTAGCCTGCGTCTTTTCAGACTGAAGGACTGACTTATTCAACGGGAAAGGAGGAGTGTCTATAGTCTAAATCAGAAAGGACAGTTACATTTGAATAGCGGACTGGCAATTTGGATAAGAGATTTGGCCATAATTTGAATTGTTTAGGTAGACTGGAATGAAAGTAAGGTATTTTAATAATATTAATATACATATATTATTGGCTATTGTTGGGATGTGAATAGATTTTACTAAAAGCATGAATTAGTTTCCGGTAAAAAGAGAGTCATACTTGTTTGACTGTATCGAGCTGAAATAGTTATTTAAAGACATTTTGAATAGTTGGATGGAAAACATCTATTTGACAAAATTCTAATTGTTATTATTTTATTCTATGGTTTGCGTCACCAGTGGTGTGTGCGAATATTTGGTGAATTGTAGAATGATAATGTATTTTCATTACGTGAACTAGGGGATGCAAGGAGCTTTGGCTATTATGCTGAGTGAATAAGCAACCATTTATAGTGGGTTCTAGATTTGTTGACTAAACAAACGTATATTTTAAACAAAAGTAATGCAATAGGCTACAATTATAATATTATGAGCGGAGGGCACTATACGCTCATCTGTGGCTGGGGTAGCTCAGTTGGTAGAGCACGGTGCTTACAACGCCAGGGTTGGGTGTTCGATTCCCAAGGGGGGCTAGTATAAGTAAAGGAATGTATGAGCTCACGAATTGAGTGTTGTTTGGAAAAAGAGCATCTGCTAAAATGTTAACGGGTATGGAGAGGAGACTACGTGGTAGTAATTTTTAGTCATTGAATGAGGTTTTGCTAGATTAAACAAATGGCAATAGTGGAATATGTCTATAGATAAATTGGATTGTGATAGATGGATGATTTTAATATATGATGGTAAACTACAGCAAGTGTTGTGTTACTTGTAGCTTGCTAGGAAAGGATAGTTAATTCATTCTGTAATGGCGGAGTGATGGTTTAATTGTGTGGCTATGATTTTAGTTGATTACAGGAGAAATAGGATATAGTTTACGACGCATGGAAAAGTGAATGTCGTATATGGTAATAGATCAATTGAACCAAACATGACGTTACTATGGCAATTTAGGATGGTTAATGTTGTTAAGTGGGGTTTTAAACCCTATGATAGAGGTAAATGCAGAACGCTGTTTGAAAGTGGTTTTATTTCGTCTGCTAGGAAAAATTGAAGAATTTCCATTTTTTCTCTGTGGATGTTAAACTTGCTGAAACGTGAGAGCGTTATAATGGACATTATGGGGTACGTTAGGTGTACGGGGATTGCGTGGTGTGGGAGGTCGTGGAATGTGATTGGCAGGAGATTGCTAGCTAGTTAGAGGTGAAAGCTAGTGTGGTTTTCGTTGGGTGATGTCATTTGCTCTATGAACTGGAAGTAGATGCTTTGTGTGGCACTGGTGGAGCGACGGGTAATGGTACTTTTATGGTGAAAGTTGTCAATGTGTGCAGAGGGTCCCTGGTTCGAATCCAGTAGGGGACAGAAAGCAAATCTTTTACATTGATGTTATTGATGTGGATTACTGGTTTCGTTGATAACATTATAGGGAAGATGTCCTACCAATCTATGTCGGATAGGATAACATAGTAATTGAAATAGCATATTGGTGAATTTGATGTTTTATTGATTTATATTTAGGAGAATGAGAATATGTTATTAGGTAGTATTGCTTTGTGGAGACGATTAACTAATGAAGAACATGTCTCGATAGTTGAATAAGGAACGATATTTGATAATTGATCATTTTATTATGACATTATATAGTTTGTTTAAACAGCAGTGAGTTATGATGTTTTATTACTTCAGATAACGATAAATTGTTTATAGTACGTTGAACCTTGGGAGGTAGTTGTTGCTGTTGACTTGATGGATTAAGTAGACATCTTTTTATGGGTTTTGGATTATGAAACAATAAGTTTATATTTGGGGAAAAAAAAGAAAACATCGATGCAACAGTTTGCGACGTTTAAATTATTAAAAAGGGGTTATAGGTTTATAGTGGAAGGTGGAGTTAACTTAATAAAATGGGTTATTATATAGTGTCTTCTAAATGGGAGTTTTCTTTTAAGAATTGATGGGAGTCTCCTATAATATTAGGTTAAAGGTAAAGTAGGATACGACTTATCAAACAATTTTAAAATCGATGCTGGGGTTAATGATTGTTGATGAGATAGGACTGGGGATATATGTATGATGTTTTGTGTGTAATTACTATCTTTGGATTGATGATTATATGTTAACGACATGTATACTTTCTCTTCCAGGAACATGGGGATTTCTTTATTGGGAGGTTAGAAAAGTCTGTAGGCTAGGGTGGAACTAGTTAGTAAAATTAAGTAGTTTTATTTTTAGGTTGTCATAGGGAGCTACAAAAATAAATAAGGCCTGGCCATTTTTGTTTGGTTATTGTTTTACTATATGGTGTTCAAATAACCACAAACAAACTACTTAGTATGAAATGTTAGTTGTATAGGATTTTTATTTCTATTTGTTTTGTTTTTTGACAGGATGGAAGTGAAATATCTTAAAGGGGCATACACATGTAATTTGGGTTTTATTTGCTGAGGGATAAGTAAATATGTGTGATTTATTTTGAAAAGAGCTGTACTAAGGAATTACAACATCTATGAAAGGTTTTGATGGTTGTTAGAAGTAGTATACTATATGATGAAACAATTCATTGAATGATTTCAATGACCTCTGAAATCTGTCCTGGCTTTATAGTGTGATCTGATCACCCGCACTATGAATTCTAGAGGCATGCGGAATTAAGGGGTTAGATAAAATAAGGATAATTGTGAAGAAGTTTACAAATTGGAAAAATCCTATATATAAATGAGTCTAAACAGGATAAGGATGTAGTGAGAGAGTTAGTCCTGAATGAGAAGCATTCATTGAATAGTGTTATGGAATACAGTTAAGTAAAGATATGCTTAAGGGTTGTCATTTTAAGGTTAGTTATTATGTTAGGTTTGATAGGCAATATTGTTTTGTTTTGTTTTTGTACACATAAATCACGATGTGATGTATGTGTCCAAGGGGGGAAGTTGGGTTTATTAGAGGTTTTAATGGTTTATTATGGTTTTGTGGGGAAATATGCAAGGTGTATTAAGGATGTGAAAGTAGTAATAATGTGTTATGGGTTAGGTTAAATCATTTTTGTTTTTGTGATAGGAGGCATGGTGTAGAGGTGGTCTGTCTATGAGATAAGTGGACTACAACAAGCTGGAAGTGGGTGTGCTTCATAATCTCAAGGCTTCTCTTGACGGATGAGAGGACATGAGTAGCATACTGTGTCTCACCTAAACTAACAATGTTCTTAAGATTTTCTTTTCATGGGTGAAGATAGCTATGTCCAACTGAGTAGGATAATCTGAGTATTTTCTGTGCCCTGGAGACTATGTGATGACAAAAGACTACAGAAGAAAGAGCTGGAAAGACTCTATGTGGAGGGTAGTATTGTTGTTTTTTGTGTGTGTCTGTGCTTGTGTTTTTGCAGCAGTAACTCTGAGCTTTCCTGTGAGAAGGCTGATAGAAGGACACTTTTCACAGACCGATGTCGATAGATTGAGAGGGACTTTGGCTGATCCGGAGATCCTAGTGATGGGGGAAGGTTAACAACAGAAGTGACCTACATATTGTTGTCCAGGTTATACCGACGATGGTACTGATAGAGGGGAGTATCGGGTATCATCTTAACCATTGTACCAGAGTGAGGGAACTGATGATTGAGAGATTCCAGATCTCCAAGATGCACCAGATATCCTTATCATTGATTTCTATGTACTTGACTAGTTACCTGAGAATAAGGGGAATGGAGTACTGATAATAATAATAAAGAGCAGAAGAACAAGACATAGAAGGGATATAGACAGGAGTAGAATGTAGATTATTGCACAGGCAGGAACCATAACTAAAAATACAAGAAGGGATCACTATTAGAATACAAGGGTTAAAATAGTATTGGTGTGTGAGAAACCAGCACAAAGAGTATGGGGAAGTCACATGGGGTAGGGTGACCTTAAGATAATGAAAGAAAGAGACAGGTGAATCATAGACATAAGGAGAACAGTCCAAGACTTAGATAAACAATTTGATGTAGTATTTGGTGTTAGATTTCCAGGGGAAAGTGTTATTAGAAGAGAGAAGTATAAGCAAGTGTTAGAATAGGAACAAGGAAAGGGAAACTTAATGTCAAATAGAGTATGAGAAAAATATAGGAATGTTACAATAAAACAATTGGGTTATATAATTTGGGAAGAATTCAAGGGAGAATGTGAAACATAATGATTTGTCATGTAGATGATGTTACTAGGGATGTTTTGGATTGGAAATTAACTCAACTGAACTGTTATGATCTGTCCTTTCCTGAGGTTACAACGGATGGTGTCGTAATGCATTGCAGAGATCAATTGGCTCAGAACGGTGTAAACCTCAATAAAAACCAAAAATCCTCTACTTGGCTGAAGAGGAAACAACAAAGGCGTTGAAGATGTTCCTGTCCGACCCACTTCTGCATCAAATCAAAGCAATATATTGGTTTGCACATGGACAAAACAGGATGATGGTGGAGGTGTGGCGGTTCAGGTGTGACATTGGAATTGGGACATTGTTATGGGTAATTCAAGATGAACTATGAACAACATAATGAAGAATAATGAAGACGCCAGAAGATTGAGTGCCGGTAGAGGAAGGGAGTGTTAGTTGAGGTAGTATGTTGATTAAGGAGGTATTATACACTACTAAATTTATAGTAATTTGGACAATGCATTAGGGTACTGATCTGATGTAATTCTTGTTATGAGGAAGTTAATGCTAGAATTAGTATAATATAAATATACATTCAGCCAGTATCGATATGTGCCAAGGTGAGGGTTTTAACTTGAATGATGGAACAAAGGTGACTAATTAAGAATTGTCATTTTAAGTTGTTTTGGGTAATTCATTTGATTATGATTATAAAATATAAGTGGACTGACTGATCTGAATAACTTATAATATTAATGCTTAGTGATGTTGACATGGCAATTAATTGATTAGATATGGATATTGATTATTTTGATTGTTATAATACTTGTGATATGAGTGATTAATCTTTGTATTGATGGGACAATATTATAATGTCCCAAAGGGGGGATATGTGGTGTTATTTTATGTATCATGAAGGTAAATGTAGGGAAAGGTCAAAGGTAAAATAATAATATTAGTAATAAGCATGGATATGTTGTAAAATTGAAAATCTATATGCCTTGGAGTGTTTATGGATTGAGAGCCAGTTGAATTCAGAGCAGAGATAATTATGTGTTTTTCATGAAAACTCCTGCAGCTGGTTTAGGAATGTGAATGACGTGATGGCTGTGGAGATAGAAGTAACAATGGAGCTAGTGTTTGCGTTTCTTTATGTTTATGACCTTATGACCTGACACATGGCCACATGCATATCATCTCAGGGGCTGAGAGGATGATGAATGATAAATGTTTTATAATGTATTATGAAATGATAATGGTGAAACAGAATGAACATGTTTGATATTTTATAATTCAGATATATGTTTAAATAATGAATATAGATATTAAGTATATGATGTGTTCTTTCAAATGGGTTTTTTAAACTGAGGCCATGGGGTTGTTCTAGACATCTGGTTTGCATTTACATTAGTTTTTAAGAAGGGGCTTTTGAGAAGGGGCCCAAGCCACGTAGCCAATAGAATGATAGAATGAGAGGCTGCATATGGAAAAAGGCATTCATGACATTTTGGAGTGGATAATGTGTAACAGCTGGACGTTGAAAAAAGAGGGGTGGTGCAGAGTGCAGAACTAAAAAAAATGGGACTGTATGCATGGTTTTTTCCATATTTGTCTATATAAGAGACATCTTAGCCAGAGGGAGTCAGTCTTTGTCTCTTTGGAAAAAGGCTCGGCTTTGTTTTTTAAATAAAGTCTAAATTCTTAAATTCACAGGCTCTGATGTCTTGAGAGATATTTTTGAGTTGATTATCTAGTCAAATGTTTCTACAACATGAGTATGGCTATTTCTATGAGCGGTCCCCCCCATGCAGATATCCCGTCAGACAGAAGATGAGCAAGCAACCCCCAAGAAATGTCCCACCAACCCCAGTCTAAGACTGACCTGAAACTCCTAACGCGTTGCCAGGATTTTATGGCCCACCATGCGGTCGCCCCGTTTGTCACGAGGGCTTATCTAAACCTGCAATGCTCTAAAATTGTATACATATCTTGGCCCCGATTGTTCTTGACTTACTATTCAAGCAACACATCTCTATAAACAATCCATAAACTCTAACCACTTTTGCGCTGTTTTTAAAATTTTATAATGATTAGCCAGACCCACCAGTCATCAGCAAAAACGCCACCCGAGGCACGGTCGTAATGGTACACTCCTCCAGTGTACACAAGCAGTAACAAAACTAACAACTTAGCTGTGAGGAACACTCACCCTTGTCTGGTCATGACTCCAGACCGAGTTAGCTTGAGTTAGCTTGGCGGCTACAAATGCAGCAGAGGAGGATTGCAGACCAGCCCCACGTTGGGCGCCATTTGTCGTATCGGATGAGTGGTGGCAATTATTGCTGATAAACAAAGGAGTCCACTCATACTGAATCCTTGATCATAAGTTTATTCAGATCACAAGCTTACAGCATAAGTTTACAGACTCGCGAGGTCTGGAGAGCAGTGTCCTCCAATTCTAATGGCTGCTCTGCCCTTTCTGTAGTCTAGCCCCTATTTATAAACAATACAAAAAGATGGGTGGCTCCCTCTTCTGGCCAATCACCAGTCTCTCCTGTCTACAACACACTTCCTGTCTGTTGTATGTGGCGTTACACTAAAACATTCCCTTTTGATACTAACATAAACAACATTCAATTTCTTCATGAAAAACATTTAACACCATCATAATCTCAATACACTACACTACCTCAATCATTATTTCAAATAATTTCGGTGACTTCACAGCAATTGCTAGCTAGCTACCTAATGAAATGTAGCTAGCTAGCAGGATCAGCTAAGTCCCCCTAGATACAGCCACATCTCATAGTCTTGTCATGAAATGTGTAAATGAAAGAGGAATATAATAATAACAATGGAGTTTCCCATCTCCCCTTTTGGTGTATTTCTGGCTCAGCACAGAAAGGCCCTTATCCAGATGGTGTGACAAAGGCATTTCTTTACAGACCTGCTAACTTTATTTGTTGTTACTTTAAGGTTGGAACCAATATGTAGTACCTCCAGCAGGCAGAGAGGCAAGAACCATTCATCCGCCAGCTCAGGAACAAGCTACACTGTTCACACTGTTCACTGTACACACTGTTCACTGTACACTGTTCACAGCCCTGTGTAATAATGTTAAATGTAATTGCATTGCTGGACTTTTTGAAACTTAATGTATGTGAATTGCTTTAAAATGTAAAAATTAAAGGAAATGTATGGTTTAATCTTTTATGTTCATTTGTTTTAGCTGTTAGTGATAATTCCCTAAGTGTTAATACATTTACATTTTACATTTAAGTCATTTAGCAGACGCTCTTATCCAGAGCGACTTACAAATTGGTGGGGGGTAGAAGGATTACTGTTATACTATTCCAGGTATTCCTTAAAGAGGTAGGGTTTCAAGTGTCTCCGGAAGGTGGTCAGTGACTCCGCTGTCCTGGCGTCGTGGGGGAGCTTGTTCCACCATTGGGGTGCCAGAGCAGCGAATAGCTTTGACTGGGCTGAGCGGGAACTGTGCTTCCGTAGAGGTAGGGGGGCTAGCAGGCCAGAGGTGGATGAACGTAGTGCCCTCGTTTGGGTGTAGGGTCTGATCAGAGCCTGAAGGTAAGGAGGTGCCATTCCCCTCACAGCTCCGTAGGCAAGCACCATGGTTTTGTAGTAGATGCGAGCTTCAACTGGAAGCCAGTGGAGTGTGCGGAGTGACATGAGAGAACTTGGGAAGGTTGAACACCAGACGGGCTGCAACTGGATAAGTTGTAGCGGTTTAATGGCAAAGGCAGGGAGCCCAGCCAACAGCGAGTTGCAGTAATCCAGATGGGAGATGACAAGTGCCTGGATTAGGACCTGTGCCGCTTTCTGTGTAAGGTAGGGTCGTACTCTGCGAATGTTGTAGAGCATGAACCTGCAGGATCGGGTCACCGCTTTGATGTTAGCGGAGAACGACAGGGTGTTGTCCAGGGTCACGCCAAGGTTCTTTGCACTCTGGGAGGAGGACACAATGGAGTTGTCAACCGTGATGGCGAGACCATGGAGCGGGCAGTCCATCCCCGGGAGGAAGAGCAGCTCCGTCTTGCCGAGGTTCAGCTTGATGTGGTGATCCGACATCCACACTGATATGTCTGCCAGACATGCAGAGATGCGATTCGCCACCTGGTTATCAGAAGGGGGAAAGGAGAAAATTAATTGTGTGTCGTCTGCGTAGCAATGATAGGAGAGACCATGTGAGGATTTGACAGAGCCAAGTGACTTGGTGTATAGAGAGAATAGGAGAGGGCCTAGAACTGAGCCCTGGGGGACACCAGTGGTGAGAGCATGTGGTGCGGAGACAGATTCTCGCCACACCACCTGGTAGGAGCGACCTGTCAGGTAGAACGTAATCCAAGAGTGAGCAGCGCCGGAGATGCCCAACTCGGAGAGGGTGGAGAGCAGGATCTGAAGGTTCACAGTATCAAAGGCAGCAGATAGGTCGAGAAGGATAAGAGCAGAGGAGAGAGAGTTAGCTTTAGCAGTGCGGAGAGCATCCGTGACACAGAGAAGAGCAGTCTCAGTTGAATGACCAGTCTTGAAACCTGGTCTGGTTTGGATCAAGAAGGTCATTCTGAGAGAGATAGCAGGAGAGTTGGCTAGAGACGGCACGCTCAAGAGTTTTGGAGAGAAAAGAAAGAAGGGATACTGGTCTGTAGTTGTTGACATCGGAGGCATCGAGTGTAGGTTTTTTGAGGAGGGGTGCAACTCTCGCTCTCTTGAAGACGGAAGGGACATAGCCAGCGGTCAAGGATGAGTTGATGAGCGAGGTGAGGTATGGGAGAAGGTCTCCGGAAATGGTCTGGAGAAGAGAGGAGGGGATAGGGTCAAGCGGGCAGGTTGTTGGGCGGCCGGCTGTCACAAGTCGCAAGATTTCATCTGGAGAGAGAGGGGAGAAAGATGTCAATGCATAGGGTAGGGTAGTGTGAGCAGGACCAACGGTGTCATTTGACTAAATAAATGAGGATCGGATGTCGTCAACCTTCTTGGTTGACGAAAAATGGTCCAAAATGGTTGACGAAGTCATCCACAGAGAGGGTGGAGGGAGGGGGAGGAGGAGGAGGAGGATTCAGCAGGGAGGAGAAGGTGGCAAAGAGCTTCCTAGGGTTAGAGGCAGAGGCTTGAAATTTAGAGCAGTAGAAAGTGGCTTTAGCAGCAGAAACAGAGGAAGAAAATGTAGAGAGGAGGGAGTGAAAAGATGACAGGTCCGCAGGGAGTCTAGTTTTCCTCAATTTCCGCTCTGCCTTTATGTATGTGTTATGAATGACCAAAGGTCTCTGACTTTATAGTAAGTAAGTAAGTACAGCGTCATATGATACAAGGCATTTATTTATGTGTTATAAATTACCAAAGGGGTCTGACTTTAAATTAAGTACAGCGTCATGCGATATAGAGTCTTTATGGATGTGTTATGAATGACTGAAGGTGTCTCACTTCAAACTAACTATTACAGGACACTACATAAAGTGTTTATCAATAGGTTATTAACGTTCTGCTGATGTATTATTCATGATCCGAAGGTTACTGTAGGGTGTGAGAGGTATTTAAATGGGTTGATGGACCTGCAAAGCTTGTGTTTGGGTGTCAGAACCATGATGATTTGGAGTAGTCCAACCTGAGACTACCACACCAGGTATTCCTCTTCTGTTCCCATGCTGGAGACCAGGGCGTGATTACAACCTGTTACAATGGTGCCAACATTTTGTGACTGATCTTTCAGCGGGGGAGTGGGTGAATGTGTCAAAGACCTAACTGGTCCCAGCACCGCACGGTATGGCCCGTTATATTGTTGTGTGGGTGTTTGTGTACTGAGGAACATGTGACTTGGTTCCAGAAGAAAGCCACTTTCAATTTCCTTACGTTGGGGGCTTTCATCAAGGTAAGTGTTTCTTGGTGTAACGTCATCCCCAGGCTATTGTACACACAGCATATATAAGCCTGGGATATCAACCATTCAAAGTTGGCCTTAGTGGGAGTGACCATAGAATTCTATGGGATTGACCTTACCGAATAAAGTATTTGTCATAATTCGCCCTGGTCGTCACTAGTTAACACAGCCACAAAGTCAAAATGATGGCTAAACCCTGCCCATTTCCACAATTTATCTTCTTGAAATTAGATCTTAAACCTAACCCTAACTAATGAAGGCCAAGTTTGATGCGTTGGTCCACCAGACCTTCCACACTTATGAACCCTGTATAAAGCCTGACATACGGTTATAGATGCTTTGTAACACATTTATGTAGTGTTCATGAAGGCATTTTGAAGGCTTTATGAAGCCTTTATAAGCTGAACGTCATTTAAAGCGGGACCGACATTTCTATGGTAAAATCATGAACTAGGGGAAAGCCTCAAGGTAACTGTTTAAAGTCACCCGGTGTAGCCTACCAATACAACATATTAATCACAGGCAAACTTTATCAGAAGGAGAATATTACAGTACTTCCGTCAATAATATTTAAAAAAACAAGGGGGGGGTGCAAAGTTTAGGTGTTCTTGAAGAGACTCACTTCAAGGAATGGAGGGAAGGTGGGGGTGGGAATCTATGTGGCAAACACATTTGGATTTGCAAAAAGCCATCAACCAGTACTGTTTTCAAGTAGTAGGCTAGCCAGGGGGCCACTGTGTAATCCCCTTATGGCAGTCTGTTGGCCCACTACAAACACATGTGCCTCTCTCTATCTCTCTCTCCCTCTCCCTCCCTCTCGCTCTCTCTCCTGCCTCTAGTTATTAAGCATCCCAATGGCAGCTCGTGCTTGTTCTCAGCGGTGATCAAACGTCGGCCTGCGGCCTGTCCAATCCCTCTGAGAAAATCCCGCCATTTATTTAAGCCTGCTTCTTCCAGCCCCCCACGATTGTAATATTAATGAATCTAATACTTCCCTCTCATGTATAACACACCTGAGAACAAGTATTTTTTCTACACATGTATAATACATCTAAATACAATTATCATGTAGCCTACTCCTGCAGGTTCATGCTCACTCCAAATACATTTTGCCACTAGAGACAGTGACTCATGCTTTAGAAATATGTACTGTAAATTAACCAATGACAAATTAATTATATGTACATTTACTTGTCTTTATTTAGCAGAGAGTGTGATGCAACCAGAGCACATCAAAGGGTTTACCAAAATATCAAATGTCACTGTGCGCCAAATCCTCAAAGTGCTGTCATCTCATATTGCTAAAGCAGGGGTATGGGATTTTGGGATTGGAAAAAATAATGGGGGGCAAAGCAAGACAATATGAGCATTTGGAGCGTAAAAATATATTATTTACAGAGCACACAGTATATTAATAACAGTGGATTGTCAAAAATAAAATAAAAATCCATCAAAGATTTTTATCGAAGGTAAAATCAACATTGACATAGACACCTAAATTAATGGTATGAGGGTCCAAACATTTGTGCTATAGAGATTAAATACATTTATTCAAAAACATTTACATTTCAAACGTGCTTTGTCTGCTTGTTGCTTTTGTTCTGTTTGTGCTTTGTTTAGCTAAAGCTCACTTTGATTATGAAATGATACAAAATGTCACGTCAAATGTAAAGCAAAATACAGAGACCACTCGTAGCTATTTTTTCCATATTTATCTACACTCACAGTCGCATGCTACTGTTAATTAGCAACCTTTGATAGGCCTAACCTGTACTTACAATATACAGTATAATGTATTAATAACTTTCAAATCACAACTTTATTGATGGCAATATCTAGTTCTCAAATCCCATCCATTCGCCAGGTTACAGGTTGACATGGAGATACTGAAGGCGAAAGACCAACATGTGCTTATGGACATCTATTTGAATTGATGAAAGTCGTGTTTCCATTACTCTAACATTAAACTTGATACCTCTCTCATCTCCTGCAATTCCACTTTATTACCTTTCCAATCATAGGAGTCAGGTGGCTGCCCAGCAAACAGGGGACATCCTGAGGACATTCAGTGATGTTCCTTTAGGTCCCTTAAGGGTTTCGGCTTGACGTTATCCCTCTGACGTTCTGAGAACGTTCTAAGAACGTTGTGTGATGGTCCCAAGGGAACGTACTCTGTGGGACCTTTGTCTAGTTCCCTGTAAATTCTCAGGATGTCACTGAGTTAATCTGACTATTCTCTCATTTATTTAAATTACTTATTTCATCAATTTGAGTTTGGATTTTCAGTACAGTTGTCTAATTTTGGTGGGGCATATTATTCTGTTTTAATGTTACTCCTGAATCATAATTGTTTGCAGGGTGTCTCATATTAGCAGGAGAGAGACAGCTATAGGAAAAGAGGGCGGAAGTGGGGTGAATAATATTGAAATGGGCACTGAGTTTGTAATAATGCCCTGAACTTGAGAGTATATCAATTGTCAGGGCTCCATATTCTTTCATTTTTCCCATCAGAGTAGAATTGCATCAAGGCTTGATCTTCTCTTTGAACTTGAATAGCCTCTTGTGTCCCAATCTTTTCCATTCGGCCTTCAATGGCATCGGTTTTTTAATGGAGAGGTGAAGCTCCAAATCAAAACCAATGAGCTAGATGGGGGGGTAGTGGTATGAAGTATGGGGAGGTGTGGGGGTTACCTCTTTCGGGATGAAAAAATCCCTCTCAGACGAGCCCCATCCCACCCCCACCTTCCCGCCATTCCTCGAAGTGAGTCTCTTTAAGAACACCTACACTTTGCACCACCATCACCACCCTCCCCAACCCCAGTCTTTCCTTCTAGGGGTCAGGCATCACCTCTCCCTCCCTACATGATACTGCACTTGCCCTTGAGCTTGTCGGCACGCTTCTGCTTGCCGGAGCGCTTGCCATCGATGCTCAGACTCATGTTCCTCTTCTTCTCCAGGGTGAGCAGCTCCTGGAAGAGCTCTTTGACGTTGTAGTTCATCTTGGCCGAGGTTTCCATGAAGGCACACTTCCATGCTGCCGCCTGCGCCTCGCCCTCCTTGGTCTCCACCTCACGCAGGGTTTCGTCACTCTTGTTGCCCACCAGCATGACAGGGATGGCATCCACGCTGTCCTTGATGGCCAGCACCTGCTGGTAGATGGGCTTGAGCTCCTCCAGGGACTGGCGGCTGGTGACGGAGTAGACCAGGATGAAGGCGTGGCCCTTGGAGATGGACAGGCGCTGCATGGCGGGAAACTGGTGACTGCCCGTGGTGTCGGTGATCTGGAGGGTGCACACACTCTTGTCACAGCTGATCACCTGGCGGTAAGTGTCCTCCACGGTGGGAATGTAGGTGTCCCGGAAGGTGCCCTTGACGAAGCGGAGGACCAGGGAGCTCTTGCCCACCCCGCCGGCCCCAAACACCACCACACGGTAGTCATTGCTCTGCTCCGGCATGTTGAGCCTCTTGGTGGGGGTTAGGATTCCTCTCTTCTTCTGTTTCCTAGGAGACCTAAGGAAGAGAGAAGAAAGAGAAGATCAGGAATGGTCATCAATGGAGGGGATCAGAAGCAGTATCAGGAAAAACATGAATGCCATTCTATGTTGATTGAGATTTGACTTGGTTTTGAAGCTACTCCAGTGGTTGGTCCACTTTGGCCAGCTGGGACACGGCAAAAAAAACAAAAACAACACAACAATCACATCAGGGCCGACTCTAGCCTTTTGGGGGCCCGAAGCAACAAAACTTTTTTTGTGGCTGCCCTCTTGACGGTGGAGAGAATGATTTAAACTTTAAAGTAAATTTCCTGCAATTCTATTATTTTACCATGGGACGTGGAGAAAATGTGTCTGTTTTAAAGCAAGTTTTCTAAAATTATACACATTTTTCAATGGGGCAGAGAGAACATTTTTGCAGTTTTACAGCTTATTTCCTGAAATTCTACACATTTTGCCATGAGGTGGAGAGAAATGTAATGCAATTCTACACATTTTGTAATGACTTATGCCATGTTAATGTGATATCTGAGTGAGAATGAGTAACAAAATCAACGGAGGCCCCATGGAGGTCAGGGCCCCTAGGGGTGTACTCACTTTTGTTGCCAGCGGTTTAGACATGAATGGCTGTGTGTTGAGTTATTTTGAGGGGACAGCCAATTTACACTGTTATACAAGCTGTACACTCACTACTTTACATTGTAGCAAAGTGTCATTTCTTCAGTGTTGTCACATGAAAATATATATTCAAATATTTACAAAAATGTGAGGGGTGTACTCACTTTTGTGAGACACTGTATATATTTCAGCCACACCCGTTGCTGACAGGTGTATAAAATCGAGCACACAGCCATGCAATCTCCATAGACACACTTGAACAATATCTCAATGACCCTGGCAGTAGAATGGCCTTACTGAAGAGGTCAGTGTCTTTCAACGTGGCACTGTCATAGGATGCCACCTTTCCAATAAGTCTGCCTCTGGAAGCAACGTCAGCACAAGAACTGTTCGTCAGGAGCTTCATGAAATGGGTTTCCATGGCCGAGCAGCCACACACAAGATCACCATGCGCAATGCCAAGCGTCAGCTGGAGTGGTGTAAAGCTTGCCGCTATTGGACTCTGGAGCAGTGGAAACACGTTCTCTGGAGTGATGAATCACGCTTCACCATCTGGCAGTCCGACTGACGAATCTGGGTTTGGCGGATGCTAGGAGAACACTACATGCCCCTATGCATTGTGCCAACTGTAAAGTTTGGTGGAGGAGGAATAATGGTCTGGGGCTGCTTTTCATGGTTCGGGCTAGGCCCCTTAGTTCCAGTGAAGGGAAATCTTAACACTACAGCATATAATGGCATTCTAGATGATTCTGTGCTTCCAACTTTGTGGCAACAGTTTGGGGAAGTCCCTTTCCTGTTTCAGCATGACAATGCCCCGTGCACAAAGTGACGTCCATACAGAAATGGTTTGTAGAGATCGGTGTGGAAGAACTTGATTGGCCTGCACAGAGCCCTGACCTCAACATCATCAAACACCTTTGGGATGAATTTGAACGCGACTGCGAGCCAGACCTAATCGCCCAACATCAGTGCCCTACCTCACTAATGCGCTTGTGGTTGAATGGAAGCAAGTCCCTGCAGCAATGTTCTAACATCTAGTGGAAAGCCTTCCCAGAAGAGTGGAGGCTGTTATAGCAGCAAAGGGGGGACCAACTCCATATTAATGGCCATGATTTTGGAATGAGATGTTCGACGAGCATGTCACTTATGCCTGGAAATGGCCTTGGAGACCATACACAACACAATATCATAATCATGGCATTAAACTACGTTTTATCTAAATAGAACAGATATTCTTGTGCACTTGAACAATATCTCAATGACCCTGGACTGAGATAAACATTGCAATACATTGGTTGGTCCCTTTAAAGCCAGGCTTGCCATCATAGATTACGCCAATCAATGAGTTCTCAGATCTATCGAACCACAGCGCAGTGGGCAGCAGAGGCCAAGCACATTGTCATCAAAGGTGTGTTTGATCCCAGGTCCCAGATCTGTTTGTGCTGTCCTGCCAACTCCTATGGAGATTGCTTGAAATTGTCACGCCAACAGTTTTTGGCAATGACCATAGTAGGAGTTGGCAAGACTGCAAAAACAGATATCGGACCAGGCAAGTGTTTGTGGGATCCAATGTTACATGGGGTCTGCATTGCAATAATGCCAGAGAATAGAAAGGCATGGAAAACATCAACACAAAATAGTGATCCAAATAGTCATTGAAAATTAATTATATGTATCATTGAACTTAATGTTCATTAGTTGGTAATAGATAAACATGGATGTTAAGAAATGCGATACTGTAGCTCCACAGTTGGGGTGTTATGTAGGCCTATTGCATTTTCAGATGAGAGCTCATGTGCATGGCAGTGAGTGTAAAGTGGTGGTTCAGTAAGCTATGCTTGCATGATGAATAACCTTGCCCAGGTTTTAGCTCAGTGGGCTAACACAATCATGAGGCGACAGACACCCAATCACTCACATGAGCACAGGTTCAGACATGCAAATAAGTACACACGTGGGAGTGTTAAGGTATGTGTCTGTGCGTAGGCGTGTGTGTGAATGATTGTGTGTTTGCTGCCATCAGCACTATAGTCAGATTGAATTAGGGAGTCATTCATCTTGCTGTGGCTGAGCAGTGGGCTATCAGTCTTTGGCTGTGGAGGTGGAGAAACATGTTGGAATGGAAGGGGGCCAAGCCTGGGGAGGGCTGACAGATTGCCACTCTGAGTGGGAAGATGACTGAGTGAGAGACTAAGAGGAAGAACAGTCCGGATTTAGTGTCAAAATTGTCACGATCGTCTAGAACAGATGAAGACCAAGGCGCAGCGTGTTGAGCGAACATACTTTAATTAGTTAACGTGCACACACGATACAAAACAACTCGTAACGTCCTAGGTAACAATGACCAACTGGAACAAAAACCCACAAACACAAAGGGAAAAACAGACAGTATAAATATGGCTCCCAATCAGAGACAACCAGCCACAGCTGACACTCGTTGCCTCTGATTGGGAGTCACTCAGGCCAACATAGAAATAAACCACATAGAAAGAACACACCCTGGCTCAACATATAGAGTCCCAGAACCAGGGTGTTACAGTACCCCCCCCTAAAGGCGCGGACTGCGACCGCGCCTCAACTAGAGCAAAACAGGGGAGGGCTGGGTGGGCATTCCTCCTCGGCGGCGGTTCTGGCTCCGGCCTTGCCCACCACCCTCCAATAATCCCCCCATAGCGCCCCTGGTCCAGTCTGGCCCCGCTGGCTGGAGCTGAACTGGACGTAGCAGGAGCGGTTAGCTTCAGCTCCGTTGTGGAGCAGTTGACCGGTACCTTACCAGGCACTGGTGACCCAGGCACGGGTTGTGCTGGACTGACGACGCGCACCCCTGGCTTGGTGCGTGGAGCCGGAACGGGCCGGACCGGGCTGACGACTCGCACCCCTGGCTTGGTGCATGGAGTAGGAACGGGCCGGACCGGGCTGACGATGCGCACCCCTGGCTTGGTGCGTGGAGTAGGAACGGGCCGGACCGGGCTGACGATGCGCACCCCTGGCTTGGTGCGTGGAGTAGGAACGGGCTGGACCGGGCTGACGATGCGCACCCCTGGCTTGGTGCGTGGAGTAGGGACAGGCCGGACCGGGCTGGCGACGCACACCGTAGGCTTGGTGCGTGGAGCAGGGACAGGCCGGACTGGGCTGGCGACGCACACCGTAGGCTTGGTGCGTGGAGCAGGGACAGGCCGGACCGGGCTGGCGACGCACACCGTAGGCTTGGTGCGTGGAGCAGGAACAGGCCGGACCGGGCTGGCGACGCGCACCGTAGACTTGGTGCGAGTGGCAGGAACAGACCGGACCGTACTGGGGACACACACCACTGGCCCTACACCGGGATCTGTAACGGGCCGGACCGGACTGGTAACACACCCCAGTACCTCTCGCCGTGCCTCTACACCTTCCTTCCCTTCTTTGACCAGTGGCCCCCGTAACCTGGCAGCCTCCTCTGCCAACCCGCTGGACCGCTCTATCGCGGCCTCCTGCTGCCCCGACGTCGTGAGCCCCCCCCTAAAAATTTTCTGGGGGTCTCTCTTCCCCGTGGGCCAGGCCTCTATAGTTCTCGCCCAACTCTCGCTCTTCTGCTTCCAACTCCCGCCATTCAGCTCCTCATTTGGCTTGACCCAATCGAAACTCCTCCTCCACTGTTCCCAAGTCCAGTCTGCCTGCTCCTGGACACGCTGCTTGGTCCTTGTATGGTGGGTTTTTCTGTCACGATCGTCTAGAACAGATGAAGACCAAGGCGCAGCGTGTTGAGCGAACATACTTTAATTAGTTAACGTGCACACACGATACAAAACAACAAAACGACTCGTAACGTCCTAGGTAACAATGACCAACTGGAACAAAAACCCACAAACACAAAGGGAAAAACAGACAGTATAAATATGGCTCCCAATCAGAGACAACCAGCCACAGCTGACACTCGTTGCCTCTGATTGGGAGTCACTCAGGCCAACATAGAAATAAACCACATAGAAAGAACACACCCTGGCTCAACATATAGAGTCCCAGAACCAGGGTGTTACAAAAATGACCAATTCAAGGTTTTGGTTGGGGGATTTGCTCAAACATAGTCAAAAGAGTGTTTTGCCAGCTTTCTGTCGCTTAATCAAGGGATCAGTATCAGTTCTGTCAATGTACCGCAAGTGACGTTAAAAACACTCAAAATATCACTTCAACTATATTACTGCAGTTTGAGTGTCAAACCAGACTATTCCAGGCAATCAAAAGCCTTATGAAGGCCATTCAGGAGACCATCAAAATGAAATATCAAGGTACACAGGACAAGACAACACTCTTCATCTACAAGACAGTCTACCAGGACTTGATTCATGGGTCTCTGACGGTTGCTGGAGCATTTTTTAAACCGAATGGCATGCCCTTAAACTCAAAGAGACCATAAGGGAGACAAAGCATAATATTGGATGTTGTTGACATCCAAAAAACACAAGATTTCAAGAATTCCTCTAAGACTAAGAATGGATTAGAGTTCCTTCAGTAAGTAGAGCAGTGGTGGAAATACCCCCAGCCGTTAATGTCTACTGCAGGACAGTGATTGAGTGCAGAGACAGTGACAGGATTGGGATTCGGATAATGGAAGGTCAAGGCGTCACAAATCAACAGCCATAAGTCGATCACTGTTAATGGAGAGTTGGAGGGTTACATAATAGGTACTCCACCTCTATGCCCTGCTTATCTTGTGAGTATTTATCATTAAACCTGGGCAGGTAGAAGCACTATCGTTTACGTTAAAGGGATAGTCCACTCAATCTTCACAAGGTGTGGGACATAGACTCATCTCGACATTGGACCACATATGATGTCTGAAAACATCTGAGCAACTTGGATTTTTCAAGCAAACTATCATTTGAATGTACTGTACTAGAAGACTACGCCATATTGCTCCCAACTATTCAGATCAGCGAACAGTAGGATACATATTTCCCCCTGTGGGTATCTGAGCCTTGTGTGTTACAGCCAAATGATTCCCATGGACCAGACAGATGCTAGATGGAGCGCTGCCGTCAGTCTGTGGATGAAGGCTCCTGTGCGGCTCCATGCATAGTAATCTGTTTGTAGTGCTGTATGTGGGAGCCCTTGGTGTTTCCGCAGTATGAGGCAGACACTTCTCAGTATTCATATAGAAGAGGTGTTGATCTCTCTCTCTCTCTCTCTCTCTCTCTCTCTCTCTCTCTCTCTCTCTCTCTCTCTCTCTCTCGCTCTCTCTCTCTCTCTCTCCCCGTCTCTCTCTCTCTCTCTCTCTCTCTCTCTGTTAGAAGTTGGGCTTTGATAAGGACAGCACACAACTCTGTCCTCTTAGCATAGGGTTTTGTGAGGGGCTGCCAATGCTTCCCACCAACACCACGTCCTGTCCAACATATCACATACAGTGGGGGAAAAAAGTATTTAGTCAGCCACCAATTGTGAAAGTTCTCCCACTTAAAAAGATGAGAGAGTCCTGTAATTTTCATCATAGGTACACGTCAACTATGACAGACAAAATGAGAAAAAAAATCCAAAGAATCACATTGTAGGATTTTTAATGAATTTATTTGCGGGGTTGAGATCTGGAGACTGGCTAGGCCACTCCAGGACCTTGAAATGCTTCTTACGAAGCCACTCCTTCGTTGCCCGGGCGGTGTGTTTGGGATCATTGTCATGCTGAAAGACCCAGCCACGTTTCATCTTCAATGCCCTTGCTGATGGAAGGAGGTTTTCACTCAAAATCTCACGATACATGGCCCCATTCATTCTTTCCTTTACACGGATCAGTCGTCCTGGTCCCTTTGCAGAAAAACAGCCCCAAAGCATGATGTTTCCACCCCCATGCTTCACAGTAGGTATGGTGTTCTTTGGATGCAACTCAGCATTCTTTTCCTCCAAACACGACGAGTTGAGTTTTTACCAAAAAGTTATATTTTGGTTTCATCTGACCATATGACATTCTCCCAATCCTCTTCTGGATCATCCAAATGCACTCTAGCAAACTTCAGACGGGCCTGGACATGTACTGGCTTAAGCAAGGGGACACGTCTGGCACTGCAGGATTTGAGTCCCTGGCGGCGTAGTGTGTTACTGATGGTAGGCTTTGTTACTTTGGTCCCAGCTCTCTGCAGGTCATTCACTAGGTCCCTCCGTGTGGTTCTGGGATTTTTGCTCACCGTTCTTGTGATCATTTTGACCCCACGAGGTGAGATCTTGCGTGGAGCCCCAGATCGAGGGAGATTATCAGTGGTCTTGTATGTCTTCCATTTCCTAATAATTGCTCCCACAGTTGATTTCTTCAAACCAAGCTGCTTACCTATTGCAGATTCAGTCTTCCCAGCCTGGTGCAGGTCTACAATTTTGTTTCTGGTGTCCTTTGACAGCTCTTTGGTCTTGGCCATAGTGGAGTTTGGAGTGTGACTGTTTGAGGTTGTGGACAGGTGTCTTTTATACTGATAACAAGTTCAAACAGGTGCCATTAATACAGGTAACGAGTGGAGGACAGAGGAGCCTCTTAAAGAAGAAGTTACAGGTCTGTGAGAGCCAGAAATCTTGCTTGTTTGTAGGTGACCAAATACTTATTTTCCACCATAATTTGCAAATAAATTCATAAAAAATCCTTTTTTTTTTTCTGAATTTGTCTGTCATAGTTGACTGTACCTATGATGAAAATTACAGGCCTCTCTCATCTTTTTAAGTGGGAGAACATGCACAATTGGTGGCTGACTAAATACTTTTTTCCCCACTGTATCACTCTGATTCATTCATGTACGAGCAGAGAGGGAGCCCATACTGTAGCTACTGAGATCTCGACTGCCTAACTGGGCCAATGTCTATCATCATGGAATGGGCTCCCGAGTAGCGTAGTGGTCTAAGGCATTGCATCTCAGTGCTTGAGGTGTCACTACAGACCCCCTGGTTCGATTCCAGGCTGCATCACAACCAGCCGTGATTGGGGGTCCCATAGGGCGGCGCACAATTGGTCCAGCGTCGTCTGTGTTTGGCCGGTGTAGGCCGTCATTGTAAATAAGAATTTGTTCTTAACTGACTTGCCTAGTTAAATAAAGGTACAAAATAAAACACATCTTTATAGTCTATTATGATCTGCTGCCCAATTACTGTCCATTGTATGTAATTCAGAGGAGGCTGGTGGGAGGCGCTATAGGAGGACAAGTTCATTGGAATGGAATAAATGGAACGGTATCAAACACATAAAAGCTGAAATGTCTTGAGTCAATAAGCATTCAACCCCTTTGTTATGGCAAGCCTTTGTACGTTCTAAAAACATAATTCCACTTTGACATTATGGGGTATTGTGTGTAAGCCAGTGACACAAAATATAAATGTAATCCATTTTACATTCAGGCTGTAACATAACAAAATGTGGAATAGACACCTATTGTTTCCTCACACGTGTTTTTATAAATAAATACCTTACAAATAGATCAATTACATCTCTCTGGTCTTAAAGGGAGAGTGTTTGTGATTCTTCATATAGTTAACGCTATATTTTTACTATATGAACAGAGTTTAAAGATGAAAAGATCAGAAGGAGTTTTTTTTTGTTGCTCATGTTTGACGTCAGTCCTTTACTCACAATGAGAAACAGATTTAGAAGAATGACTTGAAGGTCTGGTAATCAATCTACTCCCAGGATTTGGTCCATGTATCCTCACCCTCTGTGACAACCGTAAACAACTGTGTGTGTGTGTGTGTGTGTGTGTGTGTGTGTGTGTGTGTGTGTGTGTGTGTTCCCTCCCTCTGCAGCTCTGGTATTTCTTTTCTACAGATCTCTGGGAGTTCTCTGGTTACTGTGGTAACAAGGCCCAGAGGAAAATCTATGACAGAGGAAGAGAGGGAGGGTGTGTGTGTGTGTGTGTGTGTGTGTGTGTGTGTGTGTGTGTGTGTGTGTGTGTGTGTGTGTGTGTGTGTGTGTGTGTGTGTGTGTGTGTGTGTGTGTGTGTATGTGTGTGTGTGTGTATAAAAGGAGATAGACAAAGAGAGCTGAGGGGTGATGACTTGTATATTTTGGGACAGGGGCATAAACATGTCATCACCCCTGTCATCACATGGTTGCCATGGTTACCTGCCCACACGCTTTTATGTCATATCCTTTTTCAGAGAGGTCAACAACACAACAAGAAAATGTCAGGGATTGACATCAAATTCTTCTAGACTTGTAGCTTTCTGACATTGACAGTATGGCAATTCCTATCATTGTCAAATGTTTGGACCATTACCGGGATTTGACAACTTGCTAGGCTTACCCTGGCGTGAAGTTTTGATAACCGTGTAAATCTCTCTAGGACAAGGTAACTTTTATCAATATATTTGCCTGTATTTACCCCCCAAAATTGAAACTCTTATTAGCTGCTAATGTGGCTATCATAAAGAACTACAAATGCCATGATGATCTATCTGGACAAGAATGCCGAATCAAGGCAAACGTAAGAAACTCTGGATTTACTATCTAATGTTAGATTAACTATCTGCAGATAGCACTACTGGGTGATCTGAAAAGTCATAGTCAATCGATCAATAATATTATAATACTTTTAGCAAAAATGTTTATTTTCAATTTACAATCTGTAGAAACAATGAGAATAGAAGGGTTCAGAACGTTTGTGAAACATCACAGTACAGTTGAAAAATATATGACAAATAGAAATCCAATATGGATGGTGTTAAGTGATAGATGTGGAGGTGTTGAATGGAGCTGAAGGATTGGACTAAAAACAACTAACAACAACTAATAACAACAAGATAACTAATGTAAAGCATACTGTGTCCATAATAAGTATATAGGTTATAGGCTGAGAGCTTTTGTGAAAGAGCACAGTTAGAAAGATATGGCATATAGAAGCAAACCGGATGGACATCATGAAAATGATCGGAGAGGTTGAGGGTAGAGGAAGTTCAGGAGTAAAAACAAACAAAAGAGAATTACTGTAAAATTGACTGTGTCCATAAAATGTATATAGTATGTATAAGCTGGAAGTAGAGGACTAAGCATTGTTGTTCTCTAGTGTATCCAATTAGGGGAGGGGCGGTTGGGTTGGAAAGTAATAAAGGGAAATATATATTTTTAAAGGATATGTATATATATATGTATGTATGTGTATATGTATGTGTATGTATGTATATGTACAGTGGGGAAAAAAAGTATTTAGTCAGCCACCAATTGTGCAAGTTCTCCCACTTAAAAAGATGAGAGAGGCCTGTAATTTTCATCATAGGTAAACGTCAACTATGACAGACAAAATGAGAAAAAAAATCCAGAAAATCACATTGTAGGAATTTTTATGAATTTATTTGCAAATTATGGTGGAAAATAAGTATTTGGTCAATAACAAAAGTTTCTCAATACTTTGTTATATACCCTTTGTTAGCAATGACACTGGTCAAACGTTTTCTGTAAGTCTTCACAAGGTTTTCACACACTGTTGCTGGTATTTTGGCCCATTCCTCCATGCAGATCTCCTCTAGAGCAGTGATGTTCTGGGGCTGTCGCTGGGCAACACGGACTTTCAACTCCCTCCAAAGATTTTCTATGGGGTTGAGATCTGGAGACTGGCTAGGCCACTCCAGGACCTTGAAATGCTTCTTACGAAGCCACTCCTTCGTTGCCCGGGCGGTGTGTTTGGGATCATTGTCATGCTGAAAGACCCAACCACGTTTAATCTTCAATGCCCTTGCTGATGGAAGGAGGTGTCACGGTTTCGGCCGAGGCTGCTCCTCCTCCTGGTTCGGGCAGGCTTTGGCGGTCGTCGTCCCCGGAGTACTAGCTGCCACCGATCGATGTTTCATGTTCGTTTGGTTTTGTCTTTATGTTGTACACCTGTGTCTTGTTAGTCCTCGTTAGTGTCCTATTTAGTTCTCGTTGGTTGTGTTTGTCTTTGTGTGTGATTGCTCTTCTGTTTTCGTGTTGGAGCTACGTACTTCCCTCCAGTGTTTTGGAGAGGGTTTTCGCACATGTTAGTGCGCCGTTTGTTTGACGCCTGTGTGCGCCGTGATTTCGCCTTCGGGCTTATTGTGCTTATTTTCTACGTGATTATTGCACTAAAGTCTTTTGGACTGAGCTTCTGCGTCCTGCGCTTGATTCATGCACCACACCCACCTTCAGCACCCCTTGACAGGAGGTTTTCACTCAAAATCTCACGATACATGGCCCCATTCATTCTTTCCTTTACACGGATCAGTCGTCCTGGTCCCTTTGCAGAAAAACAGCCCCAAAGCATGATGTTTCCACCCCCATGCTTCACAGTAGGTATGGTGTTCTTTGGATGCAACTCAGCATTCTTTGTCCTCCAAACACGACGAGTTGAGTTTTTACCAAAAAGTTATATTTTGGTTTCATCTGACCATATGACATTCTCCCAATCATCTTCTGGATCATCCAAATGCACTCTAGCAAACTTCAGACGGGCCTGGACATGTACTGGTTTAAGCAGGGGGACACGTCTGGCACTGCAGGATTTGAGTCCCTGGCGGCGTAGTGTGTTACTGATGGTAGGCTTTGTTACTTTGGTCCCAGCTCTCTGCAGGTCATTCACTAGGTCCCCCTGTGTGGTTCTGGGATTTTTGCTCACCATTCTTGTGATCATTTTGACCCCACGGGGTGAGATCTTGCGTGGAGCCCCAGATCGAGGGAGATTATCAGTGGTCTTGTATGTCTTCCATTTCCTAATAATTGCTCCCACAGTTGATTTCTTCAAACCAAGCTGCTTACCTATTGCAGATTCAGTCTTCCCAGCCTGGTGCAGGTCTACAATTTTGTTTCTGGTGTCCTTTGACAGCTCTTTGGTCTTGGCCATAGTGGAGTTTGGAGTGTGACTGTTTGAGGTTGTGGACAGGTGTCTTTTATACTGATAACAAGTTCAAACAGGTGCCATTAATACAGGTAACAAGTGGAGGACAGAGGAGCCTCTTAAAGAAGAAGTTACAGGTCTGTGAGAGCCAGAAATCTTGCTTGTTTTTAGGTGACCAAATACTTATTTTCCACCATAATTTGCAAATAAATTCATTAAAAATCCTACAATATGATTTTCTGGATTTTTTTTCTCTCAATTTGTCTGTCATAGTTGACGTGTACCTATGATGAAAATTACAGGCCTCTCTCATCTTTTTAAGTGGGAGAACTTGCACAATTGGTGGCTGACTAAATACTTTTTAAGTTGGAGTCATTAAAACTTGTTTTTGAACCACACAACAAATTTCTTGTTAACAAACTATAGTTTTGGCAAGTCGGTTAGGACATCAACTTTGTGCATGACACAAGTACATTTTCCAAGAATTGTTTACAGACATATTATTTCACTTATAATTCACTGTATCACAATTCCAGTGGGTCAGAAGTTTACATACACTAAGTTGCCTGTGCCTTTAAACAGCTTGGAAAATTCCAGAAAAAAATGTGATGGCTTTAGAAGCTTCTGATAGACTAATTTACATCATTTGAGTCAATTGGAGGTGTACCAGTGGATGTATTTCAAGGCCTACCTTCAAACTCAGTGCCTCTTTGCTTGATATCATGGAAAATCA